>NC_080542.1:110573909-110883284 GCF_028640845.1 Ahaetulla prasina | reverse complement strand
AATACAGCCATTTTTGGCCTTCCCACATGTTCCGCTTTTACCAAAACCAGGCATGTTTTTCACAAAAACAGGATGCACAGAAGGTTTGGGAGGGCTGCAGAGTGGTCCTGGGGGCCAGGGAGGAAAAACCTTTTTTCTCCTGTTTATCTCTTTGAAATCTTGGTGTGTCTTATAGTCCAAAAAATACAGTATTTAATGTAGTTGCCCAATTCACTGAACGCTATTTTATAAATAAAATAAAAATAATAAAAACAAAATCATAGTATTCCAACAATGATCGTAACAAATTAACATCAATATGTACTCTATATCCCCCTAGCAAGTTTATTAACATCCTGGTCCTAATATCTAAAAGGACAGGCTCCAATCTTAATCTAACAGGGGTTGACGCCAGTCAAATCTTTGGAAAAAGGGTAGAATTGAGTGAAGGCGGAAAGTTGGGTGGGGATGGGAAAATTATTCTATAGGGCAGGTATCAGGATCTGAAAAAAGGTTATGTTGCAAATAAACTTCATACCCAATATTGTTTACTTCCAGTGTTTGTCTATGTAAATTTAATCTGCAGATTCTTTTTATAAAGATTTAATTTGATTCTTGATATTATCAAACAGAAGAGTCAGTTGCTATAGTGGTTAAAACATCATGTTAGAAAATAGGAGATCATGAGTTCTAGTCCTGACTTAGGCACAAAGCCACATGATTGACTTTGGGCCAGTCATTTTCTCACAGCCCTAGGAAGGATGCAACGGTAAATCACTTTTGAAAAATATTGCCAAGAAAACTGCAGGGGCTTATCACGGAGTCTCTGAGAATTAGATGCAATTGAATGAAAGGGGAAAAAAACTTTATAAAGAGAAGAATTCCATCTGATTCTTAGTAGTCAGAATTGATTCCCATTCTGATCTTATATTTTCAGTACAAAAATGAACTTTTTCCATGTGATTGTATGCCAAATCAATATGTTAATTTTCTGAATCTACTGAATTATATATAATTCTGCACAGGATGAGTCTTTCTCTGATCTAATATTTCCATAGTTGTTATAATTGGATATAACTGTTTATTAGATTTTTGCCCTTCTTCTCATGTTTATAATATGGATATGCATATTGTACTAAGACAGAAGTGTTTAATTGTTGTTGATTGTTGTTGTGTTTAATAAATTACAATTGATTGGGTACATAGTTCATGCTAATTTCTAAATTACAGCCAAATGCCAAAGTTCATATATTATATTAAACCAAAATCAAACAATCCATATTATGAATCCAGAGATAGAGTCTTCTTACAGTGACCACTGAATGTTATTTCTCTACCATACTGTAGTGACTAAAAATCTTCTCAAATTACCCAACCTTCACTGTGTTGAAATAACAATAGTAAGGACAGGTGACACCAGATGTATTGTGAGTTTCTGGTAAATTTCTCAAGTCTTAGCTTTAAACGTCTTCTCACTGATCTTCGGACCTTTAAACTCGCGCTCAAAACTTTCTTTTTTCACCAAGCAGGGCTGGCCTAATGATTTCATTGAGAGTTTTTTAGTGGGGCTTTTAGAATTTTTAGAATTTTACATCCCTATTTTAATTATTTAGTGCATTGAATCAGTTTTTTAACTTATATTGTATTTTAACTTTTTTGTATCTTGTACACCGCCCTGAGTCTTCGGAGAAGGGCGGTATAAAAATTTGAAAAATAAATAAATCTTTGCTGTAAGTTGCTTAGATGAAGAAATTCTGGAAGTTGAAGTCCACTCATCTTGAACTTGTCAAGGTTGAGAAATACTTAGCTAGAATCATGCTATCTATACAATGCAGCAAAACCTGGCTGGAATTAACACCCACTCCTGCTCTCTTCCTACTGCTTCTTCTGTACTGCTTGTCTGCTTCACAAAGTGAGCATTTGGCTCCTAATCCTATTTCATTGCAAACTTTCTATCAAATGATAAATATTTTTGTTCCAATTTTAGTTGGCATAGCCCCTTAAGCTGGTTCTGTGTTCTACCAGCTCAATGAATTTATTCAAGAGAGAATGGTATATGTGAAGCTGCATTCCCATAGCGTTTATGAAACCATATCCTTAAATAAACATCAGCGTCGGCTGTATAATAGTCACTAATTGCGGTTTGCTTATTCTAACGGCTGGATTCATACAACCAATGCAGCAGAAACACACCCCACACCATCCCCTTTACGATTTAGCTAGATATGGAAATTTGCAGAGTTATCTTGCAAATCTCTTTCCACCCCAATCACTACATCTCTCACATTTAGAAGTTCGAATGAAATATATGTCAGGATGACCGGAGATTCTGACAGCAATCCTGTCATACGTTCAAAGAACGTCCTCCCTAAAAGAGGTAAAAATAAAAACGGGGGTATTACTTGCTTTATTTTTATCGATTTGTTTGAAAAAGGCGTTGGTTGGATCTTTGCGCCATAAATGAACTTATGGAGAGAAAAACCAGGCTGCTGGAAGGAAGGCAAGTTTCGCAGCCCTTTGGCCGCCTCGAGGTTTCCTGCTGGCTCCTCCTGAACGAACTCGCTGTTCCCTGAAACAAGTCGCCTTTCAGCCGATCGGAGGCGCGGTCAGTGGGCTTCCCTGTTCCCAGTGGAGCGTCAAGGCAAGAGGCGGCTCTCTTCCCTAGCCAGACCAGGTGCGCTTCCGAGCTTAGCGAGGCGTCGGTCTTCTTCTGAGCTGGAGGGCTGGTAAGAGAGTGTAAACAAGACACGCCTATCGGGACCGCTCCCTTTCCCGGGGCGCTGGAGGGCCCGGGCAGGCTAAAGTTTATAAAGCGGGGAGAGTTGCTTTGCTTTTCGCAGATGAAGCTCAGCAGTTGAGACGCGCAACCGATTGAAGTGAAGGGTTTGGTTGGTCTACTTGGTTAGACCGCTTGAAGCAGAAGCAGCAGCGAGATGGCACCGCCGGAGCTTTATCACAAAGAGTTTGCCCGGGCAGGCCAGAAGGTCGGGCTGCAGATCTGGAGGATAGAGAAAATGGAACTGGTGCCGGTGCCCGAACCTTTGTACGGCGATTTCTACGTCGGCGACGCCTACCTGGTGCTGCACACCTTCAAGAAGAGCAACGCCACCTTCTACAATCTCCACTATTGGCTAGGTAGGGCGCCGGGTCATCTGCTGGGATGGGGCAATTAATGGGGCAAAAAACAAAGCCTAGCTAAAATCATACTAAAAAAGACTTAAATAAGCTTTCCTGAAATTAGAGCTGCCAGAAGGATCAAACTAAAATTGTCAACATATTTAATCAATTCTGGCAGTGCTCTGTGCTGGGTAGGGATGAGCAGGGTAGTTCTAAATGCAGAGATATGGGACTGGAAGGAGAAGGTAGGTGTGATAGTCGAACACATATTGGAAAAGGAACTGAGTTTTAACAGTATCCAACAGAACTAAAAGTACCCACTACTTGGGGAAGGGTTATTATAGTCCAAGACATCTGGAAAGTGTTGCAGTATCAGGAACATACTTGAGGAAATCCTAGTTGAACTGACTATCTTTGATGATTGAAGTGGGTCTCAGTTGGGAGGAACATATTTGCTGGAAAAACAGCTATTGTTCCCAGTGGCATTAAAGAGAGAGAAAAAAGAATTCTCTCAGCTTTTAGCTGAACAGAGCACAAAGAACTCAAAGTGAATTTAGCAGACAGTTTAGGAATACATGAATAAATCTCTCTGTAGAAAGTACTCAGCTCACAAATTATTTCTCCCTGTTGCTTCCCAGATGTTGTATGGCTGCAGCACGTTCAAGTTTGCTATCCAAATGTTACCCAACTTTACTTAGCCGATTCAATTTAGTTTCTGCTTCTCATTGCAGTATATATAGCAAAGAGTGTTGCTACAGTTTGATTTGGTGGCATAGGCATGCTTAATAAAGTTGATTCTGGAGAACAAATGTTACGTTAAAAATGTCACAAAAAGAAGGGAGTCTTGTACTCTAGCTCAGCCTTTCCTAGCTTGGAATTCTCTAGATGTGTTTCAAAACCAAACTATTGTATTGGCTGTGAGTTCTGGGAGTTGTGTTGCAACATGCCAAGTTGAGAAAGTTTGAATTAGATTGTAAAAGCCTGGGATAGAAATTACAAGAATTTTGGACTCTGCATAATGCATGTGTACACTAATGGTGATTCTATTGATATAAGAAATAATGTCTACAAATGTATAGTGATATTCCTTCCCATAATGCAGCCAGATTTCTGGATAAGGTACCTGGCATTGGCAAGGTTTCATCTCTGCTAAAGCTGCATTTGTGGCCAATTAGCTAATGATCAGATTCCACGTTTTGCTTTTTCCATGTAAATCCATAGTCAGTTTGGCAGCAGGATATCTGATAGGTCATCTGTTCTGTTCTGGGCAGTCCTGTTGTATTAGTCAAGATTTTCAGAGTATCATCAGGTAAGTTACTTGTAGGACCTTCTCTGTGATGGCACCTGCAATCATACTGTGACCTGTAATTTGTGAGGTTCCTACTTAAGGGAGATGAGTTAGCAACATAAGGCATCTCCAGATTAAGTGGACAAGTTGGCATGAGAAAGTATAAATTGCAGAGTACATCACAATTTACTCGATTTACATTATAGCTTCATTATGCAATTGAAGAAAATTTCATCATTTGCAACAGTTTATGTGATTTGCATACTGATCTCATTATTTAAATGTCATAACTGGTGCAAATAATATGATTTCCATAATGATATTAAGGACGTGAGGTAAACTGCAATGGCAATTTGCTCCAGTTAGTTGAATCACACTATAGAAAATGAAGGTTTCAAGGTATTGAACATATTTTAGGCACTTTTTAAAGACTTATTGAATGTTGAATGAATGGTTCAATGGTTTTATAATTTCACCTTTTTAATTTATGCTGTTTAATTTATTGTCCTTGTCAAATTATTTCAGTAACATTATTCTACATTACTTTGTGATGCATTTATGTCAAATGTGTGAAATAAATAATTCAGGGTCTTTTGAAAGGCAGATTCCAACAGGATAAAATCAATTTCATCTCTTATACTGTAAGAAATGCAAAAAAGAATGTCTTGTCAAAATACAGCCATTATATTTTTATAGTACTACCGAGAGTTATCTGGTGGAGTAGATGTCACTTTCTTTTTCTGAAACTGGATTTCTGTAGTGCTGGATAATTATGTAATAATTGCACTAGAACTTAGACTTATATACTGCTTCACAGTGTTTTCCAATCCTCTCTAAGCGGTTTACAGAGTTAGCATATTACCCCCAGCAATCTGGGTACTCATTATATATGTTCGGGTTTTCTCCCGTGTAAAATTGGAAGTGTCTTGGCGACGTGAGTTAGAAAATCAAGGAGTATATGAAATCCCATGCACCGCCTGCCCCACCACATAAACCTTTTAAAAGGAAGAAACAGCTGCGATCACACATTGCTCCCAGAAGCACGAAGCTGAAGCCTGAAGATGACGAATGAGACTTCGTCGAAACGTTGCCAAGACATTTCCAATTTTACACGGGAGAAAACCCGAACAACCAAAGACCTATATACAAACACCCGTGAAAACCTCAGAAAACACACATATATATATATATATATATACAGACACACATACAATATAGCAAGGTTTTAAGTATAGTATAGTATAGTATAGTATAGTATAGTATAGTATAGTATAGTAAGGTTATTAACTTTGAGTAGGGCATGGCAGTATTTCCTGGAGAATCCTGTGTGCCTAACTTAATGATTATTGCAGATGCAGTTTTCTTTGGATTATTCTAATATGTTTTCTTATTTATCAACTCCATCTCACCTTTGTCCTGTCAATTCAATAAAAACCTTCGCTTGTCTGTCTTACACACACACACACACACACTTTCCAATTCATCAGACAACAGTGTTAGTTCATCTGTGTAATTTGGATTATGTTTAGTAAAAATATCTCTGGGTGAAGGAGTGGTGTAAGAACAGAGCGAAAAAAATGTCAGCTCATTTCTCAGGATTCCCCTATTCAAATCAGAATATGCTGGACTCGCTTAAATTTTATATTATCAAATTGATTTATGGGTTTTAAATTTTTGTAAATTTTAGAGGGTAATATTTTTATCTATAAGTAGCCATATTAAATAGGTTTTTTAAGGGTTGTTTTTAGTTTTGTATTGTTGTTTTCTTTTTGTATTTTATTTGTGGCTGTACACCGCCCTGAGTCCTTCGGGAGAAGGGCGGTCTATAAATAAAAATATTATTATTATTATTATTATTATTATTATTATTATTATTATTATTATTATTATTATTATTATTATTATTATTATTATATGCAAAGAAACTAGAAAGCAGCTAAGAATATTGGCAAACTCAGGTATTCCACATTTTTATTATGAGGTTTTGCTATTGTAAATACAGTACAGTGGTATATAAGTATCTTCTGTAATTTATAGCTGAGATATTTAAAGAGCTTATTTATTTATTTATTTATTATTTATTTATTATTTAGATTTTTACACCGCCCTTCTCCCGAAGGACTAAGGGCGGTGTACAGCCAGATTAAAACAGAACAATATACAAATTAAAACCACAGTTAAAATAACATATTCTATAAATGGCCGAAAATTAAAACCATCAAATTTGACCCATAAATAAAATACCCCGATTAAAATTATTAAAATTTGAAAAACTAAAAAAATTTAAAATATTAAAAAATTAAGCCAGTCCCGCTTGGATAAACAAATACGTTTTCAATTCACGGCGAAAGGTCCGAAGGTCAGGTAATTGACGCAAACCAGGGGGAAGTTCTTTCCAGAGGGTAGATGCTCCAACAGAGAAGGCCCTTCCCCTGGGGGCCGCCAACCGACATTGCTTGACGGACGGTACCCTGAGAAGACCCTCTCTGTGTGAGCGTATGGGTCGGTGGGAGGCATAAGGTAACAGCAGGCGGTCCCGTAAGTACCCGGGCCCTAAGCCATGGAGCGCTTTAAAGGTGGTAACCAACATCTTGAAGCGCACCTGAAAGACCACAGGTAGCCAGTGCAGACTGCGCAGGAGCGGTGTTACCTGGGAGCAACGTGTGGCTCCCTCAATCACCCGCGCAGCTGCATTCTGGACTAACTGAAGCCTCCGAGTGCACTTCAGGGGTAGCCCCATGTAGAGAGCATTGCAATAATCCAGATGAGAAATGACAAGAGCGTGAGTGACCGTGCATAAGGCATCCAGGTCAAGGAAGGGGCGCAACTGGCGAACCAGGCGAACCTGGTAAAAAGCTCTCCTGGAGACGACCACCAACTGGTCTTCAAACGACAGCCGTCCATCCAGGAGAATGCCCAAGTTGCGCACTCTTTCTGTTGGGGCCAATGACTCGCCCCCAACAGTCAGCTGCGGTTGCAGCTGACTGTACCGGGGTGCCGGCATCCACAGCCACTCCGTCTTGGATGGATTGAGCCTGAGTCTGTTTCTCCCCATCCAGACCCGTACGGCTTCCAGGCACCGGGACAGCACTTCGACGGCTTCGTTGGGGTGGCCCGGGGTGGAAAAGTACAGCTGAGTGTCATCAGCGTACAGCTGGTAACTCACCCCAAAGCCACTGATGACCTCGCCCAACGGCTTCATATAGATGTTGAACAGGAGAGGTGAGAGAATCGACCCCTGGGGCACCCCACAAGTAAGGCGCCTCGCGTTCGATCTCTGCCCTCCTGTCAACACCGTCTGCGACCGGTCAGAGAGATAAGAGGAGAACCACCGATAAACGGTGCCTCCCACTCCCAAACTCTCCAACCGGTGCAGCAGGATACCATGGTCGATGGTATCAAAAGCCGCTGCGAGATCTAACAGGACCAGGGCAGAGGAATAACCCCTATCCCTGGCCCTCCAGAGGTCATCCACCAACGCGACCAAAGCTGTCTCCGTGCTATATCCGGACCGGAAGCCGGACTGGAACGGGTCTAGATAGACAGCTTCATCCAGGTACTGGGGAAGCTGCCATGCCACCACACTCTCTACAACCTTCGCCACAAAGCGAAGGTTGGAGACTGGATGATAATTACCCAAAATAGCTGGGTCCAGGGAAGGCTTCTTGAGGAGGGGTCTCACCACCGCCTCTTTCAAGGCGGCGGGGAAAACCCCCTCCAACAAAGAAGCATTTATAATTCCCCGGAGCCAGCCTCGTGTCACCTCCTGAGTGGCCAGCACCAGCCAGGAGGGACACGGGTCCAGTAAACATGTAGTGGCATGTAACCTCCCCAGTAACCTGTCCACGTCCTCGAGAGCCACAGAATCAAACTCATCCCAAACAGCATCAACAAGACGCGTCTCCGTCATCTCATCCGGATCATCGCAATTTTGGTCCAAACTATCCCGAAGCTGAGCGATTTTATCGTATAGATAACCACTAAACTCCTCGGCACGTCCCTGCAAGGGGTCATCCCGCTCCTCCTGATGTAGGAGAGAACGGGTCACCCGAAACAGGGCGGCCAGGCGGTTATCTGCCGACGCAATGAGGGTGGAAATGTAAGAACGTTTCGCCTCCTTCAGTGCCACTAGGTAGGTCTTCAAAAAAGACCTAACTAGTGTCCGATCAGCCTCGGAACGGCTGGACCTCCAGGTACTTTCTAGGCGTCTTCTCCGGCGTTTCATCTCTCTCAGCTCCTCAGAGAACCAAGTACCTAGCTTATGACCTAGCTTTTTTTTTCTGGCTCAGTTTTTTGTACTTTTTCAAATGATCACATGTGAAAGAAAAAAGTCTTTAATGTGTATTGGGTCCGGAAGTAACTGAGGCGACAATGTGGAACTCTTAAGTACTCTTTATTCAACAACCAACACACATTAACTAACGCCAGCGAAACCCTTTCATCTGACAGCTCTTATATAGCTCGCTGTCAGACAGAATAGCCAATCAGAAACATTGAAACTCCCGCGCAAATAGTTGCTGTGCACCACAGCCAATCTCATGCCGCTTCAGTAATTCCAATGCGGCTTGCCGGACACAACAGTCTTCAGCTGCTTAACATGCTTCTTTTAAATATTCAGCTATAGTTACAGTGTTATGCAATATAAAAGTATGTTTCTTTGTTCTTGATTTATATAAAAAATTTATTCAACTTTTTTTCAACATTCAATATCAGTGTTTTCTGCATCTGATGGAAAATGAGTCATGCTTAAATATATGACACTATTTTGCTAATGCTTCTGAAGCAGAGGTGAAACATCTAGACATGCTTTGAATTAAATTTGGCTGGATAATCTTGCATTCACATTGGAGTGCAAGTTTCATAAAAAATTGGTGTTCAATTCAATGGATAGGATTCAACTTTATTTTCAAAGGAAAATAGTCTCTGAGAAAACAGAATTTGGACATTTCAGTTACAGAGATAGTACAGACATAAAGTTAAATGCAGACTTGTAATCCTAGCTTGGAAGACAAGAGCAGAAATTTTCTACTGATAAATGATTTATCAACAAATTACTATCCATTAAAATAGACTTCAAATGGAGGGCTATGCAATTCTGTTACCATTACATCAAACCATAGATTATTTGTTGTTAGTTTGGAAATGAAATCAAGCTATCATTTTAAAGCAACATATCTGTTCCAGTATTCACTTCTTTTAGCAGTGTGGTGGCATAGGTTTGTACAGCAGCCTCACAAAATAAAACAAAAATAATTATGTATTGACAATGTTGTGTCTAACCAAAGTGACCATATGACTGGCAATTTCACTAAAAACTGGTTTCTGATTGCAAACATTAATTTGCCAGATAGAGCCCTTATTGTGTGGCATGATGGTTTGAACTGTGTCTAATTTGTAAAGTGAGGTAGTTTCTTATATTTATTCATCACTCTATTAACATATCAAATTAACCAATTTTCCATTTTATTCATTGAGAAAAGAAGACACTTGATTTCTACAAGAGACGTGGTGGCTCAGTGGTTAGAATGCAGTACTGCAGGTTAATTCTGCTGTCTGCCGGCTGCCTGCAATTTGGCCATTCGATTCTCACCAGGCTCAAGGTTGACTCAGCCTTCCATCCTTTGAGGTCGATAAAATGAGGATCCAGATCGTTGGAGGCAATAGGCGGACCCTGTAAGCCGCTTAGAGAGGGCTGTAAAAATCACTGTGGAGCGGTATATAAGTCTAAGTGCTATTGCTATTGCTATATATTTAGGAGAAAAGGAACTAGGTACAGTATTTTTGTATAATGAATAATACAAATCTTTCTGAAGGAGTTTTATCATTTTGTAAATTATTAGAAGATAGCCAAAGATCATTACACTTTCCTGGAACATCCCACTTGGATGTCAAAAAGAAAGGAGCAGTGAAAGTCATTGGAACAAGACCAAGTTTAGATATATTTATAAATAAGTAAAGAAATCCATTGCAGATGATCTCCTGATTCTTCAGTTTGGTTTAAGTGCTTTTTGATAGTTCTTATTAAAAAATGAGCTTAGTTTTAAAAAAAGTGAAATTTGGTGATCCTAACCTGAAAGATGACATTGTCTTTGCTGTGAAGACAAACCTTCAGCTTAGTTTGGATATGCAGAACTAAAGCAATTTTTGGAGATGAGTATCCCCAACAGATATAATTTGCAAAGCCAAAGGGGGGGGGGTAACTAAACAGTGCCTATACAAAACTAAAAATAATAAAAATACACAGATTTAATTATTTAACAAATAAGTAGAAGGAAAATATAAAGCACTAGCTGAATACTAATACTCATAGTTCTGTGCTCAGCAGAGGAACTATGTGATCGGGCTTGATAAATCGACACTTAGAGTTTGAAAATTAATGAGTAGTTACGATCAGCCTCTTCTCCCCTTCCCTCCCTCAGGCTAGCCCCATAGATTGTCTCCTCTCCCCTTCTGTTCCTCATGCTGACCCCACAGAAGCCTCCCCTTATCTCCCTCAGGCTGGCCCCATAGCTCCGCTCCTTTCCCCTTCTCTCTCTCAGGCTGGCCCCATAGAAGCCTCTCCTCTCCCCTTCTCTCCATCAGCCTTGCCCCACAGAAACATCTCCTATTCTATTCCCTTCTCTCGCTCAGGTTTTCTTTTCTCCCTTCCATCCATGAGGCTTGTCCCACAGACGCCTGTCCTATGCTATCCCATTCTCTCCAGAGTTATTTTCAGATTGGGAGGGGGAGTAGAACGCCTAACTAATTAGCATCAGAGCATGTTATAATAATATAGGAAATACTAATGCTCTGATGGTCATTTCGAAAAATCCTATAAACCAAGAGGAACATACGTGGCAAATTTCATGTTTGTAGGCTTTATGGGTCTGGAGATTTTGTGATTAATGTGGTTTTTGCTTTTATATATAGAGATTGGGAGTATAGGTAGTCCTCCCTGTACTTACGACCAGTTGCTTAATAATTGTTCAAAATTTCAATGGACTCCTCAAAAGTTACTTACAACTTGATTTCAGCCTTACAATTGTCCAGCCTCCCATAGTTATATGATTATATTTTGGCTGCTTGGCAACCAACTCACCTTTATGGCCATATGAGCCATTTTTTTTCTTTTTTCTGCTGATATCCTACCAAAAAGACCCATTGGGTAAAATGGATTTGCTAAATGACCATCATAAAAAATGCTGAAAAATTGGGTCTGATAAATGATGCCTCAACTTACAATTGTAATGATTTATGACTGTAATTCCAGCTCAATTTCAGCTGTAAGTCAAAGATTACTTTTAGAGAATTGAGAATACATCTGTAACTGAAGAGAAAGCCAAAAATTAGTCATCAGCTATGCTAGTGGGATAAATTTTTCAGGGAAAACAGTAATATAGCTAATAAAATGTGTTCATTAAAATTGTTCTTCATTATAGTATTTATCAAATGCTTTTGTTGCTTAGATTTTTTAATAAGGAAAAATGCACAACTGTCACTGAATTCATTGCCATATCACTGTCTTACAACTTAAATCCATAAGTCTAGTCCTGTCTTGTAGGTCAGTATAAAATATACTATGTCCTATTCTATATGATAGGCACTTCCATTGTTTGAAGATTGGACCTTTTAATCAATTTTTCACTGATTTGAACTTTCTACAGTTCCTTAGCAGGATCTACAGCCACTATTTCAGGATGAAAATCAAGCAAATCTTTTTTATGCAAGAAGTTGCTTTGATGTCCCTGTCATTGGATGAGGTGACGATAGTCACCAATTTCTTTCTTTTTTTTAAAGGAAATTTGTAGAAATTCACAGAAGATGGATAATTGGTTTCTAGTCTATGTGATTATTCAGAATCTGCAGTATCCTGGTCTGTCTGGCTTATGGCCAACTGTGTAACTTAATCATTCACAATCGTTCCTTCTGTTTCTCTAAGTAGAACCATACTATACTTTCTCGTAGGTAAAGAATGTACTCAGGACGAAAGCACTGCAGCAGCTATTTTTACGGTTCAGCTGGATGATTATCTTGGAGGGAAACCTGTGCAGCACCGAGAAATCCAAGGTTATGAGTCCACACAATTTGTTGGATACTTCAAAGGAGGCATTAAATATAAGGTACAGCTTGAAAATATGAGACTTTTTCAAGAATTGCTTACATTAAAATATCAGTGTAATATTAAACGTGAAATTAAAGGAGGCCACAACCTTCCTATCCATTTTAAATAATAGGCATAATTACCACTAAGCCTCTTTAGCTAAAGAATTATGAGTGAGATGATTCAGTTGATGAACTCTTAGATTAGTGTACCTCTTTCAGTGTACCAGGAAGTTGTTTCATGAACTATCGTTTCCTGGTTATCAAGGATGATTGTTAATGAAGAAAATGGTAGAACTTTTTTTTATACAATTGTTACTGATATTTTTTTCAGAATTAAAAAAAATTGAATTATGAAGAATTATGTTAAATTACAGTAACATAAGGAAAAAATTAGGAAAAAGAAAAAGTAAGAAACAAGAAAAGTCATAAAAATTACTGTATTGTTCTCTAATTAATTTTTCGCAGTCCGGCCTACTGAATTTCAGTGATGTCAACTGAATAATAGTAGTGGTATCAGTCAAGCCTCAAATGTTCTTAAAATGTTTAGAAGCCCCAAAACTAGAAAAAATATGTGGGAAACTACTTCTAACATTCCCTATCTGTTTGCATTGTATAGCCATGTTTATTATAGCTTGTTTCTGCCAAAAGTACCAAAAGATATATCTGCCTTTGATGTGACGTGATCCTCATTTATCTCCTATTTCTGCTGAAGTCATTGTCTGAAACTCTTATTTGGAGCTGTTACTGCTGATTACAGCTGAATGTGGGATAACTAAAGCAAATAAGTTTTATAGTTTGCCTATATGTACTGGAAGCTCCAAGCATATAATTCATGCATAGTCTCCAAATTTAAGTTTTCTGGAAACATGTTTTTTTATGATCTCTAATACATGCTGCTAAAGCCTAGGTTCTTTGATGTGCTTGTTATTCCAGGCAGGTGGCATTGCTTCTGGTTTTAAGCATGTAATTACAAATGACCTAAGTGCTCAGAGACTACTACATATCAAGGGCCGGAGAGTAGTTAGAGCTACAGAAGTTCCTCTTAGCTGGGACAGTTTCAACAAAGGAGATTGCTTCATCGTAGATCTTGGAACGGTAAGTTGTCACAGATCTCATGTTTTCAAAACAAACAAGAGAAAGTCCTGCAAATACCATCTAATGTATAAGTTCAAACCAGAATGTCTTGTCTAGCCTTACTCTAAATTGCATGTTTTGCCAGATGTGGTTAATAACTTTAATAATGCCCCCCTACTGAAAATCTGAAAGCACCAGGTTGGGAAAAGGTTTTTTGAAATTTATATGATATAAGACTCAATATTAAATACCAGAGGAGGTTTGCTACCATTAATTTATAGTTATAGCTTGTACAGGTTGCAAAAAGATAATTTGCAGGAAATCCTGTTTCTTAGAAATCCTAAATTTGTCAAATAAAATCTATATTTTATTTAAGTAATTTGTAACCTTAACTTTTAAAATGGATGTATATGTATACATTTCTCTCTGTGTGCATGTTTTGTTTCATTTCTCAATAGAAAGTAGAAGTGCTGAAGAACTGAAACAATTCTATTCCCACAAGAGAAGAGTCAAATTTGATATATCCTTCATTTAATTTCCTCCTACTATATGTGGTTAGGAGGTATGATTCATAGATAGAGATTATCATGGGATGTGGGCCAAGTGTCATGAAAAATACTCTTGATGCAATTTTTCTGCAAAAGGAAACAGAAATTGCAGAAGTGAGATGCTCAAAACAGTGGAACGAGAATAAATTACAAATACACCTGTCCATATTGTGGACTTGAATAGGTCTTTTAGATCACAAGTTATATAAGAACCTGAAATGTGAAGCAGCTGATAAAAAGGTAAATTAGATATTAGGATCCATTAATACCGTGGGAGCATAGAGTCCAAAGTATGAAAAGTAATTGTTCCACTTTATTCTATCCTGATTAGAACCCTCTTGGAGTAGTGTAGTATTTGGTTCTATGCACCACATTCATAAATCTTGACAAATTGAAGCAAATTTCAATGACAGCAACCAAGAAACTATGGAATGTGGAAACCAAACTTTTGAGGAAATGTTAAAGGAATGCATATGTTTAATCAATGGTAGGTGATTGAAGGGAGATAAGAGTCTTCAGATAAACAGCCACACAAAATTGTAAGTTCTTCTTCCCCAGGGTTCTTCAAATACAAGCCAGATGGTCATTTGTCAACAATTATGTAATATATCTTATTCTCTGCAAGAGGTTGGATGAGGTGATAATTAAAGTCATTCCAGCTTTATGGTTTTATGATTGATGTCATTTAGAAGATTGTGGTCATTTCTCTGTTAGGTAGACAAAGACATGCATGGAAATGTAAAACATGGTTTTTATAGACACAAAATGTTTTGCTAGCGGCAAGAATATGGTATCACAGTTTTCGTTCATAGAGATTTGGAGAAGACAGAAGTTTGTTACTCATTAGAAGCAGCCTGTAGCCATGAGTGTGGAATTTAAATGGTCCAAGACCAATTGCCAGGTGCTGTTGGTCAGTGCTATGACAAGGAAAGCAGGTTATGGAAAGAGTCTTGCTATTGGACCTTGCTTTCTTCCCTTTTCTACTGGCTGTGGAAAAGAAGACTATCCTTATTGCCTTCCTTCTTTTTTTTTATACTAATTGGCAAACAACACATACACCAACTTCCAAGGAACTACATGGGCCCTATCTGAAAAGTTTTTGATCCAGACTGTCATGGAAATAATGTCTCAATTTGTTAACAGTGGAAAATCCCAGCCTGAACAGGATGTTTCTTCAGAATTCTGTGTGGGGAAAAGCAGAAGCTTTTAATGGAAACCTTTAAACCAGTTCTTTTCATATAAGTGTAGCAACGATTTTTTTACTTCTCATGTTCTAAAAAGCACTTCAGGACCTTGTCTTATCTTCTTTTGCTTTAACTATCTTTACTTTTACCATAGGAAAATTGAAAGAACAGATATTGTACTTCTCACTTCTTTATCATTATTATGCACTGTTTTATTTTACAAAAAAACTCTGCTAAAATGAAAAGAAAAATAAAACATTTTGTATTTGTGTTTGTGTTTACTATGTGCAGAGAATTCTTTCTAGAATAGAATAGAATAGAATAGAATTTTATTGGCCAAGTGTGATTGGACACACAAGGAATTTGTCTTGGTGCATATGCTCTCAGTGTACATAAAAGAAAAGATATGTTCATCAAGGTACAACATTTACAACACAATTGATGGTCAATATATCAATATAATCATAAGGATTGCCAGCAACAAGCTATAGTCATACAGTCATAAGTGGAAAGAGATTGGTGATGGGAACTATGAGACGATTAATAGTAGTGCAGATTCAGTAAATAGTTTGACAGTGTTGATGGAATTATTTGTTTAGCAGAGTGATGGCCTTCGGGAAAAAACTGTTCTTGTGTCTAGTTGTTCTGGTGTGCAGTGCACTATAGCATCGTTTTGAGGGTAGGAGTTGAAACAGTTTATGTCCAGGATGCGAGTGATCTGCAAATATTTTCACGGCCCTCTTTATTATTTATTTATTTATTTAATTAATTAAACTTTTATACCGCCCTTCTCCCGAAGGACTCAGGGCAGTGTACAGCCTACATTAAAACAATTAATATACACACTAAAATAACAATTAAAAAACTTATTCAATAAAGGCCGAAATTAAAACCGTCCAATTGACCATATAAAATACCCAATAAAATTAAAATTTAAAATTTAAAATTTAAAAAATCAGGCCAGTCCCGCTTGGATAAATAAATAAGTTTTCAGTTCCCGGCGAAAGGTCCGAAGGTCAGGCAATTGGCGTAAACCGGGGGGAAGTTCGTTCCAGAGAGTAGGTGCTCCCACAGAGAAGGCCCTTCCCCTGGGGCAGCCAGCCGACACTGCTTGGCGGACGGCACCTTGAGAAGACCCTCTCTGTGAGAGCGCACGGGTCAGTGGGAGGCATGTGGTAACAGCAGGCGGTCCCGTAAGTACCCGGGCCCTAAGCCATGGAGCGCTTTGAAGGTGGTAACCAAAACCTTGAAGCGCACCCGGAAGACCACAGGTAGCCAGTGCAGACTGCACAGGAGTGGTGTTACTCGGGAGCAACGTGGTGCTCCCTCAATCACCCGCGCAGCTGCATTCTGGACTAGCTGAAGTCTCCGAGTGCACTTCAGGGGTAGCCCCATGTAGAGAGCATTGCAATAATCCAGACAAGAAGTGACGAGGGCATGAGTGACCGTGCATAAGGCATCCCGGTCAAGAAAGGGGCGCAACTGGCGAACCAGGCGAACCTGGTAAAAAGCTCTCCTGGAGACGGCCGCCAAGTGATCTTCAAACAACAGCCGTCCATCCAGGAGAACGCCCAAGTTGCGCACCCTTTCCGTTGGGGCCAGTGACTCGCCCCCAACAGTCAGCCGCGGTTGCAGCTGACTGTACCGGGATGCCGGCATCCACAGCAACTCCGTCTTGGATGGATTGAGTCTGAGTCTGTTTCTCCCCATCCAGACCCGTACGGCCTCCAGGCAACGGGACAGCACTTCGACAGATTCGCTGGGGTGGCCCGGGGTGGAAAAGTACAGCTGAGTATCATCAGCGTACAGGTGATAACTCACCCCAAAGCCACTGATGACCTTGCCCAACGGCTTCATGTAGATGTTGAACAGGAGAGGCGAGAGAATCGACCCCTGAGGCACCCCACAAGTGAGGCGCCTCGCGGCCGATCTCTGCCCCCCTGTCAACACCGTCTGCGACCGGTCGGAGAGGTAGGAGGAGAACCACCAATAAATGGTGCCTCCCACTCCCAACCCCTCCAACCGGCGCAGCAGGATACCATGGTCGATGGTATCAAAAGCCGATGAGAGATCTAACAGGACCAGGGCAGAGGAGCAACCCATATCCCTGGCCCTCCAGAGGTCATCCACCAATGCGACCAAAGCTGTCTCCGTGCTATACCCGGACCGGAAGCCGGACTGGAACGGGTCTAGATAGACAGCTTCCTCCAGGTACTGGGGAAGCTGCCATGCCACCACACTCTCTACAACCTTCGCCACAAAGCGAAGGTTGGAGACTGGACGGTAGTTACCCAAAATAGCTGGGTCCAGGGAAGGCTTCTTGAGGAGGGGTCTCACCACCGCCTCTTTCAAGGCGGCGGGAAAGATCCCCTCCATCAGAGAAGCATTTATAATTCCCCGGAGCCAGCCTCGTGTCACCTCCTGAGTGGCCAGCACCAGCCAGGAGGGGCACGGGTCCACTAAACATGTAGTGGCATGCAGTCTCCCCAGCAACCTGTCCACGTCCTCGAGAGCCACAGAGCCAAACTCATCCCAAACAGCATCAACAAGATGCGCCTCAGTCATCTCATCTGGATCATCGCAATCTTGGTCCAAGCTATCCTGGAGCTGAGCGATTTTATCGTATAGATAACCGTTAAACTCCTCAGCACGTCCCTGTAAGGGGTCATCCCGTCCCCCCTGGTATAGAAGGGAACGGGTCACCCGAAACAGGGTGGCCGGGCGGTTATCTGCCGACGCAATGAGGGAAGAAGCATAGGAACGCTTCGCCCCCCTCAGTGCCACTAGGTAGGTCTTCAAAAAAGACCTAACTAGTGTCCGATCAACTGTTGTGTCATCTTCTTGATTCATGCAGTATACAGGTCTTCAATGGAAGGCAGGTTGGTAGCAATTATTTTTTCTGCAGTTCTAATTATCCTCTGAAGTCTGTGTTTTTCTTGTTGGGTTGCAGAACCGAACCAGACAGTTATAGAGATGCAAATGACAGACTCAATAATTCCTCTGTAGAACTGAATCAGCAGCTCCTTGGGCAGCTTGAGCTTACTGAGTTGGCGCAGAAAGAACATTCTTTGCTGTCCTTTTTTAATGATGTTTTTGATGTTAGCTGTCCATTTGAGATCTTGCGATATGATAGAACCTAGAAATTTGAAGGTTTCTATTGTTGATACTGTGTTGTCAAGTATTGTGAGAGGTGGAAGTATGGAAGGGTTTCTCCTAAAGTCTACCACCATTTCTACGGTTTTGAGTGTGTTCAGTTCCAGATTGTTTTGGTTGCACCACAAGGCTAGTCGTTCGACCTCTCATCTATATGCGGATTCGTCATTGTCTCGAATGAGACCAATCACTGTTGTGTCATCTGCGAACTTCAGTAGCTTAACAGATGGATCATTGGAGATGCAGTCATTGGTATACAGAGAGAAGAGAAGTGGGGAGAGCACACAGCCTTGGGGGGCCCCTGTGCTAATTGTACAGGTATTTGATGTGATCTTGCTTAGCTTCACCTGATCCACTTACAAGTCTGTTCCGGTACCTGTAGCTGGTTTAGCTTAGTTAGAAGAATGTCTGGAATGATGGTATTGAATGCTGAACTAAAGTCTACAAAAAGGACCCTTGCATAGGTCTTTGGAGACTCAAGATGTTGTAGGATGTAGTGCAGAGCCATATTAACAGCATCATCTGTTGATCTATTTGCTCGGTATGCAAATTGCAAGGGGTCTAACAGCGGATCCGTGATGGTTTTCAAGTAGGAAAGCATTAGCCTTTCAAAGGTTTTCATGACTACAGATGTTAAAGCAACTGGTCTGTAGTCATTCAGTTCCTTGATGGTGGGCTTCTTCGGCACTGGGATGATGGTAGAGCGTTTGAAGCAAGAAGGAACATAGCACATCTCTAGTGATTTATTGAAAATATGGGTGAAGATGGGGCCAATTGGTCAGCACAGACTTTTAAGCAAGAAGGAGTTACCTTGTCTGGGCCTGGAGCTTTTCCTGGCTTTTGTCTGTGAAATGGGTCCTGCACTTTCTTTTCTGTGATCACTAGGGTTTGTGAACCCAATGAAATGGGGTCAGTTGTAGGAGGCTTGGCTTCTGTTGGTGTGTCTGAGATGGGGGTTGTGGAGATAGGTGGCTGTAGTTTCCTTTCAAACCTGCAGTAAAACTCATTCAGGTCATTTGCCAGTTGTTGATTACCTTCAGCCTGGGAAGGAGGTTTGCCATAGCCGGTGATATTTTTAAGAGTTTTCCACATGTTTGCTGGTTCATTTGCTGAAAATTGATTCTTTAGCTTTTCAGAGTAGCTTCTTTTTGCTGCTCTGATCTCCCTTGTTAGTGCATTTCTGGCCTGATTGTACAGCATTTTATCACCTTTTCTGTAGGCTTCCTCTTTGGAATGTCATAGCTGCTTAAGTTTAGGTGTAAACCAAGGTTTGTTGTTACTTTATAGTCTCAAGTTCCTTGTAGGTACACATAGGTCTTCACAGAAGCTGACATATGATGTTACAGTATCTGTGAGTTCATCCAGGTCTGCAGAGGTATCTTTAAAAATATTCCAATCAGTGCATTCAAAACATGCCTGTAGCTGTAATTTTGATTCCTCCGTCCAGGTCTTCACTGATTTAATTATTGGTTTTGTGGCTTTAAGTCTTTGCCTGTAAGCAGGTACAAGGTGAATCATGCAATGATCAGAGTGTCCTACAGCTGCACGTGGTAAAGACCGATAAGCATCTTTTAGTGTTGTGTAGCAACACTAAATCTATCTGCTCTATTTAGGAAGACCTATCTAATATTGTGCAGTGAGCCTCAAGCACATGTATGTGTGTGCATGACACACAAATACACCTGACACAAGTTGCTTCTGAATAACAATTTTTAATCAAGCAAAGACAAAAATTGCTACATAAATAGTGATATTAGCTGCATTTAAATCGGTTTAACTTCAGCTCCTGAAGATGAAACTGAAATACTTTGGCTACCTAATGGTGCCTAATAGTGGAAGGACTCACTGGAGAAGAGCGTAATGCTGGGAATGATTGAGGGCAAAAGAAGAATGGGACGACAGAGAATGACGTGGCTGGATGGAGTCACTGAAGCAGTAGGCATGAGTTTAAATGGACTCCAGAGGATGGTAGATGACAGGAAGGCCTGGAGGAACATTGTCCATGGGGTTGCGATGGATAGACACGACTTCGCAACTAATAACAACAAACTTCAGCTAAAATTAAATGTTAATAAATTATTCATTCAATGTATACCTAGAATATTGAATATTTTCTAAACCAATTTTTAAAGTTAATTTTCTATGTTGTATGTTTTTATACCATTGAATATATTTATAAATTCATATTGTAGTATGATTTTAATTTTTGTTCTTGTGTTGGGATGTATTATGTGCAACAGAAATTGATGGAAATTCAAATGTTCCATGATATTAAAAATACAATTAGTTCTGTAACTTTTTGCAAATGTACCCTATTGTTGATAAATGACAACATGCTATTTGCTTAACTGTTAGTACTATTCATTACTAAATAGCATCTAAATAGGCTAATAAAAGTTCAAGATATACGTACTACAGTATTAATATATTATCACATTTTCCGCTTGCTCTATTTCTGGAAGTAAGAGGAAATTTTTCTAGGCTGCTTTTGGGCCACTGGATCAGCTATAGCCCCAGAGCTGGCAATTTTTGTAGCTGAGTGGCTGAATCATGCTGTTGTTGTTTACAACAACAACAACAATGCAGAATGAGTATGCACCCAATTTTCTTTATATGCCTTTTATTGGAGGAGTAGGAATTCTGAATTCGCCTTTTAAAATCCTTGTTGTAAGTCTTCTGAGTTCTGGTAGATAACCACCCAGTCAAGATGAGTATCTCAAAGAATTAACAGGATTGGATCTAATTAGTACTTAGAATATATTTGTCAGCAAAAACATAATCAATTTCTAATATGAGATAGCTTATACTAGTTTTCTGTGTGGTTTTCACCTCATTTTTTTTCATCAGCTAGATGTTAATACTTGGCAGAAAGGATCCTTTGAGAATAAATTTTGCTTGGACTCTGTGATTTATGTGCCTGGAATTTATATGCATAGAGAAAAAAGATGTGCAACTCTGCTTCCTGTTATGAAAATAGAACTTTCCTTGTGGAAATATAGAAGCTCCTGATTATTAACCTACTAGAATGCAGCATCTCTATTCTGAAGCTACAGTTCCAGAATTCTTGGCCATAAAATATGGAAAGCAAATATGGAAACACCAAGCTTGAAAAAACTAGCTTAGAACCTTTCAGAAGGGAAAACCTTCCATAAATGTAATCCATATTAATATTAAAGAAGAACACATAAATTCCTGTGAGGTACAAAGGGATTTTCAGTTTTCTCAACTATGCTTCTAAATTTTAAGACCAAATTTTAAAAAAAGGAAATGTTTAACTTCTGCATTTGCAGTGAAAGACAAGCACCTGGTATTCTGAAAATAATTTCAACAGTAAAATAGATAACGGGTGTTTGTTTGGATTGGGGGCTCATGTTCAAGTCCCTGCTGATCACAGAGCTCACTGGCTGATGGCTGTCTCTCAGTACCCCCCTTGCTGATCGTTATGTACGTAAAATGAAGGAAAGTCCCCAAGCATCCTACCTTTTTCATACTTCACATTCATGCTTTCCTAAGTAAATTCTGTTAACTGAAATTGTATTTGTTTTGTTGTAGCATATCTACCAATGGTGTGGCTCTACCTGCAATAAATATGAGCGCTTGAAAGCTACTCAGGTTGCTGTGGGCATTAGAGACAATGAACGGAATGGGAGAGCACAGTTGATTGTTGTGGATGAAGAAAGTGAACCTCGGGAGCTCCTACAGGTATCATATTCATTTGCTTTAAAAATGTCTGTTAATTGGATAGTTTAACTAGCCTGCCTTAGGCTATAGTTCCAGTTCTCATGAATGAAAGCCCAGAATTGTCCCATGGGGCCGTCCTGGCGAGAGACCAGCCTGTGCTGCCCTGATCCACCCTGGCCACGCCCACCCAGTCGGCCACAATGACCAGGCCATGCCCAACCAGCCCCCTTTGGTAAACAAAATATTGATACAGCCCACAATGAGATTGAGTTTGACACCCCTGATTTATGTAGACCAGTAGTGAGCTGCAGGCTGAAGAAGGTGGAATGAACATCAGAAAGGAATGGGTATTAAAAAGTGACCTGATGTAGTTTGAATGAGTGAATGAATGAGCAAATTGAAATGAAATTATCCTATGAGACTCCAGAGAATATCTCAGTAATTGGACCAACTCAGTATAAAATAGAATCAGGTGTATCAGGAAAGAAATGTTTTTTATTCAAAATTTGCATAGTAAATGTTTGTGTATTTATACCATAAACAGATTTTATCTCATTCTCCTTCTTCCAGGAAATGTAGAGATGTGAACAGGCTAAATTCTTGAATTACCTAGGAGAAGCAATTATATTTAATAAGAAACCATGGGGATACGACTCTGGGGCAAGCAGAGACAAGGTTTATTTGTTATAGTGTATAAGACAACTTTATATGATGGTAGTATAGAATTCTGTTGAAAGAATCAACTGTGGAACTCTTAGTATAATAATGCTTAGTATAAGGAACAGTGTGCAACCTGGGAAAGAAACATTCAGAAATGTTACTTGAAGTCATATGCTTAAGTTATCACACCAACAGTGGTAGAAGAGAAGGGCAAAATCTGGATCCATGCATAGTGATAAAAGTAGAGCTTTTCTCTGTCCATTTTGTTTCAAAGGAGTGTGGAGACAAGACAATTCAAGTTATGAAGATGACGGGGGATTTGTTGTCAGTAAATTCAAAAACTGAACAGAAAAAAACTTGCTTGGAGGATGATTTGCTTTGTTTATATGCCAGCTGTACTTTCCATGTAATATAACATGGAATAATATAATGTAATGTATGCATACACGCACACACACACACACACACAATTGTAGTTTTAAACTTTTTTAGGCTGTGGAATCTGTTGCTAAAAAAAAAAAAAGAAATCCCAGAATTCCTGATCAAGATGCAAAACTCTTGGGATGGAAATTCGCTATGGTCAATCAGACTTTTAAAAAAACTTTTACTCTTTCACAGAACTCCTGGCTATTTATTATATTAAAATGGCAGAATTGAGTCAAAGGTAATGTATTCAATTTATTTTTATAAAGTCCGTGTGATGATTATAAATGTGATGATTATAATCTCCAAAGCACAGAATTTCTCTACAGAGAAGCCAACTAGAAAGTTATGAGTTTTTGTTCCTCTCACTCAGGATTCTAATTTGCACTAGATAACTGCATGATGAAAACTATGGGATAGATATATCTCATTAAATCTTAGAAATGAACACTTATCTTTTAAATAAATATACTGCCATTTTCTTTCCCCTTTCCTGCTAGCATTATTTCAAAGTGAAAAATAACTTCCTTATATCTTTCACAGACTCATAAAAGTTAAACAGCACATTCCCTTTTCAACTTGCAGATAAGATGGTAAATGATCCATGCAGGGTGACTTGAAATTTAAGAGGCACACGTCAAACCTGCAGAGAGAGAGAGAAAAGGTATAGTGATGTAAAAAAGCACCAGATGGGATGAAGTACTTCGTAGTTCTCTGATTTGACCATAGCTCTAATCCCATCTTTTGGAAGCATGTAAAATGTCCCAAATCTGCCATACTGCTATGTAAACTTTTTGAGAATAGTCAAATAGTGGCTGAAAGTAGTTACAGTATTACAAACAATTAGCAACTGTAGTCTTTCTGCTTTTCTGCTTTCAGTGGATATTTTATCTTGAAGACTATTGGGCCATTTACCAAAGTAGTTGACCATATGTTTCATGAAGTGTGCAATAGCCAATAAAGACTGGGGGTGGCAGGTAGGCAGTGCTTTATTGTACCAGCTTGGATTAGATTTAGTATTTAGACCAGCAGTCTCCAACTTTCCTGGCTTTGCAGACTGACAGGAGGGGGAGAGGGGATGGTTTTGTGAGCAGTGGGCAAGCACATGCGCGCATAGCTGCAGTTGTGTGAGTGGCAGGCATGCACACGTGGCTCTCATACAAATAGAACTGCACTCACACTAGCCTGCTGCTTGCACAAATGGACCTTTGCGCATGGATGTGCTTGCCTGCTGCTCATGCAGGTGGAGCTATGTGTGCACCTGCACTCACCCACTGCTTCTGCAGCCCCATTCCGAAAGGCCTTCAGCCCGGCACAGGGCCATGGCCCGGGGGTTGGGGACCCCTGATTTAAACAACATGGACCTGAATCTGAAATAACATTATTTGATCTTTGCAGTGATAAAAGTACAGAATCTACATTATTATGTTATAAAATGAATAGCAATGGAGATGACTTTTCTGTTTGAGAAGTGTTTGCACACGGAAATACCCATAAAGTTTCTGCATCATTTATACATAAAACTGATTTTATTTATTTTGTTTCTATGTAAGCAGAACTACGATGTTCTTTTTTTTGTGTATATTTTTTTCTTCTTTACAAGTAGCAATTAAATCATGTCATTAATTAACCTGCAATTATTTTTTGCAGTCCCAAATGGGAAGCACCTCTCTTTTATAAATAGCTAAATTTCTAAACTTTAATTTAAAAAAGATTTAAAGTGGTTTACTCGGGCTACATTATTCAAAGTACAAATCACAATTATTCCATGGATTTATCAATAACAATGTTTTTATTCAGGATTTTTATATGGCAGAGTTTTTAAATGTTTCTTCAGTGATTATACATAAACTAGAATATATTTTTCTCATAAAATCCAAGATATTAAAAAGTGTTTTTTCTTCTGATACAGCAAAGCAGTTTTTGAAAGGAAGCTTTTATTTATTTATTTAATTTATTAAGCAATTACTTTATTCATTCACTTATCAATAGACAATTAATTAAAATCCTTAGGACTATAATTAAGAAACTGAGAATATCATTCTTTTAATAATTCAGAATTCACTGGCCAGTCTGTTCAACTTTATGATTACACAGTGACAGGCACAATGGGAATACTGATTTTTATTTGGTTAACTTGAATGCTTCCAACATGAGGACAATTGAAGTAATCTATAGCAAATGTGTTTTTCTTTATTTATTTCTCACATATGTCATGACATTCTGCTCACACTTTTCTGAAAAACAAACTTTAAAAAAAAATTGAACTCCAGGATGGAGTAACTATTGGCTCTCATTGCTTGAACTAAAAAAAAAAAAAGCTTAATTCAAATACAAAGAAATAATTTTTAAATGTATTTTAAGAGCCTTATTTATTTTATTTTATTTATTTATTTATTTATTTATTTGCATTTATATCCCGCCCTTCTCCGAAGATTCAGGGCAGTTTACACTATGTCAAGCAATAGTCTTCATCCATTTGTATATTATATACAAAGTCAACTTATTGCCCCCCAACAATCTGGGTCCTCATTTTACCTACCTTATAAAGGATGGAAGGCTGAGTCAACCTTGGGCCTGGTGGGGCTTGAACTTGCAGTAATTGCAAGCAGCTGCTGTTAATAACAGACTGTCTTACCAGCCTGAGCCACAGAGGCCCCTTAGATTTGGTTGGCAAATCTCCCATGTATCGTTGCCTTTAAAATAATTCAGGGTTTAATCACATGTTTTGTAGAGATATATGAATAGGATCTCCCATAATTTGTTTCCCCATCACATATATTATT
Organism: Ahaetulla prasina; assembly: GCF_028640845.1. Lineage (NCBI taxonomy): Eukaryota > Metazoa > Chordata > Lepidosauria > Squamata > Colubridae > Ahaetulla > Ahaetulla prasina. Next base: position 110,857,309 of record NC_080542.1, on the reverse strand, counting down.
GCTCTGAGTGTAAATTAATAGTTAACTATAAAAGGCTAATAACCAGATGAAGCAACAAACAAATAGTGTAAAATATGTAAGGCAAATCTTTAAAAATCCTCCACTTGGACTTAAACACAAATGATTGGCTATTCTGATCAGAAATCTCTATTTTAGTATTCACAAACTGTCAAGAACAATTAACCATGGGCCCATGACTGCATCCATTTCACCATGCTCCCCTAACGCAGCTGACCCATTGTGGGTGTTTATCCTCAGCTGGCCTCCATTGGTGTTTTTCCCCCACCACTAGTCACCTATCATTAGTCTCCCACCCCTGTCCCAGGTAATTCACAGACGGACACTTGTACCCAGCCAGTAACTTGTGTGGGAAAAATAGTCACACATCTGGTGTTAGGCTCCACTCCGCAGCTTCTGCTCCCACCGCCTGTTGTGTCCTACCTGATCCTGCTCTGCATCCTGCTTCCCTTGGATGCTCTAGTGTTGTGAGGAGGAGGTGGGTACAGAGCGGGCTGAGGCAGGAACCACATCTGCTTCCTCCTGAAAGGCTGGAAAGGAGAAGGCCTTGCCCCTGACTGCTTTCCCATCATGTGGACTGCCTTGAGATCCACCAACCTGGCACAGGCAATCCTGAGGTGGCAGGGCAGCCAGCTCCCAGGCCAGCCAGCTTCAAGCTTTGAAACTCTGGCTTTGCTTACCAACCTAGAGCCCAATTTGTTGAACTGATGGGATTTGAGGTCCCTGAGCTCGGGGACAGGTGTTTCTCAGGGGCTTGGGATGAACGGTCACCAGAGCCATTTGTAAGTGTAGCTTGTGCAACTCCCTCTGGGTCACTGAGTGTTGCCTCCCCTGAGATTTAGATGGAGAGAATAGGGCTCGGGAGCAAATGGGGGAGGGGTCTCTGCCAGGGTCTCAAAAGCTCGAAGCTCACTGGCCCAGGAGCCAGGCACAATGCCAGCCACCCTGTCTCGTCCAGGTTTCCTACACCAGGTTGGTGGAGCTCATGGGAGCAGCCACATGGGAGGAGCTGGTTGTGGGCAGGGCCTTCCGTTTCCTAGCTTTTCAGAAGGTGGCAGCGGCTGCCAACCATTGCATCCTGCCTGGCCCCACTCTCCACCCAGCTGTTCTTCAGAATACCAGAGTGTCCTAAATATTAAACTAAATATTAAGTTGAAGGACTTCTCAGAGAACTACCCCAATGATTTCTCACATGAAAATTATTCAAATAAATTTACGTTTATCAAGCATTTCAAGGGAAACTCTACAATGGTTACACACATAATTTCCTTCTTTAGGCAAGCTGAGACATTCTTGAATAAACTGATTAACCAGCTTTCTTAAGAAATTACATTTTTTCAACTCTTTACACTTAAATTATAGTATACTCAATCAACTCATCTATTAGCATCTTAACTACTTATAAGATCGAGGCGCTTGGACAGTAATAAATTATGTTCAAGACTCTACCTTGCAATTATCAATATAGTCATGTCTTCTTTTACACAGAAAGCTGTTATTTAACTGTTACAATTTACTGGAAAAAAGTGAAACAGTAAAAGTTGTTAGTTCCACCAAATATGGAAAATTAAACCTGGGGTTGAAATAGGACATTTGCTAGCTAAGGACAGTTTATTTTTCCCAGGAACTAACCATAGTCTTACAATTTCTATTTCTATTGAATCCAAATAGAAAATTTACATTATTAAGTTTTTAATGATAGATGATTAGGCCGCTGTAGAATAAATCCATATTTCTGGATCCTTTGTATAGTTGGGCAGTGCAAATATGACTATATTCAGGAGGTAGTTAAAACTTATTTCAAGGAGTGTTTCACCTATTTATATATTTATATAAATTTATTTATATATTTCTATGAAACTGTTGGGAAATAACAATTACTTTGAATTGAAATGTTCCCAATACGTTGAAAATTCTTTTAAGTGCCATTCCAGATCAAATTGGAAATTCTGTGAAAATTTTGAACAGGTCTCAGGGGGTTGTAAAAGACTGGAGGGATGGATTAGATTAAATTACCTCAGAACAGAGTTGATATTTGTTAGTAAGTATTTGAGCTACCTAGGAATTCAGTCCTGGATAATCATGACATTCACTTACTTCTGAAAGATTTGGTCCATGAATGTCTAAATTCATGGTTCTTGTCGGAACAACAGGTTAAGCCATGCTTAGAGTGGTCTTAGCTCAAATTTACCTGGGACAATAATTACAAGCCCTCTTTATATAAAGAAGCCAGCTGACATGTTTTAGAAGGTGCTATTGTTAAAAGGGGCAGGTGGAAAAATATATATTTAAAAATCCTTGAATTATCAGTCTTTAAGCAGTTTTAAAACATAGGGTCTTTTAAACTCTAAACTTTAAAACAAAAACCCAGATGCATTAAAATAAAGTTTAAAACTGCTTAGAAATCTGAAACTTCCTTCTCACAAGCACAATTACAGGAACACAAAACCTCCTGAAAAATTTTTGGAAGCCAGTTTGAAAGTGTAGTAAAATAAACCTTGGATCAATTGTACCCCAAGTTGTCCATTCCTATTGTTTTCTTCAGTGTGTGCCTTAAAAGCCAAGTTATACTCCACAATATTCCAGTCATACAATATTAACTTGGTAGATGTCTCTGAAGCTAGTTGCCTGCTCTTTCTCCTACTTCTCACTTAATGCTGTTACCAGAGAAAACTGGCAAGTAGCAGCTGAGTAAATCCCTCCTCCTTTTGCCCTTTTCACTCAGCGCTGCTGCCAATGCAGTCAGAACTTCCTCTCCAGATCATTGTCTGCTGCTCTTGTTTTTCCTCAGCCACATCTCACGTCTGCCACTCTTGTAGATTGCCCGAGGAAAAATAGCTGAATGAGCAGTGATTCTCCTTGGTGCTTTGCATTTCATGCTGCCACCACTACTGAGGCCATCCTGGTACTATCTTCTCCAGGTATTCCCTTGCTCATTCCTTGTGCTCTTGATGTCCTACAAGGAAGTGTCATGTGCTAGTCTGAGACCAACATTGGCTAGGCCTATTTGGGCCTATGATTCTCAGTCATCCAGATCATGTTTGTCCTGAAGGTGCTACAAAGTCCAGTTGCCTTTTGAAAAAAAGCCCACTAAGCATTTTCATGCATGTAAAAAGGAATCCTCAGATTTAATCAAAATGTTGTTCCATTGATTATAACCTATTCAACTGAAAACATCTTAGAGCTAAGGAAATTATGTTCATCATCATGGTGGACATATGAGCAAGATCCCTGATCATGAATTTAACATAAAGATTGATATGTGAAGCAAAGATGATCATCCAAGCAATCCAAATCATTCAGGGATTTCAGAAATATCAACAGTAATTTAAAATAAGACTAAAAATACATTGATCATCAGTATACTGTAATTGATGCAAAAATGATATATGCGGGGAGGGGTGGGGGTGTTTATTGGAGGAACTGTTTAATTTAGCAGTTGACCATTTTCCCAACTACCCTGAAAATAATTACTCTGTTAGGTCTGCTCTTACTCTCCTCAGCAAAGTAATAAAGGGCCATATACCATGAATAAGGTAATGCCACTGTATTTGCCAGCTGGCAAATACAATTTAATTTATATTATTGCATAATACCTTGCTAGGACAGAAAAATACAGAGGTAGCTTACTGTTTTTAATATGTTTAAAGTGCTTTTAATATCTTTATACTATATTGCTTTGCTATTTCTCCCTTATCAAATATTTGCATTGTCAACATGGAACTCTGTTTCATAAATATATACCCTGCCCTGGGTAATTCTGCATTGCAGTTATCTTATTTAAATATATTCTGGTTATACATTAAGCCAAATAAAGTTAGTTTTTCTTTACTAAATATGAAGAGAATTCAGTGATGTATTTATACCAAGTAGTGAATTTCCAACAGTCTCCCACATTTGATACCTATATAATTCAATTTTAATATTTGCTTTTTTGATTTTCTCATTTTAATTGTACAGATATAGTTATATTTCTTTCTGCCATCAAAATGAAATATACTTGAAAACAAGTCCCATACAGTATATGTGTCTCAGAATAACTTTTTTACATCCAGAATATCAAATTATATAAACTTGGCAATTATTAAAGTGTGCATCTGTTTTTGAAATTTACACAGGATTTGGCCCTTAGATAGATATTTATAAATAGTCTCGTTTTAGTGCTGACCTATCTTCATTTTGACTATGTGCCTAGCTATCAATGCATTCTGTCATTCATTAACAGATGTATTGCCTTATACAATGTAAGCCGCCCTGAGTCTTCGGAGAAGGACGGGGTATAAATGTAAATAAAAATAAAAAAATAAAATAAAATAAAGTATAAAATGGGGTTGGGTTAAATTAGTACTTGTATGGAAGACCTCTAGGAAATATCAGGGCTTCTGAGCTAGTTTGAAAAGTTAAAAAAACCTCTCAGAATATGAACAAGGCAATGGCAACCTACTTCTTCCGAGAAAACCAGTGGACATGGTCATGGAGTCACCAGAACTCAAGCTCAACTTGAAGGAAATTTTATCTTTCTTGTAATTGGTTCAAAATATTCCTAGTTCTGGGGGAGGCAAGATGCAACAGGATGGCTTATATAAAATGACTTGTGTAATCTTTCTTAGTAGCATATTTTGCTAAACCTTACTGTTCTTCCTGTTCATTGATCACATACCATACCTTCCATAAATTTTCTTTAAGTATTTAGTTTGTTCTTTGATACTGTATTTTCAATTTTGACAAGTGACCAGACCAACTAATGGGTATATTGGTTTTTCCAGTTGTTTGAATTTTATGATAGAAAACATAATTGTGAAATAACATATTTTAGACTTTCATAGTTTGAAAGTTGTATATGTTTAGAAAAGTACACTTTATGAAAGAATAAGTTCAAAAAGACATTGCAAAATATTTCTGTATTTCTATGGAAATTGGAACAGAATGGAATTATAAAGAAACACATATGGAATTTCCTGACAGTTAGAACAATTAATAAGTGGAACAACTTGCCTGCAGAAGTTGTGAATGCTCCAACATTGGAAATTTTTAAGAAAATGTTGGATAACCATCTGTCTGAGATGGTATAGGGTTTCCTGCCTGGGCAGGGGGTTGGACTAGAAGGCCTCCAAGGTCCCTTCCAACTCTGTTTTTATTATTATTATTATTATAAATTGGCGTGGGCCACAAGAAGAAGAACTATTTATCTCTTGGCATTAATCTTATCTTGTGGGCAACTGACTTATTAACCAATGGGTTGTCAGTCACTTTGCTTTGGAGCTATTGCTAAGTGGTTGCCTTTCTGCTATTGTTTGGGCACTTGTGTTTTCCCAGTGTTTGCGTGTGGTACCTGAGAATTGTATTGCTCAGTCTTGAAAAAACATGCAGCTCCTTTAATAGAATGCAGATAGGCCTGTTTATGTATCCATATATTGCAAAGCACCTTTCTGGAATCAAACCTGAAAGGTAGTGTGACACTGTTAAATGCTTCAAGGCTTAGTTTATAGTTATTATTGGGACAAAAGCAAAAAAACAACCAGAAAATCTGAAGAAACCACATAACATAAAATGTCAAAAATTAGCTGTAAACAATGTGTGTAAACTAAAAACAAAACCAGAAGCTACCAGAATACCAAGAAATGCCATATGTTCAAGAGTGGAGGAACCCAATGAAGTGATCACATTTTAAAATAACTTTTGCTATGATTATAAAGCAACTGTTTATAGTTCTGCTACCATTATAAGCCCCCTTCATGGATTACTACCCTGTTGTGGTGAAGGGGCTTGCGTAGTTCAATGAAGCTATGAGCAGGGACATCCAAGACGGACAGATCATAGCAGAGAGTTCTGACAAAACGTGATCCACTGGAGAAGGAAATGGCAACCCACTCCACTATCTTTGCCATGAAAACCCCATGGATAGTACAAAAAGGAAAAAAAATATGACGTCAGAAGATGAGCCCCTCAGGTCAGAAGGTATCCAATATGCTACTGGGGAAGAACGGCGGGCTAGTACTAGTAGTGCCAGAAAGAATGAAGTGACTGGGCCAAAGCCGAAAGGACGCTCAGCTGTGGATGTATCTGGTGGTGAAAGGAAAGTCCGATGCTGTAAAGCTTTTTTCTCCATAGGAACCTGGAATGTAAGATCTATGAATCAAGGCAAGCTGGATGTGGTCAAACAAGAGATGACAAGACTGAACATCGACATCTTAGGAATCAGCGAACTAAAATGGACAGGAATGGGTGAATTTAATTCAGATGACCATCAGGTATACTACTGCGGGCAAGAATCCCTCAGAAGAAATGGAGTAGCCTTCATAATCAATAAAAGAATAGGAAAAGCAATACTGGGATACAATCCCCAAAATGACAGAATGATCTCAGTTCGAATCCAAGGTAAACCATTCAATATCACAGTAGTCCAAGTCTATGCCCCAACCAGTGGTATTGAAGAGGATGAAATTGACCGGTTCTATGAAGCCCTACAGCACCTTATAGAATTAACACCAAAAAATGATGTCCTTATCATCATGGGGGATTGGCATGCTAAAGTAGGAAGCCAAAAGATAACTGGAATAGCAGACTAGTGTGGCCTTGGAGTACAAAATGAACCAGGGCACAGGCTGATAGAATTCTATCAAGATAACACGATGGTCATAGTAAACACTCTTTTCCAACAACCCAAGAGACGACTCTACACATGGACATCACCAGATGGTCAACACAGAAATCAGATTGACTATGTGCTCTGCAGCCAAAGATGAAGAAGCTCTATAAAGTCAGAAAAAACAAGACCAGGAGCTGACTATGGCTCAGATCATGAGCTTCTCCTTGCAAAATTTAGGCTTAAATTGAAGAAAGTAGGGGAAAGCCCCAGGCCACTCAGGTATGAACTAAATCATATCCCTGATGAATATACAGTAGAGGTGACAAATAGATTTAAAGAATTAGATCTGATAGACAGAGTGCCTGAAAAACTATGGACGGAGGTTCGCAACATTGTACAAGAGGTAGCAACTAAAACCATCCCAAAGAAAAAGAAAGGCAAGAAAGCAAAATGGCTGTCTGAAGAAGCTTTGCAAATAGCTGAGGAAAGAAGGGAAGCGAAAGGCAAGGAAGAATGAGAAAGATAGACCCTGCTGAATGCAGAATTCCAGAGAATAGCTAGAAGAGATAAGAATACATTCTTAAATGAACAGTGCAAAGAAATAGAAGAAAACAATAGAATAGCAAGGACCAGAGATCTCTTCAAGAAAATTGGAGATATGAAGGGAACGTTTCATGCAAAGATGGGCATGATAAAAGACCAAAGTGGCAGGGACCTAACGGAGGCAGAAGAGATTAAGAAGAGGTGGCAAAATTACACAGAAGAACTATACAAGAATGAGCTTAATATCCCTGATAACCACGATGGGGTGGTCACTGACCTTGAGCCAGACATCCTAGAATGTGAAGTCAAATGGGCCTTAGGCAATCTGAGCAACAATAAAGCTAGTGGAGGAGACAGTATTCCAGCTGAGCTATTCAAAATCTTAAAAGATGATGCAGTAAAAGTGCTACACTCAATTTTTCAGCAAATTTGGAAAACTCAGCAGTGGCCACAGGATTGGAAAAGGTCAGTTTACATTTCAATTCCAAAGAAAGGCAATGCCAAAGAATGTTCAAACTATTGCACCATTGCACTCATTTCACATGCTAGTAAGGTTATGCTTAAAATCCTACAAGCTAGGCTCCAGCAGTATGTGGATCGAAAACTACCAGAAGTACAGGTAGGATTTCGAAGAGGCAGAGGAACTAGAGATCAAACTGCCAACATACGCTGGATCATAGAGAAAGCTAGGGAGTTCCAGAAAAGCATCTACTTCTGCTTCATTGGCTTTGCTAAAGCCTTTGATTGTGTGGATCACAACGAATTGTGGCAAGTTCTTAAAGAGACGGGAGTAGCAGACCATCTTATTTGTCTCTTGAGAAACCTGTATGTGGGTCAAGAAGCAACAGTGAGAACTGGACACGGAACCACTGATTGGTTCAAAATTGGGAAAGGAATCTGGCAAGGCTGTATACTATCGCCCTGCCTATTTAACTTATATGCAGAGCACATCATGAGAAAGGCGGGGTTGGGTGAATCAAAAATTGGAATTAAAATTGCTGGGAGAAATGTCAACAACCTCAGATATGCAGATGATACCACTCTAATGGCAGAAAACGGAGAGGAACTAAAGAGCCTCTTGATGCATGTGAAGGAAGAGAGTGCAAAAGTTGGCTTGAAACTCAACATCAAGAAACTAAGATCATGGCATTTGGCCCTCTGGCAGATAGATGGGGAAGAAATGGAGGTAGTGACAGATTTTATTTTTCTGGGCTCCAAGATCACCACAGATGGGGATTGCAGCAGGGGTAGGTTCTAAAATTATTTACTACTGGTTCTGTGGGTGTGGCTGATTTTGTGGGCGTGGCTTGGTGACCATGTGACTGGGTGAGAGTGGCTTGGCAGTCCTGTGACTGGGTGGGCGTGGCCAATAACAATAAATAATAAAAATAATAAAGTATACAAAACAATAAGAGGTACCAAAAACCAACTTTCACACTTCACACACACACACAACACAACACAACTGACTCACACATAATGTAAAAGCAGCTGCATTTCACCCAAAATGGCCCCTGCAACAAGCAGGAACCTCACATAGCCACAAAAAGCTCAAAAACCAACTTTCACACTTTACATACACACAACACAATACAACATAACACAACTGACTCACACACAAAGTAAAAGCAGCTGCACCTCACCCAAAATGGCCCCTGCAATAAGCAGGAACCTTACACAGCCACAAAAAGTTCAAAAATTTTACACACACACAGCACAACACAACTGACTCACACACAATGTAAAAGCAGCTGCACCTCACCCAAAATGGCATGTGAGGTTCCTGCAACAAGCAGGAACCTCACACAGCTACAAAAAGCTCAAAAACCAACTTTCACACTTTACACACACACAACACAACATGACTCACACACACACACACACACAAAATGCCACATACAGCTTTGTGAGATTTTGTGTGTTTGTGTAGTTAGAGTGAAACACTACAGAAACACACCAAATCTCAGAAAGCTGCACAAATATTTTATTTTATTATTTTATTTATATTTTATAGATCAGGGATCTCCAATCTTAGTAACTTTAAGGTTTGTGGACCTCAACACCCAGAATTGAAGTCCACAAGCCTTAAAGTTACTAAGGTTGGAGACCCCTGTTTTGGATAAAACAGCTAAATTTAAAACTTCCTTAACTTTAAATTGCTGTCTAAAAAAAAAACACCAACTCTTTAAAAAAACACCAATTAACTATTTTTTAAAACTCCTCCATTTACTTACCAATTGGAGGCAGGCAGATTGAGTTGCTCACCAAGGAAATGGATTGCAGACAAGCAAATTCAGTTGCTAGCTGATGCAACTGATTATAGCACAGCGAGCCCAAAAGGAGCAGTAATTAGGTAAGTGGGGGAGGGGGCGATTGGGTGGGCATGGGCAGGGGCTGTTGTAACAGATGGTTAAAAAATGATTTTAAAAGACTGTGATAATCAGGAAACTCATCTGGGATCGCCAGAGAAAAAAAGATTTTAAAAGGCTCCTCTGACAATCCCAGCTGAAGTTGCCTCATTGCAGCCCAGAACCTCTTAAAAGGATTGTTTTAACAACCTCTTCGGCTGAAGAGATTGTAGAAAACATGTTTTTTAAAGGTTCTGGTGATCAGGCAACTCAGCTGGGATCACCAGAGGAGCCTTTTAAAACCTTTTGTTTTTACAACCTTTTCGGCCAAGAGAACCGGTTTGGGAGCATGGCCATTGTTACCAGTTCTGCGAACTTGGCCAGATTTTTGCCAATGGTTCTCAAGAACCGGTAGCAACCCACCACTGGACTACAGCCAAGAAATTAAAAGATGCTTGCTCCTGGGGAGGAAAGCTATGGCAAATCTAGACAGCGTACTAAAAAGCAGAGACATCACCCTGCCAACAAAAGTGTGTATAGTCAAGGCTATGGTTTTCCCAGTTGCAATGTATGGCTGTGAAGGTTGGACCATAAGAAAGGTTGAGCACCAAAAATTCAGGCCTTTGAACTCTGGTGCTGGAGAAGACTCCTGCGAGTCCCTTGGACTGCAAGGCGAATAAACAAGTCAGTCCTAGAGGAGATCAATCCTGACTGCTCTTTAGAAGGCCAGATACTGAAGATGAAACTGAAATACTTTGGCCACCTAAAGAGAAAGAAGGATTCACTGGAGAAGAGCCTAATGCTGGGAAAGATTGAGGGCAAAAGAAGAATGAGATGACAGAGAATGAGGTGGCTGGATGGAGTCACTGAAGCAGTAGGCGAGAGCTTAAATGGACTCCAGAGGATGGTAGAGGATAGGAAGGCCTGGAGGAACATTGTCCATGGGGTCATGATGGGTTGGACACAACTTCGCAACTAACAACAACCACCATTATAAGCAGAGAGTAGATTTGGGTCAGGGTCACATTGCTGAGAGAGAATGAAATATTTCCATTGGAGAAATACTGTGAATTTAATACCCACTACCTTCCTAGCATGTGTCTGTTTCAGATCAACCCCTTGTCATCCATCTTTCCAAAGACATGAAGGCATCTGATTGAAGTTGTAAAATTTAGATGGGCTTACCAACTTACCAAGTGTCACTTTGAAACAATCAAAATCACCAAAAAATGGTCAAGAATATTTATCCATAAGTAAAAAGGGTAGTCAATTTATTTATATTACTTTGCCATCCTATCTCTCTTTCAGCCCCCAACTTCTTTCTTTATGTTTAGGTTTTAGGACCCAAGCAAAATCTTCAGGAAGGCAATGACAATGATGACGAGGCAGCTGATATTACTAACAGGCGAAATGCTAAACTCTACATGGTAAGAATCCTCTTTTTTTATGCAGATCATTTTATATCGAGCAATGAAAGCATGTTCTTTTAATTTTTTTTTGTTTACATTTATATGTAACCATTTATATGTAACCATTTTAATGGTTTGATACAGCTACTGTGATACTTTCATATCCTTCTTGACAGTCTAAATTAGTTATTCAAATGTTTTCAGCCATTTAAATCTATGACAGATTTATCACACTAAAGATATGCGATGTATATCCACAGGCACTGTACTTGTGTGGCAAGTACAGAAATTGATAAAACATTCTTCAAGGTAATTTTGCTTAACAACTGGTTCAGGGGTGATATCCAGCAGGTTCCGACAGGTTCTGGAGAACTGGTAGCGGAAATTTTGAGAACCAGCGAATACTACCTCTGGCTGGTCCCAGAGTGGGGTGGGAATGAAGATTTTTCAATATCCTTTCCCCAGGAATGGGGGGAATGGGGATTTCGCAGTATCCTTCCCCTGCCATGTCTACCAAGCCATGCCCACCAAGCCAAGCCCGCAGAACCAGTAGTAAAAAAATTTGAATTTCACCACTGCACTGGTTGCCTAATGACAATTCAGTGTTACGACAGACCCTCCAAAAGATAGTTATGACCCAATTCATAATCATGTGATTGCATTTCAGGTGCTTGGTAACTGGTTTGCATATATGACTGATTGCTGTGTCCTATAGTCAGGTGATCCCAATTTGTGACTTTTTTTCATTTGCTTTATGACTGTAATAAAAATGGTTGTAAAAATTGAGTCAGGTCACATTATGATCTGTCAGATGACTGCAATGACTTATAATGGGCTCAGTTGTAGCCATTAAATGAGGAGTACCTGTAATATCACATAAATATTGTAATTTACATATTTACATTGGTATGAGGATTCAAATATCTAATGCTGGTATTTGGATTGTGACATTGTAAGAGTCCCTGCTGTGTTCATCCATAGCTTTTGCCTGTTGCCCTCAACCTGACACTTTGAACCTATTTTCTAAAAGCTTTCCCCTTAAAGGTACTATATCTGTATTATCTGATGTCCTATTAAAGCAAAAATTTTATGGAGGGGATATATTTACATTAAAGTAAATGTGAGTTTGGCTCCCCTTGAGATCATCCAACTGAAACCTTGGAAATGAGGAGAAAAGTGAATGGACTATTATGCATGTTGATTGTCCACCCAGTTTGAAGACTTTCACTAACAACTGAATAACAGAAAAGGACGCCATTCCAAGAAAAACATCATGTGCTAATATTCACCTGCAATTGTATACCTAAATAATTACAAATGTATGCAGAAGCAATTATAAATAGTTACTGTGTGAGAGAGGAGAAATAGACAGTCCACTGCTTTCCTTAGGAAAAGGTTATCAAGAAAAAGGTGTCAAGATATTTTTGATTATCTAGCTATACTCAGTGATTAGCAATAGGAACCTACTTCACAAACAGGAGCTGAAGTTCTTTCTTCAATTGAAGTTATAAGCTACTAATCCTGTTTTTCTGGCCTGTGAAACAATAGAGTTTCCTACTGATTTACATTGCTCATACAATTTCAGAGTGACAGTGTCTCTAAAGAACTTCAGTGACTTGATTTTAATGCTATAAAATAATCATCTCGATTTTTGAATTCTAATGCATTATAAAGAGGAAAAAAAATTACACAAATTATAAAATATAATAGTTCAGCTCCCTCTTCTGGAAACAATAAGAGATGACGCATGAGAGTACAGATGGTTCTTTGGGAAATGGAATGGAATGAAACACTGATTCACCCTCTTTTTATGTCTGGAGTAAAGGAGAGCTGGCACATACTGTATTTATTAAAAAATGTTTGGCACTGCAAAAGCACCACCTTAAGTAACTGGAAAGGATTTACATATATTTAATATAGTGCTATATTTGATCCTGTAGAGCTGGTTCCTCTTTCCAAAACATGTGGTATATTTACTCCTAAATAGGCTGTATTCAGATAAAGGATCTTTACAGAGTACAGAAAAGCTTCTAGTTTGCAGTCCCTGCTGATTTTAATGCTTCCTGTTTTTAGCATGACTAGGAAATTAAAGTGTATGTAGGAAAGGCTTTAATTTTTGGCTTCTTGTATTTTCATTCTTATAGCTCCAATCTGTTGTAACAAATGAGATGAAGGTAGCAATTGTTTCCCTCATGCTCCGGGAAAAGAAATTGGGGTTATTAGGAGATAATTCAATAAAGAATGTTGTTAGTAACATATTCAGCTTCTTTTCTTTACAAAGCTCCCTCTGTAATAATTCATTTTTAAAGTTTCAATTTAACATTATTTAAGATTACTTAATTTAAATAATTAAAATTTACTTAATTGTTATAGTTTTAATCTAAGGTCATTACAGTACCCTGAAGCAAAGCCAGTAAAACTAATTTTAAAAAGCCCTAATAAAACAATAGAAACCAGATTCTAGCTTTTTGTTGTCTTTTGCTGCATCAGGAGCACAAATTTCAAAGTTGAATGAAGTGGCATCCCCTGTACATCCTTAGACACATACATGAACTTTAGAAGTAGTAACCATGTGAAATTACTTGAACAGTAATTTCTTACTGTTGATTGATCTTAATGTGAATGTCCTGCAAATATAGGTGTCTGATGCCAGTGGCTCTATGAAGATTACACTTGTTGCAGAAGAAAATCCCTTCTCAAGAGCAATGCTTTTGTCCGAAGAATGTTTTATATTGGATTATGGTGCAGCTAGACAGATTTTTGTATGGAAAGGTAAATGGAAGTCTCTTTGCTCTCTTTTAAAATGCCAATAGAAGCTTGAAATGAAAGACACTGGCCTCAGAAGAGAAAATCTGAGACAATTTTCTTAGCCTGTTATACTCTTAGAAAAGTTTGTCAGATGGTTTAAAAAGAAAATGAGGTGGGAAGGCCACTGAATATCTGGATTCAATAGATCACTCTGGCCTCCTGCTTTATTACTGTAACTACAGAGTAAAAATATTTTTTTAAAAAATGACCAAAAAGAAAAGGAGAAATTTCCTAAGATTTTTATTTGCCAGAAAGAATTTATTGAGTAATTTGAGCTTTTAGAGTTTCCACTATCATAGTCCTCCAAGGAAATCTTTGTTTTTGCTTGCGGACATACATTGATACAAAGTCTGAAGTCTTTGTATCTGAAGAGATGAAAGGTCTTTGTTTGCTTTCCTGGTAGATCATTATCTATAATTGGTTCTTTGATAAAAGTAAAACTGTTTAGGACAGGGGTTGGCAACACGTAGCTCCAGAGCCACAAGCGACTCTTTGGGCCCTCTGCCACAGCTCCCTGTCTCATCACTAGTTGGCCCCGCCTCTCACCCCTCTTATTTCTTTTTTGGACTCCAGCCCGAAGTAGCAGGAAGGGAAGGCTGCCTTACACACAAATATGGCATGAAGGCAGGTACAGGGCTGCTTCACTCCTGCACTCTCCTCCCCCCTCCTCCTCTCACGAACCCCTGGCTGCCTGTGGCTGAGCCAGGAGCATGCACACATACAGAGAAGCTCTCCTCAAGCAAGTGCCAAAGCACAGCAAAGGCGCGCATGAGGTGGGCGACCCCTCGCTTAGGAGGAACTTAACAGGACCTTCCTCCCCCTCCTCCTCTTGTGACCCCCTGGCCAGCTGTGGCTGAGCTGGGAGCATGCACATGCGTAGGGACACCCTCCTTAAGCGAGCCACTGCCCAACCCATGGGCACCTTACCTGAGCTTTGGCGTTTGCTTGAGGGGGGGTCTCCCTTTCCATGCACACGCTCCCAGTTGACCCACAGCCCGACAGGGATTCATGAGAGGGGGGGAGGAGGAGGGGGAGAGTCACCGGAGAGTGCAGAAGTGAAGTGGCCCTTGCGCTACATTTGTACTTAAGGCAGCCTTTGCTTCCTGCTGCTTCGGGCTGGAGTTGGTGCCCTCTGTGCTTGGCCGAAGAGCTGCTAGGGGTGGGCAATGACATGGCAAGACGATGGCCGGAGCATTAGTGCAGGAGAGAAGCTGCATCCTGTTAAGACCCTTCTAATGAGCGGCCACCCGCACCATACATGCCTTTGCTGCGCTTTGGTGTTCGCTTGAGCGTATGCGTACCCTCCCGAATCAGCTGGCCAGGGGGTCACAAAAGGAGGAGGATGGTCACCCGAAGGGAGAAGGGAGATACACAGACACACACACACATATACAGAAAAGAGAGAGGGAGGGAGAGACATAGAGACACGCAGAGTGATACACAGCGGAGTAAGAGAGAGACATAGAGAGATACATACAGAGTGATACACAGAGAGGGGGTGAGAGAGAGAGACATAGACTTTCAACCGCGGACCTCCTTGCCCTGCGAGACTCCCCTCTCTCGCAGGTCTGGCCCTCCACATTATCGAGGGCACATCTTGAGGACGGGTTTTGGAACCCCGAGAGATGGCATGCGAAATCTAGGAGGCTTAGGGGATTTTTAATGAACTCTCTTAGTCGTTTTTTATCGGGGAATTTTAAGGGGAATTTTAAGGGGGAGGGATAGGGCGGGTGATGGGGTAGCCCGTCGGAAACCAGTTCCAGCGCATGCTCGTGCGACTATCAAATGGGTTCGGAGGTTATGGGGCGGGAGTGTGTTCCTTTGTGTGAGGGTGTGTCCATCTGCACGGTAAGTGGGAGGGGCAGGTATGGCGGAAGGGGGGGATCGCATCGGTTTGGGGGGTCACCCGGTCCATGTATACAGGCGATCGCGTGCCTGATCCCCTGACTTCTCCGTTCCCGGATGGTCAAGACCCTCAGAGCCTGGGCCTTCGCCTGATGTTATGCAACGCACGGTCCGTGTAATAAGGCCCCTAATACATGATCTGATTCAGGGGTGCCACGGATATTATAGGCGACGGAGACCTGGTTGGGCACTGAAGGCGTGCCCTGGTTGAGATGTGCCCACCGGGTTTCCGTGCATTCCATCAGCCGAGGGCCAGGGTAGGGGTGGGGGTGGCGGTTGTTATTAAGGAGAGTCTAGAGCCAAGGAGACCACTGTACCTCAGATTGCGGTGTGAATCCCTCTTTGTGAGGTGGGGTCATAGGTGTCAGATGGGCTTGCTGGTCGCGTACCTGGCTCCTTGCTGCATGACAGCCGCCCTACCCGAGCTTCTGGAGGTGCTTGCCGGGGTGGCAGTGGAGACCCCCAGACTTTTAGTCATGGGGGACTTTAACTTGCCATCTGCTGGCTCGTCATCGACAGTAGCTCGGGAGTTCATGGCCTCCATGACGGCCCTGGACCTGACTCAAGTAGTGGATGGCCCTACTCACATCGGGGGAGGCACACTGGACCTGATTTTCATCTCTGGTCAGTGGTTGAAGGATCTGGACTTGAGAGATATAGTCACAGAACCTTTGTCATGGTCAGATCACTCTCTCCTTCGCCTGGACTTTCTGACCGCCACCCAACACCGCAGGGAGACGGAACCACTACGTTGGTACCGTCCCAGGCGCCTGATGGACCCAGAGAGGTTTTGGACGGAGCTTGGGCCATTCCCTGAGGGTCTGGCTCACGGCACGGCAGAGGAACTAGCCGCAGCCTGGGAACGGGCTGCAGCTGGGGCGTTAGACCGTGTCGTGCCTCTGCGGCCTCTGACCCGGCGCAGATCCCAACCGGCTCCTTGGTTCTCCGAGGAGCTGAGGGGGATGAAACGCCGGAGAAGACGCCTAGAGAGTTCTTGGAGGTCCAGCCGTTCAGAGGCTGATCGGACACTAGTTAGATCCTATACTAGGACCTACCTAGTGGCACTGAGGGAAGCGGCGTTGCTCGCCTCCTCCCTCATTGCGTCGCAGATAACCGCCCAGCTGCCCTGTTTGGGTGACCCGCTCCTCCTTCACCAGGGGAGCGGGATGACCAATGCAGGGACGTGCTGAGAGTTTATGGTTATCTATACGATAAAATCGTTCAGCTGGGACGGTCTGGACCAAAATTGTGGCGATTCGGACGGGCGTCTGAGGCGGTCTTGGTGAGATTGTCTGGGATGAGTTTGACCCTGTGGCTCCGAGGACATGGACAGGTTGCTGGGTAGATTGAATGCCACCACGTGTTTACTGGACCCGTGCCTCCTGGCTGGTGCTGGCCACTCAGGAGGTGACACGAGGCTGGCTCCAGGGATTATGAGTGCTTCCTTGTTGGAGGGAGTCTTCCCAGCCGCCTTGAAAGAGGCGGTGGTGAGGCCCCTCCTCAAGAAGCCTTCCCTGGACCCCGCTGTTTTAGGTAATTATCGTCCGGTCTCCAACCTTCGCTTCGCGGCGAAGGTTGTAGAGAGTATGGTGGCATATCAGTTTCCCCTGCACCTGGAGGAAACTGTCTATCTAGACCCGTTCCAGTCCGGCTTCCGGCCGGTTACAGCACTGAGACGGCTTTGGTGGCGTTGGTGGATAATCTCTGGAGGGCCAGGGATAGGGTTGTTCCTCTGCCCTGGTCCTATTAGACCTCTCAGCGGCTTTCGATACCATCGACCATGGTATCCTGCTGCGCGGTTGGAGGATTGGGAGTGGAGGCACCGATCGGTGGTTCTCCTCCTATCTCTCCGACCGTCGCAGACGGTGACGGGGGCAGAGGTCACCCGCGCGCCTCACTTGTGGGGTGCCGAGGGCCGATTCTCGCCCCTTCTGTTCAACATCTATATGAAGCCGCTGGGTGAGATCATCAGTGGCTTCGGTGTGAGGTACCAGCTGTACGCTGATGACACCCAGCTGTACTTTTCCACACCGGGCCACCCCAATGAAGCTATCGAAGTGCTGTCCCAGTGTTTGGAAGCCGTACGGGTCTGGATGGGGAGAAACAGGCTCAAGCTCAATCCCTCCAAGACGGAGTGGCTGTGGATGCCGGCATCCCGGTACAGTCAGCTGAGTCCACGGCTGACTGTTGGGAGCGAGTCATTGGCCCCGATGGAGAGGGTGCGCAACTTGGGCGTTCTCCTGGATGAACGGCTGTCTTTTGAGGACCACCTGACGGCCGTCTCCAGGAGAGCTTTCCACCAGGTTCGCCTGGTGCGCCAGTTGCGCCCCTTTCTAGACCGGGATTTATTATTTATTATTTATTAATTAGATTTCTAGACCGCCCTTCTCCCGAAGGACTCAGGGCGGTGTACAGCCTTATTAAAACACATAGATACACAATAAATTTAAAATACATTTAAAATGAAATATTTAACCGGCCAATTTAAAATTAAAAACGGTCAAACGACCGATATAAAACCCTAAACTATAAAATCACCATTAAAAACCCATAACTTAAAAAACTAACCCAGTCCAGCGCAGATAAATAAGTAAGTTTTGAGCTCGCGGCGAAAGGTTCGGAGGTCCGGAAGTTGACGAAGTCCTGGGGGGAGCTCGTTCCAGAGGGCGGGGGCCCCCACAGAGAAGGCCCTTCCCCTGGGTGTCGCCAGACGACACTGTCGCGCCGACGGCACCCTGAGGAGTCCCTCTCTGTGAGAGCGCACGGGTCGGTGAGAGGTATTCGGTAGCAGCAGGCGGTCCCGTAAGTAACCCGGCCCTATGCCATGGAGCGCTTTAAAGACGTTCACCAACACCTTGAAGCGCACCCGGAAGGCCACAGGTAGCCAGTGCAGCCTGCGCAGGATAGGTGTCACTCGGGAGCCACGAGGGGCTCCCTCTATCACCCGCGCAGCTGCATTCTGGACCAACTGCAGCCTCCGGATGCCCTTCAAGGGGAGCCCCATGTAGAGAGCATTGCAGTAGTCCAGACGAGACGTCACAAGGGCGTGAGTGACTGTGCACAAGGCATCCCGGTCTAGAAAGGGGCGCAACTGGCGCACCAGGCGAACCTGGTGGAAAGCTCTCCTGGAGACGGCCGTCAAATGATCTTCAAAAGACAGCCGTGCATCCAGGAGAACGCCCAAATTACGCACCCTTCCCATCGGGGCCAATGACTCGCCCCCGACAGTCAGCCGCGGACTCAGCTGACTGTACCGGGATGCCGGCATCCACAGCCACTCCGTCTTGGAGGGATTGAGCTTGAGCCTGTTTCTCCCCATCCAGACCCGTACGGCTTCCAAACACCGGGACAGCACTTCGATAGCTTCATTGGGGTGGCCCGGTGTGGAAAAGTACAGCTGGGTGTCATCAGCGTACAGCGTACAGCTGGTACCTCACACCGAAGCCACTGATGATCTCACCCAGCGGCTTCATATAGATGTTGAACAGAAGGGGCGAGAGAATCGACCCCTGCGGCACCCCACAAGTGAGGCGCCGCGGGGTCGACCTCTGCCCCCCCGTCAACACCGGGCCTTGTGCACAGTCACTCACGCCCTTGTGACGTCTCGTCTGGATTACTGCAATGGTCTCTACATGGGGATCCCCTTGAGGGGCATCCGGAGGCTACAGTTAGTCCAGAATGCAGCTGCGCGGGTGATAGAGGGAGCCCCTCGTGGCTCCCGTGTGACACCTATCCTGCGCAGGCTGCACTGGCTACCTGTGGCCTTCCGGGTGCGCTTCAAGGTGTTGGTGAACGTCTTCAAAGCGCTCCATGGCATTGGGCCGGGCTATTTACGGGACCGCCTGCTGTTACCGAATACCTCTCACCGACCCGTGCGCTCTCACAGAGAGGGACTCCTCAGGGTGCCGTCGGCGCGACAGTGTCGTCTGGCGACGCCCAGGGGAAGGGCCTTCTCTGTGGGGGCTCCCGCCCTCTGGAACGAACTCCCCCCAGGACTCCGTCAACTTCCGGACCTCCGAACCTTTCGTCGCGAGCTTAAAACTCACTTATTCATCTGCGCTGGACTGGGTTAGTTTTAAATTTATGGGTTTTTAATGGGTTTTTATCCTAAATTTTTAATCTTGGCCAATTTAATAAGTTTTTTAATTGTATTTTAATTGTATTTATACTGTATCATTGTGTATTTTTACCTGGCTGTGAACCGCCCTGAGTCCTTCGGGAGAAGGGCGGTATAAAAATTTAAATAATAATAATAATAATAATAATAGACTCATAAAGAGTGATACATAGAGAGGGGGAGATAGGGAGAGTGAGAGACATAGATACAGAAAGAGGTGGGAGAGGGGGAGAGAGACATAGAGAATGGTTTTGTGGCTGGGTAGGCGTGGCTAAGGGGGATCATATGACTGGCCACACACATGTGTCTCCCGGTGTGTTTTTTTCTGTAGGAAATGGGTCCAAGTGGCTCTTTGAGTGTTTAAGGTTGCCAACCCCTGTGTTGTGTCTTGCCCGCCCTCAGAGCAGCCGGGGCCTTCTTACCTGCTCCCGCACACTGAGGAATGTATGCCTCCCGGTCCCAGTCCTGGCTCCATGCCCACACAAACTGCAGAAGGAGAATCTCCCTGCCCCAGCCCTGACTCCATGCCCAGGCAAACGGAGCAGCTAGACCCCTCCCCCTCCTCCACAGCAGGTGAGCCTGAGGAGGGTTTACTCCCAAGAACAGCTGATTGGTGTGACCCTCGCATCAGAAGATTGGAGAGGCGGAGGCTACAGAGGGAAGGGAGGGGCAGGCCTTAATGAGTGCTGAGTCATGGTGCCACACCCCATGGCCTATATAAAGGAGCTACTTTCTGGCAGTCTCTGAGTCAGGCAAAAAGTCAAACTTATCTTGCTGAAGTCACTTACTGGTCTCCTGCCTGCTCTGAGGACTTTCCTAGGACTTTAGGCAGAGCTGCAGAGGCACGCCTGATTCGGATTTCCCGGACCCAGCCGTCAGCGGAGGAGTGGGACACGACATCTTGCCTGCCCCCCCACACATCTACAAGATGGATCTGCAACAGCTGGCGCTGATTGTGCAGCAGCTACAAACAGACAACCAGCAACTGCAACAGCAAGTCGCCCAGCTGACTGCTCAACTGGCTGCTGGGAATGCCCCAGCAGTCCAACCTCCTCCTCCTCCTCCTCCTCAGCGCTACAGCCCGTACCGTGCCGGAGAAGTTCTCAGGACGGATGGAGATGTTCCCGGCCTTCATGGCCCAGTGCCAGACCTACATGGCAATGCGGCCGGGGACTTTCCAGATGACCGGGCCAGGGTGGCCTTCGTGATGAACCTGTTGTCTGGCCAGGCTGAGTGGGCCACGCCTTGGTGCTCAGGGACAGCCCCTTGCTGGCGGACTACCAGGGTTCTGGGGCAACCACGCCTGATGTATGAAGACCCTGTGCGGGCCCAGACGGCTGCCTGGCGCCTCGGAGAGATCCAACAAGGCCCCGCCCGGGATTACATCGCGAATTCCGGTTGCTGTGCCATGATTCGGACTGGAACGACACGGCACTAGCGGACGCGTTCAAGAGGGGCCTTCGAAGAGCTCCAGGACGAGCTGGCTCGGGTGAGGCGCGCGGACCTCGTGACCTGGTGCCCTCTGCCTGCGCCTCGACACCGTCTCCAGCAACGCCCGTCCTGTCGCCGCCCGCAACCGTCAAAGACCGCCGCCTCCCTCGACCCGTGCCGACCCGCCCCGGCCACCCGCGCCGTGGCCGCCGAGGAGCCCATGGAGTTAGGAGCGGCCAGGCCTGACGGCCCAGGAGCGGAGCCGGGCGCCAAGGGGCTGTGCTTGTACTGTGGGAGCCCGGCCATTTCGCGCCGCATGATGCCCCAGGAAGCGGAGCACGACGCCCGTCCCGATCCCGGCCTGGCCAGTCGGGAACGGGCAGGCCCAGCCCAGGGAAACCCTAGGCCGGCACGGACCAAGCCCCAGCCAGACATGGCCGACGTGGACCCCGGGCCCCCTCGGCACCTGATTTTGGACACCCGGGTGTGGGTGGGTGGCCGGCCGGAGGGGATCCCAGTGCACGCGCTGGTGGATTCGGGGGCCACCACGAACTTTATGGACCGGGCCTCGTGGACCATTTTGGTGTCCCTTGGTTCCGTAGACCCTCCGATGAGCGTCGAGACCATCGACGGGAGGGAGCTGGTGGCGGACCCATTAACCCGCCACGCAGCCTTGCGCCGCCATCGGGGACCACGAGGAGGCGATTCGCTTCTACGTGACGGCGGACCTCCACTTCCCGGTGATCCTTGGACTGGCCTGGCTGCGGACTCACGACCCTCAGGTGGCCTGGTCGCGGAACGCCATCTCGTTTCCCAGCCTGCAGTGTGTCGACCATCCGCCACACCTGCGCGCCAGGACGCTTCACCCGGCCGCCGTGCCCCGAGCTGCAGGACTCGCTGACGCCTTCAGCGAAAGGAGGCGGACCGCCACCCGCACCGCCCCTACGACTGCCCGTGGACCTGCAACCCGGCGCCCGCTGCCACGGGCGCCTGTATTCCATGTCCGAGCCGAGTTGGCGCCTCAGGGACTTTCTGGACAAAAATCTGGCCCGAGGGTTCATCCGCCTTCCAAGTCCCTCTGTCGGCCCCGGTCCTCTTCGTAAAAGAAGGCGGGATTTGCGCCTGTGTTGCGACTACCGCCGGCTGAACGCCATCACGGTGCGGAATCGCTACCCCGCCGCCATCCCGGAGCTGATGGACCGGCTGCGGAGGCCTCCATCTTTACCAAGCTCGACCTCCGGGGCCTACAACCTGGTGCGGATGCGTGAAGGGGACGAGTGGAAGACGCGTTCGGCACCGGTATGGACACTACGAGTACACGGTCATGCCATTCGGGCTGACCAACGCCCCGCCGTCTTCCAACATTTTATGAACGATGTGTTCCGGGACATGTTGGATCGGTTAGGTGATCTACCTGGGCGACATCCTGGTCTACTCGGTCCAGGAAAGTCACCTCCAGCACCTCCGCCTGGTCCTGCAGCGCTCATGAGCACCAGCTCTCGCCAAGCTGGAGAAGTGTTTTTCCTCCGTCGTCCATTGAGTTCTCGGGCACATCCTCTCACCCGAGGGATCGCCATGGACCCGCTGCAAGGTGGAGGCCCTGAGCAGCTGGGAAGCCCGCGTCGGGTGAAGGATGTCCAGCGGCTGCTGGGCCGCCAATTACTATCGGACCTTCATCCCGGGCTTCGCCATGCTGGCGGCTCCGCCACCCAGCTCCTTCAGAAGAAGGTCCGTTCGTGGGGTCCCCGCGGAGGAAGCCTTCACGGCTCTCAGGAAGGCTTTCGCCACGGAGCCCATCCTGCGACATCCCGACCCGCACCGCCTTCGTGGTGGAGACGGACGCCCAACGCCGCCTCGGAGCGGTGCTGCTACAGGCCCCGGCGGATGGCGGCACTCTTTTCCCCGCGCTGCACTACTCGCGGAAGCTCAACCCTTCCGGCGCAACTATACCATCTGGGAAAAGGAGTTGCTGGCTATCAAGGCCGCGAGGCGTGGCGGCACCACCTGGAGGGGCCCGGCATCAGGTGGAGGTCCGAGCGGACCATCGGAACCTCGAACATCTCACCACGGCTCGGAAGTTGAACCAGCGGCAGATCCGGTGGTCGCTGTTCTTGCCCGGTTCAACTTCCGCGTCACCTATATCCCCAGTGGCCACAACCGAGGGCGGACGCCTGTCCCGTAAGCCGGAGTACCTGAGCGCCAAGACCCTCTTCCTCCACGGACTGTACTGCCGGCGGAAGCCTTGCGCCGCCGGGAACCGGTGGACTTACGGGCCCGGGTGCGAGAGGCGCAGCGCCAAGACGCCTGGTCTCAGCAGCGGCGAGCGGAGGCGGGCCCCACGTCTCCGTGGACATTGGAAGACGACGTACTCAAGTTCCGGGGGGGGTTGTATGTGCCCACGGGCGCTCCGGTCCTCGTCCTGACCCAGTGCCACGACAACCTGCCAAGGGCCATTTCGGGTTTTTCAAGACTCTCAACCTAGTAACGCGGACCTTCTGGTGGCCCCGGGTGCGGCATGATGTCCATGCCTATGTGACGTCCTGCGTGCCGTGCCGGCAAGCCAAGGCCGCCACGGAGGCCCCTCCCGGTCTCCTCCAGCCCTTGCCGACTCTGACAGACCCTGGGGCGATTTCCATGGACTTCCTGACGGACCTGCCGCCGTCCTCGGGTTCACCACGGTGCTGGTGGTGGTGGACATGCTCACCAAGATGGCACACTTCATCCCGTGCAGCGGGCTGCCCACCGC
Source organism: Ahaetulla prasina (assembly GCF_028640845.1). Classification (NCBI taxonomy): domain Eukaryota; kingdom Metazoa; phylum Chordata; class Lepidosauria; order Squamata; family Colubridae; genus Ahaetulla; species Ahaetulla prasina. The sequence continues at coordinate 110,833,395 of NC_080542.1, read as the reverse complement.
CACCAAGACGGCCCGTCTCTTCTTGCAGCACGCCTTCCGCCTCCACGGCCTGCGGACAGGGTGGTGTCGGACCGTGGGGTGCAGTCCACGGCTCGCTTTTGGAAAAGCCTGATGGCCGCATTGGAGGTGCAGGTGTGCCTGTCGTCGGCGCACCATCCGGAGACCGACGGCGGGACGGAGAAGATCATCGGCGTCCTGGAGCAGTACCTCCAGTGCTTCGTGAACCAACAGCAGGACAACTGGGCGATTACCTGTCCCTGGCGGAGTTCGCATTCAACAACTCCCAACACACCTCCACCCAGACCACCCGTTCCTGGCCAACTTGGGGTACCATCCGCGCTCTTCCTCTGGCGCCCCGGACTCCCGGTTCCCGAGACACAGTCCTTTCTCTCCGAGTTGCGCGATCCAGCAGATGGTGCGCCGGCAGCTGAATCGGGCAAGGAGGACTACAAGCGGGTCGCCGATCGTTCCCGACGGGCAACACCCCCACTGGTGGTCGGAGACCGCGTGTGGCTCTCCACAAAGCATCTCCCGTCCGACCGGCCGGCGAAGAAACTGGACCACCGGTTCATCGGTCCGTTCCCCGTCGAGGCGGTCATCAATCCGGTGGCCTACCGATTGACCCTGCCGCGTTCCATGCGGATCCATCCCGTCTTCCATCGGTCCTTGCTGGTCCCTGAGGCCCCGGCGTCGCCCTCTGGCGCCCGGGCGCCACCCGCCGCTGTCGACGAGGACGGGGCGGAGGAGTACGAGGTGCACAGCATACGCGACTCCCGCTGGCTGAAGGGGCGCTTCCAATACCTGGTGGCGTGGCAAGGGTACGGGACCGAGTTCACCTGGGTCAATGCCTCCGACGTCCACGCCCCGGACCTGGTGCGGGCCTTCCACGAGCAGAACCCGGCCCGACCGCATCCCGATCGTCAGCCCCGGGGGAAGGGCCCTGCGGTGAGGGATAGTGTTGTGTCTTGCCCGCCCTCAGAGCAGCCGGGGCCTTCTTACCTGCTCCCGCACACTGAGGAATGTATGCCTCCCGGTCCCAGTCCTGGCTCCATGCCCACACAAACTGCAGAAGGAGAATCTCCCTGCCCCAGCCCTGACTCCATGCCCAGGCAAACGGAGCAGCTAGACCCCTCCCCCTCCTCCACAGCAGGTGAGCCTGAGGAGGGTTTACTCCCAAGAACAGCTGATTGGTGTGACCCTCGCATCAGAAGATTGGAGAGGCGGAGGCTACAGAGGGAAGGGAGGGGCAGGCCTTAATGAGTGCTGAGTCATGGTGCCACACCCCATGGCCTATATAAAGGAGCTACTTTCTGGCAGTCTCTGAGTCAGGCAAAAAGTCAAACTTATCTTGCTGAAGTCACTTACTGGACTCCTGCCTGCTCTGAGGACTTTGCTAGGACTTTGGACAGAGCTGCAGAGGCACGCCTGATTCGGATTTCCCGGACCCAGCCGTCAGCGGAGGAGTGGGACACGACACCCTGGTTTAGGACATGTAAATGGTAGGGTTGTGAAGTCATCAAATCGGTATTCAATATAGATTTTCTTAGGTGTGCTGTGTGTATGTATTGTTTTTGTTGTTCTTTTCTTTGTGTCTTGGAATGCATTGATAGTGTAAAACATGCATCATGCTACCAATATTGTTAAACATGCTGGTGGTGGGATTCTGGGAGTTAAAAATCTACTCATCTTAAGGTTTCCAAGTATGAAAAAGCTCCTATAAAAATCAGCTATGATAGAGCTATTTCCTGTAATCAATAAAGAACACTGTAAACCTGACCAGATTAAATTAAGTTTTTGATTACAACTACCACTTATCAAACTTTATTGTCTAAATCAGTGAATTATATCAATTGCTACCATTTTTGCTGGAATCTTTTCTATTATGCCATTTGAAGTTATGCTGCTCCCCAAAAAATCATATTGAGCTTAGACTCAGCAATATTTTTTAAAAAGAACTGTCAGTAACAGTTCTGAAGAAGTTTCTGAATTGTTCTTTTTATCTAATGAATTCATTGTTGTAATGTGAACTATCACTTTATATTAATAAGGTAAAAATGCTAATCCAGATGAGAGGAGAGCTGCCATGAAATCAGCTGAGGAATTTGTTCAGCAAATGAATTATCCTCCCAACACACAGGTATGCTTATTAAAGAAACACCTGCTATTTACACAAGAAGATTTCTAAAGTTATATATTAACTGCAGTTGTATGGCTACCATAATCCAATTGCTATGGGTACAACTGAGGTGTAAAATATATTACCTTTATATTAAAATGTTCCCAATATTCAGATGAAAAAAAACATTTACTATTTCATGTCTAGGTTTAAATTTTATATTTATTATAAAAATTAAGATTGTCAAAATTAAAAACACCAACATAAAATCCTACAGTAACTAAAAGCACCATAAAATCAAATCAAAAACTATAACAAAATCTACTACATATATGGGATCTAAAAAGCAGAAAAGCCTTGTAAAATAGAAAAGTCATACAGTATAGTGTTGGCATTTCTAAACAAATAGGCAATTTCTCAAGCAGTTATTATTAACATTTGTTAGAAGCACCTAGAGGAATACCTCAAAAAGATCCATCTACTATTTGTTTTGCATGAGCATGAACATTCATGCTGATTTCAAGCAGAAAGAAAGAAGTAATGATCACTTACCTGGAAAAGAATAACAGTAGACTGAGAGAGGACAGGGTTTGGAAAAATCTGAGTAGTTGCAAATGCATGACAAAGCTTTCTTGATCTGTCAGCCAGAAATAGAAAAGGAGAGTCAAGATTTGCAAGAAAATGAACTACTTAAGCAAGAAAATGCAGCAATTTGCAGGCTCCAGCAACCAAAACTAACTGAAAGGCAAAAAGGATTGGCTGGAAAAGTCATTAAAAACTTGTAAGAATTGATAGCAAGAATGAGACTACCTGTCTTAAAGCAAACAAAGAGGAGACTCTTATCTGAGATATTTCAGAACATTAACCTGAAAACCATTTCAGCATTAATACTTGTGAAACAAATCAACTAATGTATTATGCTGCTTGCATTGTTACCAAAGATTGAGATGTGAAAGTAAGGAACAAAAACAAATTTAAAAAAATACTTGGAAAATTCTCTTAGAATTAAAACTGAAAGAAGTAAACAAAGATCTGAATAATTTGCAAGATCTAAAACTATGAAAACAGAAAAATAAATAGTTGAAACTGATTCTAAAAATTGCAGTGGTTTTTGGCAAGTGAAAGATGATTTTGGTTTTTAAAGATCTTTTTTGCATATCAGCAACCAAGATAAAATGAATGATTGACTTAAAAAAGCAGGGCATTATCAGAACCAAAATGACAGCTCATAACCAAGAACTAAAACAGAGAATTATATTATTATCAGAAAAAAGAACCCACACTGAGTAATATAATGGTCATAAAAGCCAATTCAAACAAAATTTAAAATTTAAAGCTAATCAAGATAAATTCTAAAGGAATATTGATTCCAAGTACAGGTAATCCTTGGTTACAAATGTTCCCTTAGCAAACGTTCGAAGTTATGCGGTAAGTGCCTCCTAGCATTTGTGAACAAGTCCCAAAACTATGAATCTTGCAGCACTATGGCAGTTGTTCGCCTTTATGAACAACTGCAATGGCTCTGCAACATTTGTCCTGAATGTTGCTGGCTGAAATGGAGCTTCTGAGGGGTGAATTTGCCCCTCCAATGCTCCGTTTGGGCCACCAGATGCCTTGCTTGACCCGTTGCAGGCCAAAATGGAGGTTCCAAGGGGAGGATCCGGCCCTTAGAAGCTTCATTTCAGCCTGTAACGGGATAAGGGTGTAATGGGATAAGGGAGGCCCATTGAGGCCCAAACAGAGCATCGGAGGGGCAGATTCACTGCTCAGAAGCTCTCTTTTGGCCAACAATCTGCAGGTGAGGCTGCGGAGGCCTGAACCAAACTGCAGAGGGGCGCACACATCTGACAGGCTGGAGAGGAGACTGCTTGCTAGATCTTCACAAGATAAGTGACCCAGCATGGCAGGTTGGGGGGGAAGTGTGAGGTATTTCAGTGGGTCAGGGTGGCCTTGGGTGGTCTTAGGCAGATGGCCTGTTGCATCAATAGCAGCCCCGACATGGCCTTCTCCATCCTAAAATACCGCATGTGCACTTAACGAGCCTCTCATTCGATTAGCGAATGCATGACTGAAAGGAGGGAGTGATTTCATTCAAAGTACGAGATTCACTCCCCTGAATCCTTGGGTTACAAATGGAATGGCAGGCTCCATTTCATTCATAATTTGAGGACTACCTGTTGTGACCCAGGTTCCTGGACCCAGACTCCTGGACTCGGATGATTCAGAAAATGAGGGAGAAGACCTGGCAAGCCCTGTTTCTCTTGAGCCCTCTCCCTCCCTGGCACCCACTCAAAGGGAGGAGGAGGGGCCGGCACGGCCTGATTCTCCCGGGCCTTCTTCTGATTTGGCAACGCCCCAAGAGCAGTTTTGGAGTGACGCAAGATTACGAAGACTTGATCGACGTGCGCAGCAGCGGAAGAGTTGGGACAAAGCCAAGTCATAATTGTCATGCAGTGACATCTGCAGAGACTATAAATAGGAGGCGGGACTTCCTGGTTTTTTGTCTTGGACAAAGCAATGAATTTGGCGCGAGCTAACTATTTCATGGAGGGAAGAATATATTCGTGAGTAATTCTGGCCTTATCTATAATTTCCTCGTTATCTCCAGAAACTTGGCAGGCCCGTGGGTAGACGTGGCCAGGACATGTATCTATGTAAATAAAAGGAAAAAAAAGGAAGGCCTCTGACGGACTCTTTGCTGGGAGTATTGGGGGAAGGGAAACAGAACATTTTGTCCAAGACCTGACTAAAACATCTTCCACCAAAGATGGATCAGCAGCAGGTACAGCAGCAGTTAGAGCAGCTACAGCGGCTAATCAACAGCTCCAGCAGCAAGTGGCTCACTTGGCAGGCCAACTTGCTGCCAGGAATGTGCCTGCAGCCCCCCATCCTCCTCCTCCTCCTCCTCGCCGCAAGTGCCCGATAACCGTGCGGATAAGTTTTCTGGGCAGCCTGAGATGTTCCCGACCTTCTTGGGACAGTGCCAGCTCTACATGGCTATGAGGCCAGAGGATTTCCCAGGCGACCGGGCTAAGGTGGCCTTCGTGATTAACCTTCTTTCCGGCTCGGCTGCTCGATGGGCCACGCCCTCTTGCTCCAGGACAGCCCCTGCTGGCGGACCAACAGCGTTTTGGCAGCACCTGCGCACCATGTATGAGGACCCGTTCGAATGCTGGCGGCAACCAGGCGCCTTAAGGAACTCCGTCAAGAAACGCCCCTGCAGGAGTACATCGCCAAATTTCGTCTTTTGTGCCAGGACTCTGACTGGAATGATGCAGCGCTGGTGGGCGTTCAGGAGGGACTCTCAGAGGAATTGCAAGGCGAGCTGGCCCAGCGTGGGCGCCACGGACCCTCGACAACTTGGTGCCTTTGTCTCCGCCTCGATGCCCGTCTGCAACGGCGACCGTCCCGTCGCACCCCGGGACCCTCCGTCGACATCTGCACCCCACTTCCTGCACCACCAGCACCCAGGGTCGCCCACGTTTTGTAACCGCTGCGGAAGAGCCCATGGAGTTGGGAGCGGCCAGACCTCGCCTAACAGCCCAGGAGGCGGAACCGGGCGCCAAGGGGATTGTGCCTGTACTGTGGGGAGCCCGGCCGCCGCTGCTTCTTGCCCCAGAAAGCGGCGGCACGCACGGCGGTCCCCGAATCACAGCGTGACCCATCGGGAAACGGAGCAGGCCCGACCTCGGGGAAACCCTAGGTCGGGCACGTACTAAGCCCCCACTGGACGTTGCGGAAGGAGACTCTGGGCCCCCTCGGCATCTGATTCTGGACACACGGATATGGTTGGGGAACCAGTCGGACGGGCTCCAGGCGCATGCGCTGGTGGACTCAGGGGCCACAACAAACTTTATGGACCAGGCCTTTGTGACCCAGTTTGCGGTCCCCGTGGTTCCGGTGGACCCTCCGATGCAGGTAGAGACAATTGATGGACGAGAACTGGTGTCCGGCCCCATTAAATTCGCCACCCAGCCTTTGCGCCTGGCTATTGGGGACCATGAGGAGGCGATCCAGTTTTATGTCACGGCAGACCTTCATTTTCCCTTGGTCCTTGGGTTGGCCTGGCTTTGGACCCACGATCCTCAGGTGGCCTGGTCGCGGGCGCCATCTCTTTCCCGAGTCTGCAGTGCGTCGATCACATCCGCCACACCTGTGCCGGCCAGAACGTCCCCACGCTGCCATCACCTTGCCTCCTGAGCTGGCGGACTTCGCCCGGCGTGTTCAGCGAGAAGGAGGCGGACCGACTACCCGCGCCGGCCCTCGATTGCCCGTGGACCTTCTGCCCAACGCACCACTGCCTGTGGGCGCCTGTATTCCATGTCGGGCCGAGTTGGCCGCCCTCAGGGACTTCCTGGACAAAAACCTGGCCCGAGGGTTCATCCGGCCTTCAAAGTCCCTCTCGGCCCCGGTCCTCTTTGTGAAGAAGAAGACAGGGACTTGCGCCTATGCTGTGATTACCGCCGGCTAAACGCCATTACGGTGCGGAATCGCTACCCCTGCCGCTCATCCGGAGCTACTGGAAAGGTTGCGGAGGCCACGATCTTCACCAAGCTCGATCTCCGGGGCCTACAACCTGGTGCGGATACGAGAAGGAGGCGAATGGAAGACGGCATTCGGCACCCGATACGGACACTACTGAATACACTGTCATGCCATTTGGGTTGACCAATGCTCCGCCGTTTTCAGCACTTCATGAACGACGTGTTCGAGACATGTTGGATCGGTTCGTGGTTATCTACCTCGACGACATCCTGATTTACTCGGTCCAGGGAAAGCCACCTTCGACACGTCAGTCTGGTTCTGCAACGCTATGGAGCAACAACTCAATGCGAAGCTGGAGAAATCGTCTTCTTCCGGACTTCCATAGAATTCCTCGGCATATCATCTCGCCCGAGGGCATAGCCATGGACCCATGTAAAGTAGAAGCTTTGTGTAGCTGGGAAGCCCCTCGTCGGGTGAAGGATGTTCAGCGCCTACTGGGCTTCGCCAACTACTACCGGACCTTCATCCCGAGCTTCGCCACACTGACAGCTCCACTTACCCAGCTCCTCAGGAAGAAGGTTGCATTCCGGTGGGGTCCCCCGCAGCAAGAAGCATTCACAGCCCTCAAGAAAGCCTTCGTCACGGAACCCGTCCTGAGGCATCCCGACCCGCTCCGGCCTTTTGTGGTGGAAACGGACGCGTCCAATGTGGCTCTGGGAGCGGTGCTGCTACAGGCTCCGACGAATGGCGGCACACTTTTTCCCTGCGCTTACTACTCCCGGAAACTCAACCCTTCCGAGCGCAACTACACTATCTGGGAAAAAGAGTTGCTGGCTATCAAGGCTGCATTCGAGGCTTGGCGACACCATCTGGAGGGGGCCCGACATCAGGTGGAGGTCCGAACGGACCATCGGAATCTCGAGCACCTCACCACAGCTCGGAAGTTGAACCAGCGGTGGTCGTTGTTTTTTGCCCGGTTCAACTTCCGCGTGACCTACATTCCCAGCGGTCACAACCGGAGGGCGGATGCCCTGTCCCGCAAGCCAGAGTACCTCTGCGCCAAGGACCCCCTTCCTCCACGGACGGTGCTGCGGCAGAAGCCTTGGCCGCAGCACGGAGCCAGTGGACTTGCGGGCCCAGGTGCGAGGCGCAGCGCCAGGACGCCTGGTCGCAGCAAAGGAGAGCGGAGGTGGGCCCCACGCCTCCTTGGACCTTGGAGGAGGACTTACTCAAGTTTGGGCGATTATATGTGCCCACAGGACCACTCCGAGCCCTCGTCATGACCCAGTGCCACGACAACCCTGCAGCAGGACATTTTGGGTTCTTCAAGACCCTCCACCTGGTGACACGGACCTTTTGGTGGCCCCGAGTGCGGCATGATATACATGCCTACGTGACATCCTGCGTACCGTGCCGGCAAGCCAAGACCGCCACGGGGGCCCCTCCCGGGCTCCCCCAGCCCTTGCCGACACCCGACAGACCCTGGGGGGCGATCTCTATGGATTTCCTGACAGACCTGCCGCCGTCCTCTGGGTTCACCACGGTGCTGGTGGTGGTGGACATGCTCACCAAGATGGCACACTTCATCCCATGCCGCGGACTGCCCACAGCCGCAAAACGCCCGTCTCTTTCTGCAGCACATCTTCCGCCTCCATGGTCTACCGGACAGGGTGGTTTCGGACCGCTGGAGTTCAGTTCACAGCCCGCTTCTGGAAGAGCCTGATGGCGCGTTGGAGGTGCAGGTATGTCTGTCGTCATCGCACCATCCGGAGACCGACGGGGGTACAGAGAAGGTCATCGGTATACTGGAACAGTATCTCCGTTGCTTCATCAACCAGCAACAGGACAACTGGGCCGACTACCTGTCCCTGGCGGAGTTTGCTTTTAACAACTCTCAGCAAACCCCTACTCAGATGACCCCGTTCTTTGCCAATGTGGGTACCATCCGCTCTTCCTCTGGCACCACCGGACTCCCCTGTTCCCGAAACGCAGACCTTCCTGACAGAATTGCATGCGGTCCAACAGTTGGTACGTCAGCAGCTGAATCGGGCAAAGGAGGACTACAAACGGTCCGCCGACCGCTCCCGACGGGCAACGCCCCCGCTGGCAGTTGGAGACCGGTGTGGCTCTCCACCAAACACCTCCCGTCCGACCGCCCGGTAAAGAAGTTGGACCACCGATTCATCGGCCCGTTCCCTGTCGAGGCAGTCATCAACCCGGTAGCCTACCGACTGACCTGCCACGATCCATGCGGATCCACCCGTTTTCACCGGTCCCTTCTGGTTCCTGAGGCCACACCGAGTCCCCTTCGGTGCCCAACAGCACCGTCACTGTCGCTGAGGACGGATCGGAGGAATACGAAGTCCACAGCGTCGAGACTCTCGCTGGCTAAAGGGTCGCTTCCAATATTTGATCGCGTGGAAGGGATACGGGACTGATTTCTCCTGGTTAGATGCCTCCGACGTTCATGCCCCTGACCTGGTGCAGGCCTTCCTTGAGCAGAACCCAGCCCGACCGCATCCCGACTCAGCCCCGGGGAAGGGCCCTGCGGTGAGGATAGTGTTGTGACCCAGGTTCCTGGACCCAGACTCCTGGACTCGGATGATTCAGAAAATGAGGAGAAGACCTGGCAAGCCCTGTTTCTCTTGAGCCCTCTCCTCCCTGGCACCCACTCAAAGGGAGGAGGAGGCCGCACGGCCTGATTCTCCCGGCCTTCTTCTGATTTGGCAACGCCCCAAGAGCAGTTTTGGAGTGACGCAAGATTACGAAGACTTGATCGACATGCGCAGCAGCGGAAGAGTTGGGACAAAGCCAAGTCATAATTGTCATGCAGTGACATCTGCAGAGACTATAAATAGGAGGCGGGACTTCCTGGTTTTTTGTCTTGGACAAAGCAATGAATTTGGCGCGAGCTAACTATTTCATGGAGGGAAGAATATATTCGTGAGTAATTCTGGCCTTATCTATAATTTCCTCGTTATCTCCAGAAACTTGGCAGGCCCGTGGGTAGACGTGGCCAGGACATGTATCTATGTAAATAAAAGGAAAAAAAAAGGAAGGCCTCTGACGGACTCTTTGCTGGGAGTATTGGGGGAAGGGAAACAGAACACTACCCGTATCATCAGAGTGGAATAATGTTTGTAAACCTAAGCAAAATTAAAATAAATATAAATAAATATAAAATATTGTTGATATAAACAAATATTTAAAGACAAAGTAATGTTACTTTTCAGGACAGAGCTATGGGATCATCCCATTTAAAATAACAAAAGGACATTATTGAGAGTTACATTACTGAAATTATGTAAACTTTTAAAGGGAAAAATGGTTCAGAAGTAGTAAAAATATATATCAAAAAATGAAGTCTGCCTGGGATTGATAAATTGCATGCAAATTATAGAGGGAGAAATGATTTAATGATTACTTTTAGACAGTGATCCCCAACCTTTTTGGCACCAGGGGCTGGTTTCATGGAAGATCATTTTTCCATGGACTGGGTGGGGGGGGAATGCTTCAGAAAGAAGAAATAGTATTTAGACATGACTATTAAAAAGCAACAATTAAAAATGAGATTAGAAAATGAAAGCACTCAATGGACATTTTTTGAAAAATACTAATGGAAAATTGGACAGTACCAGACCATGGTATTGGATAGGAATGGCATATTAAAAAAGAAAAAAAGAAGGAATATTTTTGTTGCCTAGGAACTGGTCCTATGCATAAATGTCATTAAGTCCAAATAGGAAATATAGTTTCAATAGTAGATGCTGAGATAAGATTTTAACAAATAAAATTGGATATAGTGAAATCATACAGATTGATTAACCCCCCTCCTCAAAAAAAAGGCATAACTTGCAAAATATTACATCAGCATTTATATAAAAACTATGGCTTCACTATCAATGAGAACTACTTATGATATGAATTCACTATAACGTAATTGAAAATGACAGAGCAAAAATGTATATGTTGTACCTGAAAAAATCAAAGTATCATTGTCATTGAAAATAACTATAATTTGTTTATCAGTGAAGCTATTCTAAGAGACTAAGGTTGAAAAGAAGGAATGAGAAACTATTACAAAATACTAGTGTTTGGAAATAGAGATCACAAATTTTTGGAAATCTACAGTGGTATCAGTTGTATTTTGGTCAGTTCATAGGCCCCTTGATAGGATTTAAATCATTAAGAAGAAAGCCAACAATATTGGCTGGGAAACATAAGTAAATTTGAAATAATAATTATAATTATGCAGCATTGTTTGTATTCTAGAATATTATGGAATATGATCCAATCTTTAAATATGCCCTGTGATCTGCATCAAATACTGTTTGATACTATTTTCCTACAATATAGAATAGAATAGAATTTTTTATTGGCAAATTGTAATTGGACACATAAGGAATTTGTCTTGGTGCATATGCTCTCAGTGTACATAAACGAAAAGATACATTCATCAAGAATCATAAGGTACAACACATTGATAGTTATAGGGTACAATAAGCAATCAGGAAACAATATCAATATAAATCGTAAGGATACAAGCAACAAAGTTACAGTCATAGTCATAGGCGAAAAATAGTACTGGTAATTATATGTATTTCAATTTTATATATATAATTCTGTGATTTGACATACAGATTCAGATTCTTCCAGAAGGAGGTGAGACACCCATCTTCAAACAGTTCTTTAAAGACTGGAAAGATAAAGATCAAAGCAATGGCTTTGGAAAAGTGCATGTCATGGAGAGAGTGGCAAAAATTGAACCAATTGAATTTGATGCTAGCAAGTTACATGAATCTCCCCAGATGGCAGCCCAGCACAACATGATAGATGATGGCTCTGGGAAAGTGGAGGTATTTATGCATATTGACCTTATATTGTTGTTAACTTTTATTTTATTTATTTATTTATTTTGTCACGCAGTATATATAAGCACAAGTATGAAGTAACTATACAATATATAAGCATATATATGAGTATGAGTATGTAATAACTATATTAATTGGATATAACAAAAGGAAACAATAGGACAGGAACGGTAGGCACATTTGTGCTCTTATGCACGCCCCTTACAGACCTCTTAGGAATGGGGTGAGAACTTCCAATACTTACTGTTTTAGTTGTTTTGCTTTATGGTAGTATTTTTGTAATTTTTTTCCCCAAACACTCTTACAGTTCACATTTTAATTGAGGTATTTTGGTTCATAAATATAAAACTTTAATGCAAGATACATGGACATATCTTAGCACAATGCTTTAACAAGTGCAGCTGCAGCAAACTTTACATCTGGTCCTCGGGTCAGGGGAAGGGCAATTGATTGTTCTTTCACTTCTGCGTCTCTACCCAGGCTTCAGAAAAGCTTTCTTGGTATTAAAGAGAACCCCCCCCCTTTATAGAAAAACATCAGGGGAGGGGTGATTTTTATTTGAACTACAAGTAAAGAAGAGACAGAAAAACCCCTCCCCCACATCCCTGCATACATTATTCCCAATGATGATCGCTTTTCTATGTCTATAATTAAAGAAGGGAAGTGAGACATGCTTATATTCTGTGGATTAAAACAAAAGTTTGAAGCTTCGTTGTTTGTTTCCATTGAATTTCCAAGATATCTAGAACCTGAATCCAATGAAATGGAAAAGGATTTCCTCAGTTGCAGAATCCTTTGCAGATTAAAAAAAAAAACCTGTTGTAATTTCTCCCCTTCCAAGTTATATTACACAGGAAGATGAGAATTATTATACTGTGTGATTTCTTAACAAAACATAATATGCATGATATCCTCATTAGTGTTCCTATAGACTAGAGATCTCTGGACAAGCCACAAATAAAAGACCATTTAAGGGTTGTAGGATACTAGTGCTTTCTTTTTCTCAGACTCATAGATGTCTGAGGTACCAAATCTGAATTAAGTAAATGTGAATAAGTTGTTACTTTGACATCTAACTATTAAATTATAACTGTGCCTTTAATGTATCTATATGGGAAAAAAAATGTAAGCTTATACCTTAATGTGCCTCAGGATTTATTTCTGCTGTAAAAGATTTCAGACAGATTATCCCTCTGGAAATGAGTTTATAAAAATATTCTGTTTGAGGATCTGCAAAAGCTATGTACAGTCGTTTCCCATTCACATCTTATTTTTCTTAGATTTGGCGAGTTGAAAGTAATGGCAGAATCCCTATAGAACCTGGTAGCTATGGGCAGTTTTATGGTGGTGACTGCTACATCGTATTGTACACCTACCCTAAGGGCAAGATTATCTATACATGGTATGGGCTATTATTGTGTTAATATGATTTGAATAGTCTGTCTAAAAACTTTGGGTTACTGTAGGCATAGAGAGTCATGCTAAGCATAGTTCTGGGCTTCAGCTTGTCTTAGGACAAGGATGGACCTCCTATTATTTTGGGATGGCTAGAATGGATGGCATCACCCTTTGAACAGTTCTCAGCCTGTTCAGAAACGGACCTTCACCTGAGTTTCTGAGCTGCATCAAAAGTGGTTCCTGACACCTCATTCCATTTTTTTAAAATAAATGTCTTCATTCTAATTGATTGATATGATGCCCTACCCAGTCTCTACTTTTGTCTTCACCCGCCATTTTGTATTGGCCTGGTGATGTGCCTACCAGGAAAAATTGACGTTTTGTTTTGGGTGATTGCTGGCTATTCCTTTGGTGTTTTTTTTTTGGTTTTTTAAAAAATTTTTTATTACTTTTTTTGCAACAAACAAACAAAAAGAAAATACATTATTACACCCTTGTGCTATACATAAAAGGAAGATTTGGGTCTTCGGATATATCCTCATGATTGCCAAAATCCACATTCTCGAGGTACAGGTACTAAAGCGTCCAATGTTCCAAGCGCAAAGTCCACAAATGGTTTCCAAGTCTTCCAGAAAATATCTTCTTTATACACACCACTTCTAATTTTAATATCACATGTCATTTTATCATTTAAAGCTAATTTCCACATTTCAGAATTCCACTCTTCTATTCTAAAAATCACATCTAGTTTCCAATATCTAGCTATTATAATTCTACCTATTATAATCATAATTCTAATCAATTCTTTTTCATATTTTGTTAATTCTATTTCCTTAATTACCAACAATAATATAGTTTCCACTCTCAATGTTATTACTTTCCCCATCATTTCAAATATCATTTTCTTCAGTTGTTGCCAAAACTTTTTAACCTTATCACAATTATACCACATATGTTCATAAGTCCCCAATTCCATCTCACATCTCCAACATTTTTTACTAATTTTTTTATCCATTTGTGACAATCTTACTGGAGTCAAATACCATTTCCAAACAACTTTATAATTGTGCTCTTTAATCCTTATAGATAAAGTTCTCATAATTCTACTCTTCCAATTCACATTCCAATCTGACTCTGGTATTTCAATATTAAGATCTTTTTCCCAATTTGTCCTCATCACTCTTTGTAATTTTTCATCAGAATTTATAATCTTATAAACCCTACTAACGAGTCCCTTTAGCCCAATTTCATCTTTCATAATCCGAGATACTAAATATTCAAATTCAGTTTCACATCTATTTATCGAATAATTTTCCTTAGTTTTTTGTCCATTTTTCTATCTGTATTTTTCAAACCAACTTAACCCTAATTTTTCAATAATTTCTTTATTCCTCCTTTCATTTTCCATAACTTTTATCCAATCTCTAATAATTTCTATATTTTCCTCTTTAATCACTTCATTGCGTATTATATTATTTTTAATTGGCCAAATTCCAATTGTCTCCCCCAAAAAGATTATATCCGGAATTAAAATTTTAACAAATTTATTCCACATTTTACTTAATCCCTTTAACCAATAACTTCTACTTACACATTTTAAATTTGCTTTATCTAAAAACCACCTTGATCCAAATTTCTATATCCTTTAACTCTAAGTCTCTCCAATAGTTATCTTCACCTTTTAATATTTTTACCACTATCCGGATACCATACGCACAATAATAATTAAATAATTTGGGGATTCCTAATCCACCTTCCTTTTGATTTTGATACCACATTTTCTTCACTAATCTAGGTCTTTTGCCACCGTTACAAAATTTATCCAGTTTTTTCTGATATCCTTCAATATCTTTCTCTGTCAAATTTAGTGGTAGCATCTCGAATAAAAAGTTGAACTTAGGCAGCAACATCATCTTACACATTGCAATTCTACCAAACCAAGACAATTTTAAAGTTTATATTTATCTATCTTCTTCTCAATTTCGTTAATCACCACATCATAATTAAGTTTTTTCAATTCTTTAACCTTAAGTGAAAGCACTATACCCAAATATTTCAATGTGTTTTTAATCCTTATCCCAAATTGCTCTTGCATATTCTCAGACTCATTACCATTACTATCCATCAATAATTCTGACTTTGACCAATTTACTTTCAATCCTGTCATTTCCTCAAATTCTATCAAATGCTTATATATCTTTTCAGATCTTTCTCTACATTTTTCAAAATAATTAAAGTATCATCCATACAAATTTATCTTATACCCTTTATATCCTTCTAATTCTTCATCTTTTCTATCATTTTGTCAATATTTCCATAGCCAATAAAAATAATGTTGGGGACAGGGACATCCTTGTCTCGTGCCAGCTTCTAATTTTATCTCTTCAGTTAATATTCCATTCACCTTCACTCTTGCACTGCTCTTTTGGTACAATTTTGAAATAACATGTATAAACTTATTACCAAAGCCTAAAGCCTCCACAATTACTTTAATAGTTTCCCATTGTACAGAATCAAAAGCTTTAAAAATATCCAATGATACTATACCAATTTTATCACCATTATATTCAGCTACATCTATAATATTTAATACTCTTCTAACAATATCACTCATGTATCTACCCTTCACAAAACCTACTTGATTATAACTTATATATCTATCTATAAATCTATTTAATCTATTACTTATAATAGCAGTAAATATCTTTGCATCCTGATTAATTAAAGAAATGGGCTGATAGGACTCAATCCTTTCTAAATCTTTATCTGGTTTAGGAATTAGGGATATCACCGTTCTATTCCATGACGAAGGTACTTCCCCACCATGTAATATTCCATTGAATAATTTTTGCAGTCTTGGTATTATTAATTCTTTAAATTCTTTATAAAACTCAACAGGTAATCCATCCTCACCTGGAGCTTTCCCTAATTTTAATTTTTGTATTATTCCATTAATCTCATCTTGTGTTATATCTTCTTCCATCAATTCCTTATATGTTTGATCAATTTTCACCACATACTTTTCTAAATAGCTTTGCAATTTTCCCCGATTAATTGGTTTCTTTGAATATAGATTCTGAAAAAAGTTTCTAACCACTTCACATTTCTCTAATTTTTTATAACATCTTATACCTCTATCATCTATCAAAACTCCAATTTCTCTCTTCTCTCTTTTATCTTCGCCATCTTTGCCAATAATTTAGAATTTCTATTACTAAATTCAAAAATTCCTATTTAAAATCTCAAATTTCTTTTTACTAACTCTGTATCTTCTTCTATCATTTTATTTCTTAACATATTAAGCTCCTGAAGAATTTTTTTTCTTTAGTAAGCAAAAATTGATTTTCCAATTCTTTAATCTGATTTTTATCTCTTTCCATTTTAATTTTATAATTTTTATATTTCCTACTTGATAATTTGATACTCTCCCCTCTAAACACCGCTTTCATCGCATCCCAAACAATTTCAAATTTAACCTCCCCGTTATCATTTAATCTCCAACTTTCCTCCAATTTTTTAAGTATCCATTTTTTATCCTTTTCATTTTTATACAATTTCTCGTCATATCTCCAATAGCTTCTTTTTTTCTCAAAATTAAAATCTAAGTCCACCATCCTTTGGTTTTGTTTTAAATGAGATAAATTGACAAGAGTTCACTCCTGTTTTTATTCTCTGAGAGAAAGAATGCAAAACTGTTTTTACCCCACCAGTCCTGAAAAATCATGCTCACAAAAGGGAAAGCAATTGACCTTTGCTTTTCTGATATGGGTGAAAGGGGAAAAGAACCAGGAAATGGCCACAATTGTGGCTGTATTACTCATGGCCTAGATCAGTGGTAGTCAACCTGGTCTCTGCCACCCACCAGTGGGCGTTCCAGCTTTCATGGTGGGCAGTAGGGGTTTTGTCCGATACTGAAGCATTTTCCTTTTTTAAAATTTAATTGACTTTTTAAAAAGTTGTCATAGCATTATTTAAAAACATTTTCATTAGATTTTCATAAAATTCCCCGTGACAATTTAAATTTCTGAAAAAATACTATTTGTATCACCCACGCATAAATTTAGTTCACGCTACGTAAGTGAAACTAAATGGCGCTATAGTACGACTGCAAATAAAAGAGTCTCATCCCAGAATAGCTTGCGCATCTCCCCCCCATACCACCCAGCTGTAACAGACAAGCAGAGCTGGTAGCCGGCATCCCCTCCCCCAACCCCAATCCACAATGCGTGAAAGGCATGCGCAGATGATGATACACGGTGCATTACTGTGGAACCAGTGGGCGGTTAGAAAATTTTACTACTAACAGAGATACAAAAGTGGGCGGTAGGTATAAAAAGGTTGATTACCCCGGCATAGATTAAAAGATCTGGCTATCACTGTGACCAAAGTGGAAGAAAAGGTTGAAATCTGGAATGGTATTACTTAAATTGGCTTAATTAGCTGGTTTATGCAAGAAAGGCAAGCAGCTGCAAACCACAGTGAGAGAAAACTCTTTAGTTTTACTGTAAAAATAGTTCCATTTACAATAAAGACCAATGCTGTTTTAGATAAAAGATATACTAGATGTTTTAGATAAAAGATATTCAGTCCTTTGACTTTTGGTCCTGTCTCACACAAACTGTGAAGTATAATACATTTATAATGCAATGAGATCTAAAAAGAAATTATCCTAGTACAGTAACATGCATAATTTTATGACAAATTTAGGATTTCCTTGTGTCCCTTCTATTACTATAGAACAGACTTCATATCAGTGCCTGCCTTGATCCTAATCTTCTAAATTATTGATCTTTTCAAGTAGTTTTTGGAATAAGATTATTTATTTAAGTTTTGTATTTCTGTGGTTTCATTTATTCCAAATGTGTTCTAACCCCACTACTTCATGCTTCTTGACACAAAAAAAAAGAGTTATACTTTATATAATCTTGGGGGAGATTGATTTGAAATGAGAGTTAATTGTAGTTTTTCTATCCACAGGCAAGGAGCTCATGCAACTAAAGATGAGCTTACTCATTCAGCATTCTTAACTGTCCAGCTTGATCGATCACTTGATGGACATGCCGTCCAGGTTAGTACTCTATTGGGAAATATGAAAATCTTGATGGTGCAAACTTGAGAAAACATGAAAGAAATAACAAATAAAGCAACAGTCACTGTTTAAATCACTTTTAAATTACATATCAAATATTTTCATATTTTTCTAATCAGTTTCAGTAAGAACATTAATTCATTTTTAATGCTGCTTGTTCTTTACAGAGAACAAAAATATCCCCTCACTTTTTGTTACACTTAAAGAAACAATCAGGGATCTGGAGGCTAAAACTTACGAAGAATGTTTGCAGGAATTGGGTATGTCTGGTCTAGTGAAAAGAAGAACTAGGGGAAACATAATAGCAGTATTCCAATATTTGAGGGACTACCAGGAAGATGAGGGAGCCAATCTATTTTCCAAAGCATCAGAAGGCAGGACAAAAAGTAATGGATAGAAACTAATCAAGGAGAAAAGCTAACCAAAGAGAAATTTCCTAACAGAGAACAATTAACCCGTGGAAGTTGTGGTGTCCCATTGCTGGAGGCTTTTAAGAATAGATTGGACAGCTACTTGTTTGAAATGGTATAGAGTCTCTTGCTCAAGCAGAGGATTGGACTAGAAGACCTCCAACTCTAATATTTTATGTTCTAATTAGATTTTGAAAAGGAAACAGATCTTTCAAAATTCTTACTAGATAATCTAGAATGCAGTTAGGTTATCAGTCACCAGATGGCACTGCTGCCTATTTTTACAACAAATATAAAGCTCTCTAAACATTAAATTCTATACTATTATGCTGTTTTCCTAGGAATCTCCATAAGATCATGATTATCCTCCTCACTATTTATTAAATATCTCCATGGTCAGACTCTGGATTATGTACAATAATGTAACCAGTTAAAACAAGGCCAGATAATAACAAGAAACCAGAAAAACATAACATTAATAATTATCAAGTAATTATAAATGTGTCTACAGTCAGTTTGGACTAAAACTATGATGGATAAAAATGTTTTTGTCTTAAAAAATGCAAGTTGAGAGGATGAGTCCATAGTAATTCTAAACCATATAAGGACCAACAAAATAAAAAGCAAACTTCACATTAGAACTGTGAATAAAATTGTAGCGATCTCAAATCTCAAGACTGGGTTTAAAAGATTGTTTGATAGAGACTAGGGTTATTATGCAAGATGAACTGTCACTTGTAGCAAATAGGGAAACATCCAACCTTCTGTGTGCTCACTTTTCTCTTTCCCAAATCACGTCTGTCCTCTCCTACCACCAAGCTCAGGGCAAGCTCTCTGAGAAGATATGCCATGTGCTTGAACAAGTTTCATTTCTGGCATCCTGATGAGAAACCAGGAATTAGTATATTTATCAAGTTCTTAGTAATCCATAATACTTATTGTGTATGGACAGGGGGCTGTGTTGCTTGAAAGTTTGGAACACTTACAGGAAACTGGCATCCAACGTAGATTGATGAGAAGCTTTGATACTCTTCAGTGCCTATGAAAGAATGGTGCTACAAAGAATCATTCCTTCCCTAACCTGTAACGCAAATCTTTCTCTTGTGTTGTTTCTACCTATCATTCTTTTCCTCCACTCGTAACTGACTTACTTTAAGGTACAACTAGCCAACTTCACATTGTCCTTTTGAAACTGCACTATAACCCAACCAAGTTACTTAAAAGGAGTCAAATAGATATATAAAAATGCAGTACACAAATGGCCTGAAAGAAGAGTAATATCTTGGAAAACATCCATATATTCCAGGAACAGAGTTCTGTAGTTGAGAAAGACTACTTCCTGCCTATCTTTCTGTTTCTTCTACGTTAGATGCTGGATTGTACATTTCTTGGGCATAAAGACAATTCTGATGGGAAAAACAGAGCAATGCAAGTATTTTTAAGCATATATAGAGAGAACATGAAATAATTGGGTTGGAAGTGGCATTGGAAGTCTTCTAGTCCAACCCCTTGCCAGTGACTGGAGATCCTAACTATTTTGGACAACTTTTCGGCTTGATGGAATGGATATCCCACCAAGAGCCATGGTGGCGCAGTAGTTTGAGTGCAGTACTGCAGGCTATTTCTGCTGACTGCAGGCTGCCTGAAATTTGCATTTCGAATCTCACCAGGCTCCAGGTTGATTCAGCCTTCCATCCTTCCGAGGTGGGTCAAATGAGGACCCAGATTGTTGGGGGCAATATGCTGACTTTGTAAACCGCTTAGAGAGGGCTGTAAAACCACTATGAAGCGGTATATATGTCTAAGTGCTATTGCTATATACATGACCATAGAAAGAATAACTGCATTGAGCTGGTGAGCTGCATTGTTGTTGTTTGGCTTCGTGTTCGTGGTCGTGCTACATCTGCAGCTCAAATCCCCCCGCAACTCAAACTAATCTGAGCAAAACCAAGCCCCCACCCAAACAGGACACCCCCCCATCCAATCAGAGCACAAAAAAACCCCATCCAATCAGAGCACAGCCAAGCTTCCACCCAATCAGTTCAAACCCCTACTAGCAGTTAAAAAGGAAGAAACAGCTGCAATCACACATTGCTCGCAGAAGCACGAAGCTGAAGCCTGAAGATGACGAATGAGACTTCGTCGAAACGTTGCCAAGACACTTCTAATTTTACGCGGGAGAAAACCCGAACAACCAAAGACCTACATATATATATATTATGTGTGTATTATTTATATATATATATATATATATATATATATATATATATATATATATATATATATATATATATATATATATATATATATATATATATATATATATAAATAATACACACACACACACACACACACACACACACACACATATATATATAGAGAGAGAAGGAGAGCGCACTAATGGTCAAAAATATGTCTCAGGTTTTTGTCAAGGCAATTTGGCACAATGTAATTTAGATTATTTTTGGAATGCTTGAAGAACAGACAATGTTGAGGGAGTGTTAAAGAGGTTTCTTAAAATAGATGTAGAGTTTTCCTATGTGTGGTAAATACCCCTGCTTTCTTCTGAATTTATATGCAAATCTTCCTGAATCATACACAGAAACACTCACTCCATTTTACTTCAGGTAATATTTAAATTGCCACAAGCATGTGTCATACTATTGCTATGATGGGAGAGAGAATAGACTTAAAGTTCTATAACTGTACTACATGCCTGCTACAATCTTATTTTAAAGCTTACATTTTTAAATATTGTTTTAAAGCTTAAATTATTCAAGAAATGATTCCTGCCAAGATGCAATGAAGATCTATTGTTGAGGTTAGAACTGAGCAGTAGACTTTCTCATATAAGACTTGTAAAAATATCCTGTATTTTATATTAAAATACTTTGCAGATTAGAGTGAGTCAAGGCAAGGAACCTCCACATTTGTTGAGTTTGTTCAAAGATAAGCCACTCATTGTTTATAAAGATGGGACTTCCAAGGCTACTGGCCAAGTGCCCCCTCCTGCAACCCGCTTGTTCCAAATTCGCAGAAACCTTGGAGCCATCACCAGGATTGTAGAGGTAACAAATTTCCATTCAGAAATCTGTTCTCGGTGTAACTAAATATAATTACTTGGAGACCAGACTCAGAGCCAGGTATTTTCATATAGATCTATCGCAGACTAGTCCATTACGCCTCTTGTATTCATGCTTCTGCTGCTATAAACTACTCTAATGAAATCCAGCCAGTTTGCAGCTTAAGCTAATTTGCATTCAATGAGCAAATATCTGTATACTGAATACACATTTTGGGAAACTTCAGCCAATAAAAATAATGTATGAAATTGTATTAGAAAAGATAATTTTGCAAAAAAAATAAAATTGGGGAAAATGTTTTTAAAAATCCATAGACTAATCCATCCATTAAAAATTACAAATGGATACAAAACTGGAACAAAAAAAACCTTGGATAATCAAAATAAGAAACTGAACAAAACAATTGAGCTGAATGTGCAGCTGAGAAAATACAACTCTTTGCTTAAGATCTTCCCATGTTCCTTGTGTCTGTGATACCACTTCATAACATATTTTAATTTACAATATTATAAACCAGCTTGTCTCCAAATTACAATCTAATAAATTAAGGACAAGTCTGATTAAGCACAAATTAAATCCCTTCTTCTCTCCCCCCTTCTAAAAAATATGCCATTACTAGAATATTGTTATATTTAAAGTGCATGAAATACTGGTTGCACTTCTGATTTGCATGTTACACTGAACAATATATTCTCTGTTCCTATTTTTATGATTATTTTGAGTGTTTATGTATGTGTAATAGAAACTTTTTCCTAACTAGTTACTCTTAAGATTATAAATGGCAATTCATGTCTCAATTACATAGTATTTGATTTCAAGGACTTGCCTCCTTAACTCAAGCATATGATGCTTGAAAAAATTAATGCTTGCTTACAATATAAAGTTCAGAAATGGGGGCAAACAGAAAAAAATGAATCTGTCTTTTCTTTATCTCAGGTTGATGTTGATGCAATTTCATTGAATTCCAATGATGTTTTTGTTTTGAAACTGCCAACTAAGTCTGGATATACTTGGATTGGTAAAGGAGCAAGCAAAGAAGAAGAAAAAGGTGCTAAGTATGTAGCTGGTGTCCTAAAATGTCAAACTTCAAGAATTGAAGAATGTCATGAACCCCGTGAGTGTGCTAAATAAATAAATAAATAAACAAACAAACAAATAAATCTCGGCATGACATGGCAATCAGGAAGATGGTCTTTAATATTTGCATGGTAATTTTTGTGTGATTACTTTTTAGAGGAATTTTGGACTGCGCTTGGTGGAAAAAAACAATACCAATCATCATCCCATTTGCAATCTGAATCAGAAGACCATCCGCCTCGTCTATATGGTTGTTCTAATAAAACTGGCAGGTTTATAGTAAGTTTAAGACTGTTTTTTCCATTTATTATGGTTGTTTATTTCTTGGGCATAATAAAGTTATTTGAATATGTTTTAAGTAAATAAAAATATTTTTGCAGGAACATAAAATATAAAGGAATATTTTATAAAGATTCAGGTAATAGGTCTTGTCATAGCAGCATCAGGCACTTGAGGAAGAAAGGGTATCTCAGGCAAAATGATGGTGGAAACAACCCTGTTCCTTTTCTATGTGCATCAGTGTTACATACATGTTCAAAAAAGCAGAATTTCATTTGCAATGCTGTACTGTCATCTTGCCTATTTTGATCCTTTCCCACAGATGTTGCTGCCTTGAGGTTGATAGAATAATATTGGGACACTATACATTAATTTTCAATTGTTTTCTTCCTACTGACATTTAAACTTCATTCACTAAGCTACTATATGGTTCATTTATTTAAACTTCGTCAAAGTGATATGGCTTCAAAACTTTCAGAATTTAATATGCAACATGCTAAATATAAGCCAGATGTTTAGCTTTGGTGTTCTTGACAGAGTTATATAAAGCAGAACTTTAGAAATATGGTAAAACAATTGCATTCTTTAAGAATTCTGTCATCTAATCTAGAAAAATAAAAATAAATAAAAGTAATTTGAGCCAAATGCAGATAATTTTAAAGTGTGCAAGTCCTTTAGAATATTTTTATGTGGCCAGATGATCAGAACAAAATTTAAAACAAGTGAAACATGTTTATCCTTTACATACTGTATTTTTCGGAGTATAAGACGCACCGAAATATAAGACGCCCCTTAGTTTTGGGGGAGGAAAATAAGAAAAAAGCTGATTGGCAGGTGGATTGGCCTCCTGGAATACCTCCAATCAGCTGTTCCCAGAGGTGAATTTTAGCAACAGGTTCGTTTGTTGTGAGCTCTGTGCCTTGCTTTTTTTGGCTTTTTTTCCTGCCTCTGAAACTCTGTTTCAACTTTTTTCTGCTTCTGAAAGCCTCCAAAACAGAACTTCAGGAAAAAAGCCTCTGAAGCTCCGTTTGGGGCTTTTTTTCTGAAGTTCCATTTCTGATACTTTTTTCAGCCTCTGAAACCTCCGTTTGAGAAGCTGGGCGGGGCTACATTCGGAATATAAGATGCACCCAGATTTTCACCCTCTTTTGTGGGGGAAAAAGGTGTGTCTTATACTCTTAAAAATACGTTTGCTGTACATACACAATTTATCAAAATAAAAGGTTAATATTTCTGATTTTCTAATGAAATTTCAAGCCTACATTTCAGTTCTACACTCTTCAAATTATTAATTTTGAACTTTGTTTAAAGTAGGATAATAAGATTTGAAACATCTAGTGAGCATATTCTCTTAATGATATAAATGGGCAAGAGAACATCTTAGCAGTTTCTGCATATGGTAGGTTTATATTACAGCTAATCAAATAAGAATACTATAATTATAAGTCAAATAACAGGTGCAACACAAATTCCCACACACATCTGCTCTCATTTACAAAAACATAATGTTCTGTACTGAAAGTTTTTATCATGAACATTTGCTAATTAATTATTTTTTTCTTTAAGTATAGTAAGCTGGTGCCCAATTAATGTTATAGATTTATTGCTATTTATTCTGTATTAAGATATTTTATGAAGGTAGTCCTGCAGTTCATTGGAGCCTGTAATTATAATGCCTTTGGAATATTTTTGTTCAATGTATCATCTTCTGTTTAGACTGGCTAAGTAAAGGTGTGCCACACTGTTGGGTTGGTTCACATATGAATCTGAAATTATAAATGGTGGCATATTGGCTAAGATTTCTGTGAAAATCTTGTACTATAAGCCATTTTGGTATGCTGCTTTTAACTCAGTATCTGTAAGCTCGGTATCTGTAAGGGCCGTGGATAGCTCAGGCTGGTAAAGCCTGTTATTAAGAACACAAAGCCTGCAATTACTGCAGGTTCAAGCCCGGCCCAGGGTTGATTCAGCCTTCCATCCTTTATAAGGTAGGTAAAATGAGGACCCAGATTGTTGGGGGGGCAATAAGTTGACTTTGTAAAAATATACAAATAGAATGAGACTATTGCCTTATACACTGTAAGCCGCCCTGAGTCTTCGGAGAAGGGCAGGGTATAAATGTAAACAAAAAAAAAAAAGCTCATATCCTCATTCAGGATGCATAAACTATTGTTTGTTTAGTATTATACTTAGCTTTTGACAAATTTCTTCTCTTACTTGACCTGAATTGCTAATGTCATTTGGCTATGACCATCTGTAGCCTCTTTATACTTGTTAATTTTTCAGCTTTTGCAGTCGTATTTACTTTCTCTTTTTCCCCCTTGTTAAACACCTTCTGCCAATCTTAAAATAATATGAATAATATTAACTTATCTCATTAGTAAGGAGATCTTTTAGTTTAGCATGGGTGTTTTTAATAAGAGAAATGTATGATTCAATAAAACATTATTTCCTAAAGATTGAAGAAGTCCCTGGAGAGTTCACTCAGGAAGATTTGGCTGAGGATGATGTCATGTTGTTAGATACTTGGGATCAGGTAAAATATTTATTTTACTAGAGGATTTCTGTATGAAAGAAGCTACAGTATAGAGCTAAGTGTACAACGGGTACATGATATAAAGATTTGTGTCATTTAAGATAAAGATAGGCAATGACATTTTGAATTCTGTATCCAGAAATTAAAAAAGGAGGGGAGAAAATGGGTAAGGTTAGAAACAATTTGTATAATGCTTATTTTATGTCCTTAGTTGACTATGTTTGTTTTTTTAAAATCTAGAAAAAGAGTGAAAAGTAATATTCACATACCTATACCCATTTGATTCTAAGCTCATTCCTAATAACTATTTAATGTAGAAAAAATTAATTATTTAAATAAATGAGATTAAGAGAATATTGCAATTAAGTATTAAATGAATATATTTGAGGAAATGTCAATGAGATTGAGGAAGAAATGTAAGAGGGAAGATCTCCATCCAGCCGCCTCATTCTCTTGTCGTCCCCTTCTTCTTTTGCCCTCAGTCTTTCCCAGCATTAGCTCTTCTCCAGTGAGCCCTTCCTTCTCATTAGGTGGCCAAAGTATTTCAGTTTCATCTTCAGGATCTGGCCTTCTAAAGATCAGTCAGGGTTGATCTCCTCTAGGACTGAGTTGTTCGTTCGCCTTGCAGTCCAAGAGACTTGCAGTCCAAGGGACTCACAGTATTAATCTTTAATACTTTTATACTAATTGTTTTATTATGGTTTTATGTATTGTAGGTTTTCATGTTTTAATATTTGTTTTATTATGATTTTTAACTTTTTGGAAGCTATCCAGCAGAGTCCTATTAAATGATAGGATATTAATCAAGTTAAGGGAACTCTTTTAGAATGCAGAAGTATTGCCTGGAAAGTGAAAGACTTGAATGAATATGTCTATACTATGAGCTGTGAAACAATAGCTGGTTTTCAAATGTAAGTTGGAACAATATATTTGCATAGCAAAATAAACACTCAGACAATGCTTCATGTATGAAAATACATGTACAATTTGATACTAAAATAAAACATGAAAATGCATTTGCAGTAGTGGTGATTTCCTACCAGTTCTGTCCGGTTATACCGAATAGGTAGTAACTTTAGGGAGTAGTTCTCCAAACCAGTAGTAAGGGCAGCCTGGCCAGGCCCCTGAACTGGTTCCCCGGTCGCCGCTTGCTTGCCCACCCAATGCGTCCGTCGAACGGTAAGCTGACTAGAACTGGGAAGTGGCTGGCTGGCAAAGAAGCCTCTTAACTGCCTGGCCACAGAGCACCAAAAATTCCTTCAGCTGGTGAGAAGAAAGCTACGCATGTGCAAAGACGGTGGCAGTGACCAGAGGTCTTTTTGGTGCCCTGCTCCGCGGCTGAGTGGAAAAGAAGCCTCTCGGCTTCCAAATTCAGCAGCAGGCTTGGTCCCTTCGCAGGGTTGCTTTTCTCTGCGCCCAAGAAAGATCAAAAGGCATGGCACAGCCTTTAAGGACACAGTCTGCATAGCTACCTCAATGGGTAAAAGAAAATGAACCACTGAAGGAAGGAGCCCCCTGATGCTGCTGGCGTTGCAGCTGCCCTCCCTCCCCGCAGCTTGGAGCTCCAAGCAGAAGAGATCCTCGGCTGTTGCAAAGAACCGGCAGCTTTGCAAAGCTGCTCTCAAAGAGGATGAAGCAGGCGTGGTGCACCCGGAGCTGCCGCTTCTTTGCAACAGCCAAGGACGGAAGAGTTCGCTCAGGAGCGACGCTGGTGAGAAAGGCGGCTGGGTCCTCCCCATAGCCCAAACTCTCTGGGATGGGTAAACAAGTGTGGGGAGGTGAAGGGGAATGGGTTTAGCCCCCCATGTGTTGCACCCCCCCTCCCAGCCTTCGCCTGCACCTCCATGCCACCAGCGTCTCCCAAAACTGCCACCGTTGAAGGTGTGACCGGGACTGGGGCAGCTCGGTAAGCTGGATGCTCAAAAATGGTGTGGAGGTTCCCCGCAGTTTGTCAGCTCATCTGGGTTGCAGCTGAGTCCGCTGCCCTGAGCTGGCAGATGGAGGCAACCCTCCCCAGCCAGATATTTCTGGAGTTGACTTGGAGGAAAGCACAGCTCATGGCTGCTACATTTCGCTGTGCTGGACAAGCGAAGAGGAAGAAACAGCCAGTGGAGAGCAAAGAGCTGCTCCAGTCCACGTGTTCTCCAGGTCAGCGGCTATTTCTCTCCTTCGTTATTCTTTATGGGAAAGAGTTTAGCGCAGCACAGTGAAATTTAACAGCCATGAGCCATACTTTACTCCAAGTCTCATCCAAAAAGCTCTGTGCAGAGAAAAACTTCTGTTTTCCTCTTCCGCCCACAGCGCTTAAGGGAAAGCACAGCTCATGGCTGTTAAATTTTGCTGTGCTGTGCCAAACGCTTTCCTCTAAAGAGTAATGAAGGAAACAGCCACTGACCAGGAGAACATGTGGACTGGAACAGCTCTGTGTTCTCCACTGGCTGTTTCTCAGCTGCAGCCCAGACGAGCCAAGGGACTGTGGGGAGCCTCCTGTGTGTTGCATTCCCATCTCAGCCTTCACCCGTGCCTCCGTGCTGCCAGTGTCTCCCGAAGCCACCGCCACTGGAGCCGTGACACAGATGGGGGCAGCTCAATAAGCTGGGCCCCCGAAAACGGTGCAGAGGCGCGGGCGAAGGCTGGGAGGGGGGGGTGCAACACGCAGGAGACTCCCCACAGTTCCTCGGCTCATCTGGTCTGCAGCTGAATCCGCTGCCCGGAACCATCGGAGGCCACACAGGGCGCAGCTGGGAGCGTGCTAACCTTGCCCTTCCCGCGTGCCAGGCTCTGCTGTTGCCATCGCCCCTCCCCTGCCTGCTCCGGCTGCAACCATGGGGAAGGCCCATCAGAAATGAGAGAGGGCGCTTTTCGGCCAGGAAGGGCAACGGAGGGAAAGCCGAAACAACCACTGCCACCTCACCACGTCCTGCCCTGGATATGGGGCTGGAGTGTCAAAAAAAGTGTCAAAAAGTCTCAAAAAGTTTTGCTGCCATTTTGGTGGGCGTGGCTTGGTGGAGTGGTCATGTGACTGAGTGCGTGAGTGACGTCAGGTTGGCCACACTCACTCAGTCATCTCCCCCCCACTTAGCCACACACACAGAACCAGTAGTAAAAAATTTTAGAACCCACCCCTGATTTGCAGGTATAGTAATCCTTAATTTATGACTACTTCTTATGACTTACGACAAACATTCAAAAATATGTCATGACTGATAAAAATGACTTATAAATGGCTGTCACACTTATAACCATCAGTTTCCTCATGGGCATACGATCAAAAATTGGGTGCTTTACAGCTGGCAAATATTTATGATGGTTGCAGCATCCCAGAATCATGTGACCATTTGAAAACTTTCCAGCTGGCTTCTGATGAGCAAAGTAAATGGGAAAATTGAATTTGTTTAATGACTGATTTATTTGACAACTATGATGATCCACTTAATGATTATGACAAAAAAAGTAATAAAATCAGTCATGACTCACTTGAAGACAGCCTCACTTAACAATGGCAATTCCAGTCCCAATTGGTAGTAAATTAAGTACAACCTGTAATGTTTTAGTAAATGAGAAAAAATAAGGGTTAAAACTGGACACAAGTTTCATAACTTTAATCTGTAGAATGATTTTCAAACTCCATTTTAAAAGCTGATATATGGGTTTTGTTTTTTTTTCTTCCTTGTTATTCCAAGGTATTTGTCTGGATTGGCAAAGATGCTAACGAAACCGAACGTGCTGAATCAGTTAAATCCGGTAAGAAAAGAAACCAAATAGTTGATTTTCAGGATGTTCATATTTTAAGTTCAGTGTTTCTGTTCAAATATGCATCTATACTTCCCTATCAACATAACAATTGAAAGCAAATAATTAAAAATAAATAAAAATAAATAAATAAATAAAGAAAGAAAGAAAGAAAGAAAGAAAGAAAGAAAGAAAGAAAGAAAGAAAGAAAGAAAGAAAGAAAGAAAGTTTTCAATGAGATCATTTTTTTTCAGGCACATACCTAATTGAGATATATTTATTCCTAGAAGACAGTACATTATGATGAGTAAGATAAACCAATTACTTTTGTGACATAGCAGTTGCTTCAAGTGTACACATTTGTTTGCACAACCACAATCATCCTTTATCACACTTCTCTTTTACATATTTCATTTGTTCATTAGATAAATTTAGTCAGTTTTGCAAATCATTATTTCTATTTTTTTAAATGCCTATTTAATATATGTTCCAAAAATATGGTAGCAAAGCATTAGAACTTTTTCTACCTGTTTGCTGCCATCTAAAGGTGGTTCAGGTTTTGCATTCCAAATACAGTATCCCAGATGTTTTGCAAATCGTTGCAGTGTTTTAAACGCACTTTTGATATGCTGCAGTTGCATACAACTGTTATTGCATTCTGAAAACCCATGGTTAATCCAGTTTCTTCTGCAACACGCCAAAACCAAAAACTTTCAACTATGGACCTCACCCCATTCCTAAGAGGACCATAAGGGGCGTGCATAAGCGCACAAACGTGCCTACCGTTCCTGTCCTATTGTTTTTCTTTTCTTCTTCCTAAATATATATATGCTTATACCTCCTAACATTTACTCATATATATGTTTATATACTATATAATCTTTTTGTATGATGATGTGACAAAATAAATAAATAAATAAATAAATTCTATAGTGAGATGATGATGCCCTTCAAAATATATGGCTTGGCATAGGTTTAATAGAAACCTCTTTTTAATAATAAGAAAATATGTATTGAAAGATAAGGTTTATGTACAGTAAGGATGGGTTGCTTGTGTTTTAAAACCACTAAAGTGTGGTGGCTTTTAACTGCAAGTTTTCTTTATATCGCCGGCTAATTGGTTCATTATTTGATCTTACATTTTGTAATTATAATGAATTATTTTAAGTTTTTTCTTTGGCTGTTGCTCTGAATAGCTTGACATTTGTTTGAATCTATTTCTTTTCACTGTTGAGACCTTTAAATTATGTTTATACAACATGCTGTTTCACAATAGAGGTAGTTCTCCCTTAACAGTTATTCATTCAGTGACTGAAGTGCAGTGGTGCTGAATGAGTAGTTGTTACAGCCACTGCAGCAGCCTCCTGGTTATGTGATCAAAATTTAGGCATTTGGCAGTCTTGCCTAAGGCAGAACAAGAGCTCATGGTCTCCTAGTAGCTCATGGTCTCCTAGTATCTCTAACTACACCATATTAGCTCTCTTACATCAATTCACTGCAGTACAAAATGTTAACAATTTATATAAAAATGGCAAATATACCACAGCACTGCTATTTCCTTTTACCTGCTAATAAGAGATCAGAGAGATAACTGAGTATTTGCAAATGCCATGCATATTTGTCTTCTGATTTGGGGAACACTGTTAAAATGACAGTTGCCTCACAATCCCCTAGAACTTCAATTTATACAACTGAAAGTATAACAGTTAAAATCAACAATAAGAGCAAGTCTCTCTTCTATATATACGCCTACTTCCAAGATATTGGAAGACTATTACTCTTACAAAGAACGTTTTGGATATTGCTGAGATGACAGTACAGTAACTTATCACGAGCCCACTCATGGACTAGTCTTTGTTAAGAGGGGATAATACAATATAGGAGAAAGAGTAGGCTGTGTAAAAATATTGCGCATTTTGCTTAGTTTTGGTTTAATGTATTGTGCAAATCAAATAATAGTACTGCAATTTTAAATTCATGGTGTGTGCCTCGGTATCATATATGAATCCATCCATCATGATTCAGTATGAAGTGTGAATCCAATTTATATTTTCAGTGATTCAGATACTATCAATACAAAGATATATATCATTTTTCTTTAAATTACAAATAATTCTATTCAGTATTAAAATACATTACTAAAATTGTGTTATTTGCATAGACAATATAAAATTAAAATTAAACTATTGTGTCAGAACTTTCAGTGACTGAAAATTGGATAATCTTTAAATTATAAAAAGGACCAGCTTATCATAGATAATTCTCTTAAAATCATTTCATTCAATACCACCCAGCTTGTGTTCTAAGATAGTGGGAAATTCCTCTTTGTGGTTTTCTCTGGTATGTTTGGCTGTTTGCAGGACCATCTCAGTGCTGGTATCCAGTTATGGGACTCTTTCTTCAGATGTTTGGCTGACCCTCAGAATGTCCTCTTTATTGTAAACAATTCAAGATTTATGTGTATGGGAAAACAATGACTCCTTCAGCATTCGGCTTTAATTTTGCTGATTATTTATCTAATGAGCTTTTTAAAAAAAAATATATCTTATTTTTAAATATGAATGATTTTATTAGAATAGCTCTATGCCAGATTTCCCATACCCCTCTTGGGCTCTAGGGTTCTTGTAAGAGGAAGAATGATGTAGAAATTAAATAAAGTGATTTTAAAAATAGCTAAAAATAGAACACTATTTTGCAGTGATAACGTTATTACAGTATTATTTTCCATATATTTCATGTATTTCAGCCAAAAACTACATTGAGACTGATCCTTCTGGACGAGATAAAGGGACTCCAGTTGTTATTGTAAAACAAGGTTTTGAACCTCCAACATTCACAGGCTGGTTTTTGGGTTGGGATTACAACAAATGGAAGAACTAATAGCTGCAAAACACTGAAACATGGAAAATGTATCATAGCTGCACATTCTCCAACAGTTTTGAGTATGTGATTTTAAAGGGGATTAAAAACAACTATTATTGAGATCTGTGCCTTAATCTTGGGTATATATTTAGGGAATAAAACATATGTCACATTCTACAAGCATAAATGCATGCTCCCAGCATAATTAGAAAATGTCTTTTCATAAATACATTGTTCAGGAAGAAAGAAATCCAAAATCTCTGGGCAACATTTAGGGCTATCATTGTCCATTTCACTGACTGAACACCAGAGCTCCACTCTGAAAAGACATTATGGAATTTCAACAGAATAGCCTTTTTTCTGCCTGTAGCTTGGCTTATTATGTACTTTTCTATTATTAATCCCAGTGTGATTGAGTACTAGCTCAGTAATTTATAGCTTTCTAATTAAGTATTTAGGAAAGATTGGTCTGAGTGTCCAGACTTTTTTCCTGACTCATTATGTTCGTGCAGTCATTTTAGTTTTGCTTATACTTCAATCATAAAACATCTATTTTTCATCTATTTTTATGCCAAGTCCTGGACAGTAATCACAATTTAACTCTTCAAACCTGACATTTAAAGACCCAGAGAATTGTATAGCCCAGAGAAACTCCCAGTTTTTGAAAGTGGCAATTATGCAATACCTGAGCTTGTCTGTCAATGCTTAGAAAAGGAAATGAAAATAGCTGGTTTTAATATTCCAAGTTATTTAAATACTCCACGAAATGTTGCATCTTATAAAGCTCTATAGGAAGAAAACTATACACTGTTGCTCAGAACGAAGATTTGCCAAAAACAACGTTATTTATATTTCTTTGTCATCTGAACATTTTAGAAAAACTTTGATCTACCATGCTTCTCTTCTGATCCTTTATACAAACACAAAATTACAATGTGATGACCATTAGATGGCAGAAAAGAAATATAGAAAAATTCATTAGTTACTATTGTTTATTGAGATTTTTGCAGTACTGATCTGGTAATCCTGTATTTACTGATTGTAAGAATTATATTTTCAATAGTAGTATTAATTTTTTTGTCTCCAGTTTAAGATGCTCTGAATTATTTACATTCTAGAGCTTGTAGCACTTATGAGTAACAAAACTATTATGCATTATTAATTGGATTGGTATTTTTAGATCTATTTACTATATGTTCAGTTTCTGATTAAGAAAACGTTATGGAAGCCTGCTTTGACCTATAATTCTTTCTTCCTTGACATGACCAACTATAGTAAGTATTAAGTTTGATGAGAACATGAAGGCTCAAGATGAATATGTTATCAAAAAGTGGGAATAATTGTTCAGTTTTTTATTTGTGAGGGGGAGCTTATAGTAAATGAAACATGAGATATGCTTTTAAATATGAATTTTATACTTCCAATTAATAAAGCCTCTTAATCAAAGCTACTGTTAAACGGTTGTCTTCCTTTTATATAATTATGTTTGATTTACTTACATATTCAAGTAGTTTATTACCTTGTTCATCTTCTAAAGAGTTTGTCTCCAATATACATAGTTATTTTGGCAGAAGTAATCATTTAATTTTATCTGTTTTCTCCAAATTATATCAGAATATAGTGTATAAATTTCTGCCCATTCCATTATCATTATAAGTCTGAGAGACATATTAACAAAAACACTTCAAGACATTTGTTAAGCTTTACACTTTAATCTACCACTGTATATCACACTAAAAGAGGAAAATGAGTATAGGTAGTCCTTGACTTAATGACCACAATTGAGCCCAAAATTTCTCACTGTTAAGTGAGACTTTTTAAGTTAATTTTGCCCCATTTTTCGACCATTCTTGCCTTGTTATTAAGTGAATCACTGCAATTGATAAGTTAGTAACCCAGTTGTTAAGTGAATTTGGCTTTTCCATTGACTTTGCTTGCCAGAAGGTCACAAAAGGGACAAGGTCACAAAACATGACCTTGAGACAGAGCAACAGTCATAAATATGAACCAGTTGCCAAGTGCCTGAAATTTGATCACATGATCATGGGAGTCTGGAAAGATAATTGTGTAAAACAGTCATAAATCACTTTTTTCAATACTATTGTAAATTTGAATGGTCACTAAATGAACTAAACAAAGACCTTGGAGGTCTTCTAGTACAACCTCCTGCTTAATAGAATAGAATAGAATTTTTTATTGGTCAAGTGTACTTGGACACACAAGGAATTTGTCTTAGTGCATATGCTTTCAGTGTACATAAAAGAAAAGATACCTTCATCAAGATACAACACTTACAACACTTAATGATAGTCATAGGCTACAAATAAGCAATCAGGAAACAATATCAGTATAAATCGTAAGGATGCAAGCAACAAAGTTATAGTCATACAGTCGTAAGTGGAAGGAGATGGGTGATGGGAACAATGAGAAGCTTAATAGTAGTGCAGATTTAGTAAATAGTAAATAGTAAATAGTTTGATAGTGTTTAAGAAATTATTTGTTTAGTAGAGTGATGGCGTTCACTCTTTTTGTGTCTAGTTGTTCTGATGTGCAGTACTCTATAGTATTGTTTTGAGGGTAGGAGTTGAAACAGTTTATGTCCAGGATGAGAGAGGTCTGTAAATATTTTCACAGCCCTCTTTTTGACTCGTGCAGTATACAGGTCCTCAATGGAAGGCAGGTTGGTAGCAATTGTTTTTTCTGCAGTTCTAATTATCCTCTGAAGTCTGTATCTATCTTACTGGGTTGCAGAACCAAACCAGACAGTTATAGAGATGCAGATGACAGATTCAATAATTCCTCTGTAGAACTGGATCTGCAGCTCCTTGGGCAGTTTGAGCTTTCTGAGTTGGCGCAGAAAGAACATTCTTTGTTGTCCTTTTTTGATGACGTTTTTGATGTTAGCTGTCCATTTTAGATCTTGTCATATGGTAGAACCTAGATATTTGAAGGTTTCTACTGTTGATACTGTGTTGTCTAGTATTGTGAGAGGTGGAAGTATGGAAGAGTTTCTCCTAGTGTACTGTTGTGATCCAGGCCCAAGTAGGTAATAATAAACTTAGTCCGTGGAAAAACAAACTTTATTCAAACGGCTGGGAATTACTTCATTCAACTCAAAAGTAAAACAAATCGTTCAACTCAAAGTAAAACAAATTCCTCCCAACACAAATTCTTCAGTTATCTAACAAACCTTAGTCCAATTAGGCAAACTGCCAAAGGCCCTTCCTGGCAAACATCCAGAAGCCACAAAAACAAAGACGTACACGAAGCAGAAGACGCAGCTACAACGTTGTTTTCCGGCAAAGCTGAAACACCAGCGCTGGTCCGTTTTAAGCCTTATGGGAGGGGCCAATCATCTCTTGGCCCTACTCCCGAGTTGTCCTCTGTTTTTGAACTACTCCTGCCTTCTGGCAGCTCTTCTCATTCGTGCATTATGAATAGGCTCCTCCTGTTCCTCTGCGTCACTACTATGAGTCTCTGGAGGCTCTGGAGTCCGCACCTCACTTCCCGATAGTCCTGGCCTCACCTCAGCCTCATGATGGTATTGAATGCTGAACTAAAGTCTACAAAGATGACCCTTGTGTAGGTCTTTGGAGATTCCAAATGTTGTAGGATGTAGTGCAGAGCCATATTAACAGCTCATTTGTTGTTCTATTTTTTTAAAATTTATTTGAATTTATATCCCGCCCTTCTCGGAAGACTCAGGGCGGCTTACACTGTGTGAAGCAATAGTCTTCATCCATTTGTATATTATATACAAAGTCAACTTTTATTGCCCCCAACAATCTGGGTCCTCATTTTACCTACCTTATAAAGGATGGAAGGCTGAGTCAACCTTGGGCCTGGTACTGCTTGGTACGCAAATTGCAAGGGGTCTAACAGTGGATCCGTGGTGGTTTTCAAGTGGGACAGCACTAGCCCTTCAAAGGTTTTCATGACTACAGATGTTAGAGCAACTGGTCTGTAGTCATTCAGTTCCTTGATGGTGGGCTTCTTCGGCACTGGGATGATAGTAGAGCATTTAAAGCAACAAGGAACATAGCACATCTCTAGTGATTTATTGATGATATGGGGGCCAATAGTCAGCACAGACTTTTAAGCAAGAAGGAGTTATCTTGTCTGGGCCTGGCTTTTCCTGGCTTTTGTCTGTGAAATAGGTCTTGCAATTCCTTTTCTGTGATCATAGGTGTTGTGAACCTAATGGGATGGGGTAGGTGGCTTGGCTGTTATTGGTGTGTCTGAGATGGGTGTTGTGGAGATAGGTAGCTGTAGTTTCCTTTCAAACCTGCAATAAACACATTCAAGTCATCTGCCAGTTGTTGATTTCCTTCAGCCTGGGAAGGAGGTTTGCCGTTGCCGGTGATATTTTTAAGAGTTTTCCATATGTTTGCTGGTTCATTTGTTGAGAACTGTTTCTTTAGCTTTTCAGAGTAGCTTCTCTTTGCTGCTCTAATCTCCCTTGTTAATACATTTCTGGCCTGATTGTACAGCATTTTATCACCTTTTCTGTAGGCTTCCTCTTTGGGACGACGTAGCTGCTTAAGTTTAGCTGTGATTGTGGTTACTCTATATTTGCAAGTTCCTTTTCAGCACACATAGGTACATATACGCCCTTACATAAATTGTCACAATAGTATTCCTAACTACAACTTCAAAAAAGCCAACTACGACTTTATAAACAACGATCTCTCAACTCTGGACTGGCAAAATCTGTTCTCAACAGATAGTGCTGAAGACCACTATACAGTTTTCCGTCTTGAAATCAATAGAGTCATTAAACTATACGTATACCACAAATGACCACCAAGATCAGGAAAAGCAAGCTACCCGTATCAATTAAAAAGCTTCAATCAAAAAAAAATCCCTCTGGAGAAGAAACAAAAAGGGCTATGTAGCGAATTTCAAATTTTCACCGCTACAGAAATATATGCAACCAAATAAAAACCGAATGCACAATACCACACCAAGCAAGAAGAGGACCTTCTGCGCACAAATTCCAATTGTGCCTTTTATAATTTTGTTAACAATAAACTTAAAGACTCAAGATCCATCCCACCACTAAAAGATTCTAACAGCAAAGAATGCAATGACGAAACAGTCAAAGCAAACCTCTTCAACATATTCTTTGGCTCAGTTTTTGTTAACAGCAATGACACATATCCGACATTCCCAAATCGTACCAGCAATGAATATGATGACTTAACACATACAGATTTCACAGAAGATAATGTTGGAAAGGCTCTTCATAACTTGAAACCATCTCTATCTATTGGACCTGATGGACTATGTGCATACTTCTTAAAAAAACTTTCCACTAATATAGCAGAACCCCTAAGCATAATCTTTGATAAAGCTTTCACCACCAGTTCCCTTCCTAAACTTTGGTCACTAGCCACATCCCAATCTTCAAAAAAGGAGACCCCAGCTTAGTTGAAAATTACAGACCAATCTCTCTATGCTGCGTCACCTGCAAAGTAATGGAATCAATCATCAACCAATCCATTACCTTCCACTTAGAAATAAACAACCTACTCTCTAATAAACAATTTGGTTTCAGAAAAAAATTATCATGTAACTTACAACCTCTCCACTGTAAAAACATATGGACTACAAATCTTGATCAAGGCAAAGCAATAGGTGCAATCTACGTAGACTTCTGCAAAGCTTTTGACTCAGTAGTACCCAATAAACTTCTCCTAAAACTAAAATCCTATGGCATTTCAGGACCCTTTCACAATTGGATATCTGCTTTTCTGTCTAACAGACAACAAGTGGTAAAAATTAGCAATGCTCTATCAAATCCTATTCCTGTCAAGAGTGGCGTTCCTCAAGGTAGTGTTCTTGGACCAACACTCTTCATACTATACTTAAATGATCTTTGTGACCATATCTCAAGTAATTGTGTTCTCTTTGCTGACGATGTCAAACTATTTAACATCACCGACAATACATCTACCATTCAAAAAGACCTTGATCATCTAACCGCTTGGTCTAAAACTTGGCAACTCCAAATCTAACCAGCAAATGCTCAGTCTTACATATTGGAAAAAAGAACCCAAACACTAACTACATGCTTGATGCACATAACCTTACAGATGACCCCCACCCTGTCAAAGACCTTGGAGTTTTCATATCCAATGATCTAAGTGCCAAAGCCCATTGCAACTACATCGCAAAAAAGGCTTTAAGAGTTGTAAACCTAATCTAACCTAATCTAAACTTAGAACACTGTCAACTTCGACAAGACCTAAGTTTAACTCATAGAATCATCTATTGTAATGTCCTTCCTGTTAAAGACTACTTCAGCTTCAATTGCAATAATACAAGAGCAACCAATAGATTCAAACTTAATTTTATTTATTTATTTATTTATTTTATTTTGTCACAACAATATATGTAGGTATCATACAAAAAGATTATATAGTATATAAACACATATATGAGTAAATATAAGGAGGTATAAGCATATATATAGGAAGAAAAGAAAAAAACAATAGGACAGGAATGGTAGGCACGTTTGTGCGCTTATGCACGCCCCTTATGATCCTCTTAGGAATGGGGTGAGGTCAATAGTAGAAAGTTTTTGGATAAAACTTTTAGGATTATGGGAAGAGACCACAGTTATTATGGGAAGAGACAATGTTAACCGCTTCAATCTAGATTGCAGAAAATATGACTTCTGTTACAGAGTTATCAGTATTTGGAACACATTACCTGACTCTGTGGTCTCTTCCCATAATCCCAAAAGCTTTAACCAAAAACTTTCTACTATTGACCTCACCCCATTCCTAAAAGGACTATGAGGGGCGTGCATAAGAGCACAAACGTGCCTACCGTTCCTGTCCTATTGTTTGGTTGTTTCTTTTTTCCCCTCTTATATATATATGCTTATACTTCCTTATATTACCTCATATATATATTTATATACTTTATAATCTTTTTTATGTGATGCTTATATATATTGTTGTGACAAAATAAATAAAATAAAATAAATAAAATAAATAGGTCTTCACAGAAGCTGACATATGATGTTACAGTATCTGTGAGTTCATCAAGGTCTGCAGAGATATCTTCAAATAAGATACTTCCTTAAGTAGGAAGCCCTATACTATTTTAGGTAAGTGGCTATCCAGTCTCCACTTAAAAATCTCCAGTGATGAAGGACCTACAACTTCTGAAGGCAAGTTTTCCACTTGTTAATTGTCCTCACTGTTAGTTGCTTCTCTCCTTTATTGATTTCCATCCATTGTTTCTTGTATTGCCTTTTGGTACTTTTGAAAATAAGTTGTTTTCTTCTTTGTGATAGTCCCTAAAATAATGGAATACTGCTATCATGTCACCCCAGTCCCTTTTTTCTCTAAACTGGCCATAACCAATTCTTGCAACAGTTCTTCATATGCTTTTGTCTCCAGGCGTTTAATCATCTTTATTGCTGCTCTTTGCACTTTTTCCAAAGTCTCAACATCTTCTTTGTAATGTGATGACCAAAACTGGATGCAGTTTAGATGAAATCTTACTAATGATTTATAAAACAGTACTAATGCTTCACATGATTTTGATTCTATGCCTCTTTGTACTCTACAACCAAGGCTTGAATTAGCCTTTTTGGCTGCTGCGGCAAACTGTTGGCTCTTGTTTAAGTGATTGTCCACCAGGACTTCAAGGTCCTTCTCATAGTTACTGTTTTTGAGCCAGGTTTTGCCTAATCTGTACTTGTTCCTTTGGTTTTCCTGCCTAGGCATAGAACCTTGTTTTTATCCAAATTAAATTTCATGTTGTTGGATAGGGCCTATTGTTCAAGTCTGTCAGTATTTTTTTGGATACTGAGCTTCTAATCTGGGGTGTTAGCTATTCCTGCCAGTTTAGTGTCATCTGCAAATTTGATGAGTTCCCCTTCTATTCCCTCATCTAAGTCATTTATCAAGATCTTGAAGAGTCCTGGGCCTAAAACAGAACCTTGTACTACCCCACTGCTTACTTCACTTCATGTAAATGTAGTACCATTAAGGACTACTTATTGAGTACCGTTTGTCAGCCAGTTACAAATCCATCTGGTGGTGATGCTGTCTATCTCACATTTTTCTAATTTACCAAGAAGTAGGTTGTGGTCTACTTTGTCAAATGCTTTGCTGAAGTCTAAGTATACTATGTCCAAAGCATTTAGCTGATGTACTAATTTAGTCATTCTGTCAAAGAATGAAATAAGATTGATTTGGCATGATCTGTTTTTAACAAACCTGTTACTAGTTATAGCTTTATTTGTTTCTAGATGTTCACAGATGTTTATTTTTTCCAGTATCTTCCCAAGAATTGATGTTAGGCTGATTAGTCTGTAGTTTCCTGGGTCTGTTTCCCACTCCCACCTCTACCCCCACCCACCCACCTTTTTTTTTTTTTTTTTTTGAAGATGGGAACCACATTAGCTCTTTTCCAATTCTTTGGTAGTTCTCTAGTGCTCCAGGATTTTTAAAAGCTATGGTACAATGATTCTGAGATAACATCTACCAGCTCCTTCAGAACTCTGGGATGTAATCCATCAGATCCAAGTGATTTATAATCACATTGTTGAAGTTTTCCAAGTATCACAAGATTTGGAATTCCATCCATGAGGAAAAATATTCCAAAATGTCTCCGATTGGCATTCTAACTCAAAAAAATGCTTACTGCCCCGATTGCTACATTATATGAAGAAAAAAAGGGAAGGATCAGAAATAATATACATAGGTACTGTAAGGTAATTGCATGGTCCAAGATTTGAATTTAAGGATGCTTTTTTCCAAGTAGAAAATTTATTTAAAGATGGATAAATGATGGAGATATTTGGTTTCATACTTTTAGAAATTTAGTTTAGCTTGGAGAAATATGTTATTTTATACTACAATCATTTAAACCAAATACAATTTCATGCTACAAATATTAGTCTAGCCTGGAAAGACTGATTTAATACCACGCACACAATCTTAGCATAGCTAATAGACTATTTTGACTTTATACATGAAAACTGCTGAAACTTTCAAAGGCTTATGATTCTGTTCCACAAAAGCTGATTTATGTCACACAGACCTAATAGTTTCATGACAAATATTAGTTTAAGTTAAAGAGGCTAACACATAAAAACTGGCTTAACTCACAAAGATCTCTATTTCATAACCTAAGTATTTTCATTCCCAAAAACCCTCATATAGCAAAAGCTAATTTAGCAAGCAGAAACTTGTGACTAAAAACAGTTTAATTCTGGTTTAATTCAGGCACAGATTATTTTATATAATTTAACATTGGCTTAACTTGAAAAAGACTTACGGGTATGTTATAATTAGTTGTTTAATTCAGACAGATTTATGAGCTTTGCAAATTCTATATCAATCTATTTTGCAAAACTTTCATTAAACCACACACAATGCCTTTATCTACCTATTTTTTAAAAATATGTTGCTTTCATGTCACAACCAATAGCCTAGCTTTTAGCAATTTGCTCAGAACTGGTTTGAGAGATCTTGTGATTTTATAAACCAGACCCTGGTGTAAGTAGTCAAGATTTGGGATTCCATACCACACACCCTGGATTACCTACAAGTGCTGAGGCAGAGAGGCTACTGTGAGGAAGAGCAGATAATAGCAGCACCTTCATTATGAATACACATCATACAAAATTCAATGATAAATCTAAACAACTTTTGGTTTGACAACCTTGAGAAACAAAGCCAGGCTATAGTAGAAATAATTGGAATTAACACTGGAACAACACTGGAGTAAGATTGAAATGGCTGACAAAGATAATTATAATTAAGTAGCAGAGAGAAGAATATCTGGCTTAGAAACATCTTATGGGTATGCAGTTTATTAACACGAATACATGTGAGTGGAATTCTGAATTAATTTAGAACAGAATTATTGGCCAAGTGTGACTGGACACACAAGGAATTTGTTTTGGTGCATATGCTCTCAGTGTACATAAAAGAAAAGAAAAAGAAAGAAAAAAAATACCTTCATCAAAGGTACAACATTTACATTAACATTGTTAATTTTACAACATTAACAATTTGTATTAACAAATACAACATTAACATTGCCAATTTTCTAATCAGAACCCCATTTATTTACATAGGAATTAAGGAGGCATATGTGTTCACGGCTAGGGAAAAGGGTAACTTTTTAAATCTCTCTATCAAATAACATTTCTGTTACACTTCCCGAAAACGGCGAGTTTCTTTTAGGAGCAGGAAAAATTAACATTTTCCCGGGAAGTCATCAGGTAACCAAGGCCGCGTGGATGCCTCAATACGATCAATACAAAAGGGCCGGCGTGGCCAAGGAGCCCGGTCTGCCATTCACGTGACCTGGCCGAGAAGCGCTGAGGAAGGTGATGCGTAACAGGCAGAACTCCGAGAAGGAGGAGGGGCTATTCGGGAAAGACGTGCCAGAAACCGGGAGGGGGGGAGGAAGGGGGATGTCTGATAGTTTTAAAGCGTTTGCTTCGCCTCTTTGCCGGTTACTTGAGGGCATTATTTGAAAACGGTTGCTAGGAAACGAGTGCACGGGGAGGCCAACTGAGAAGGTCTTCGGTTACTGCGCCTAACGCAACTGGGCTTGTAAAATGTATGAAAAGCTGGTTTGGCAGAAATAATGGTTTAGCCATTATTTCACCTCATGAACTTTGAAGATACACACTTCCCCCTCCTTCCACGTTTAGGAAGGAAAAGAGGATTAAGAGCAAGGCTTCAAAAAATGAATC
The DNA here is from genome assembly GCF_028640845.1 of Ahaetulla prasina. NCBI lineage: Eukaryota > Metazoa > Chordata > Lepidosauria > Squamata > Colubridae > Ahaetulla > Ahaetulla prasina. The sequence goes on along the minus strand of NC_080542.1, from coordinate 110,790,725 downwards.
TCAGTGTTCCTATAGGTGGCAGGAGTAGCCACGTCAAATCGCCCAAGCACACTTGTTCTTTAGCCTTGGCAGGGTGTTCCCTGCTAGAAAAGGAGGGCGGAATCTGAAGCCAGACCGAAGAGGCTGCCTCAGTTTCAGCGATCTTTTTCCTTCCTCTCGAAAACAGGACGGGAGGCAACTCCCTTTCTGTTGAAGGCGTAAGAAGGACAGGCACTGCAGCACATTCCGTTCTCAACAGCTATGAATGGAGAAAAAACGGCGGGAGAAGGGCGGGGGGGAGAGAGCAGGCCAGCCCCAGGGAGGTAACGTCCAACTTCCTCCTGCCTTCACGCGCTTCGCCTTGACCAATGAGGTTCAAACAGATTGGGCAATCAGATTGATGGGTGGCTGTTGGAGCCAGTAACTGAAAGGGGAGAGCAGAGCCTGCAGAGTGGTTTCCCTACTTTGCCGCCCAATTGCTTCCTCGACAAGACCTTCCTGATCCAATGGCGAGCGGAGCGTGAACGAGGGGGTGGGAAGGATGAGGGGTTGGGTAAAACGGTAAGGAGGCGCGGCCCGACAAGAAGCACAGGCGGGTTTTGCTGCAGCGTTGGAAGGTGCCTTCTCGGAGTCTCCGGGGAAGAGACGGCGAGACTTTACCTGAGCAGCCGATGGGGATTTTCTGCTTTCGTGGCTTGAGTTTTCTGCCCTGCAATAGTTGTCTGGTCTGACCCTGCGCTCGTCTGCTTGTCAGGGAAGCAAGATCGTCACTAGGAGCTTGGGACAGGCGAAGAAGCCTTGCGACGGCGGCAGCGGCGGGCGACTGGTGCCCACTGCTCGCCGCGGGCCCCTCCCCTGCGATGGGGAATGGGTTGTCGGAGCAGACGCCGATCCTGTCGAGCCTGCCTTCCTTCCAGTGCTTCCACATCGTGATCTTGGGGCTGGACTGTGCCGGCAAGACCACCGTCCTCTATCGGTTGCAATTCAACGAATTCGTCAACACTGTGCCCACTAAAGGCTTCAATACGGAGAAAATCAAGGTGACGCTGGGAAACCACAAGACCGTCACTTTTCACTTCTGGGACGTCGGAGGCCAGGAGAAGCTGCGGCCGCTTTGGAAGTCCTACACCCGCTGCACGGACGGCATCATCTTCGTGGTGGATTCCGTGGATGTGGAAAGAATGGAAGAAGCAAAAACGGAACTTCACAAAATCACACGGATTTCCGAAAACCAGGGAGTGCCTGTGCTCATTGTGGCCAACAAGCAGGACTTGAGACATTCACTGTCGCTTTCGGAGGTGGAAAAGATGTTGGCAACCAGCGAGTTGACCTCTTCGACTCCCTGGCATCTGCAGCCCACTTGTGCTATAATCGGAGATGGGCTTAAAGAAGGGCTGGAGAAACTGCATGACATGATAATTAAACGAAGGAAAATGCTGAGGCAACAGAAGAAGAAAAGATGAGCTGCTGTGACTGTAGGGGTGAATTTCTTCTTGGTATTTGACAAAAAAAAAAAAAAAAAAAGTCGGCAGCACCAGACTTGCTCATTTGGATCTTGTACAGATTGATTAAACATGCAGCCTGGTGGGAAGTTTTGCAGGCAGATGATTTTATCATTTCCCTATATGTATTTGGGCACTACTACTTAAAAAAAAAAAGCAGCTCCCTTGTTACATAGTACAAAGAGTTCAGGAAACAGATGGGTGGGTAAATGTAATCTGGATATCTAAATAACCAAATAAAACAATAAAGAGTGGTTTGCTTGATGGTATAGTCATGTCTGAGAGTGCCTTTGCAAGAAAATTGCATTCAAGGCATTTTTCACCTACTGCTTGTGTGAGTAGGGTGTTTAGATGAATATACAGCTTTAAAACAATATCTATTAACATGCCTGGATCTAGACAACCAGTATTTAAGAGGCTGTGAATGTGAAAGATTTGTTGAATGGTATATGCTTTTAACTAGTTTCTCTTAAAATACTACTTGGAACTCAAATGATGTGAACTACCACTATTGTGGTAGTCATGTTATTTGCAGCTTGATAGAAAAAATATTGACTATGTAAGAGTATGGATGAGTTTCCTGATAATATAGCATGTCTTGGTGTGTAGGAGTTATTTAGAAATAGCTGTGCATCTTTAAAGCAGTGCTAATCAGATTTGGACCATGCTTATTTGTTCCAAGAAGACATGTTTTAGACAAAAAACCCAAACAATTAGACAAATGTAAACTATTACCATAAGGAGTTTCAGGATTCTTATAGTGCAATATTACCTTTAGATTAAATTGATGGCAATAAAATTTGATAGTGGTTCAGTATAAGTCAAACTAACATCAGCAAAGCTACATGTCCTTTGTGCCCAATATTGTTGAAATGTACTGCCAGGTTTTTGTAAAAAAAAAAAATGTTTTGTAGTACTAAGAATGTACTTAATCTTTATACACTTGAAAACTTTGACACTGTGGAAAACAAGAGTTTAAAGATGACATGTCTGTTCTAATTATGCTTTAAGCTTTTCTTGTTTACGGTCATGCAAACAGTGTTTGAGTTGGGATGGCATGTAATATTGAAACATGTTTCTTATTGGTACAATTTTTTTCCAAAAAAAATCAGTTGGTATGGGTAGCAGGTCAAAGGGCTAAAGTGAAGCCTGTATTACTCTACTGGTGCTGTGAGAAATTATAATTCCAATACTAAATGAACTTGAAAGGAACATAGATTTGCCCTTCCTTCAGCACAACCAACGAAGTTAGTATGATTTTATTGATCAGATATAGGGAGGGTTAACTATTGTTCTGACTGTTAAGAAATAAAAACTTCTGCAAAATCAAATTTTATAGCCAGAAACTGGTTAGAAGGTAACCAAAAATGCACTTTAGTGTTTTCCAATACTGAAAGTGTAAGCTTTTTTTAAAAAAAGAAAAGAAATCCTGATCCTTTTTGAAAGAATTGAAGTAGCTTCTAATGGAGCTTTTGTATGGTGGTTATATGTATCTGCACTAGTGACATTAAAAGTCACTTAATGTCTATATTTATAGAAATGTAGATAACTTCTTAAACCTCAATAAACTCAATTCCAAGTAATCATTGAAACACAAGTTGAACACATTTTATTATGTTGATTTTGCTTTTTATTAAGACTCTGCATGAAACTGAACTCTATTCATGTGACATTTGTAAAATGTGACAATGTTTTTAAAATCACTGGTATCTCATTAAAATTTTAATGGCAATTTGCATTATGTTTTGTCTGTTTATAACAATGAAATATAATTGTTGATACAATTTCTTGTCTCAATTTTGTGATTTTAGGGTCTGACAAGCTTTAGTACACAATAGATGTTCTCACTAAGTTGTAGAATAATTTAGCTGTTACAAGGTGTGGCACATTTCTCTAATCTTATTTTAGTATGCAAATGTTCTTCATTTCTTCCCTTGAAGTCTATGATCACTCATTCAACTGAATACAAAATGTAAGGGGTTAGTCCTTGTGTCTCTAAAAATGACCCATATACACAACTTGACAATGTATTTCTGGTAATACCTGAAAGTATTACCAATTATGATGTTTATGAACAATGGTGGTCTATTTCTGTTCTGAGAGCATCCTATTAATTAAACTATATTTTATGTCATAAAAGCATTGTCCTAGTACTTTCACTAGGGAATAAAATAAAAAATTACATCACAGATTATAGCTATGTTTTGCACTGGTTAATGTTTTAGAAACTGCTGCAGGGTGGGGGGGTGGCGACTGGTTCTAGGCCATTAAACATTTAAACAATGATATTTTCTCATTCTAATCTGATAAAGTAGTGCCAAGGAGTTCAACCAGACATATAATCTACACAAAGTGTTGATGGAAGGGAGTGACTAGCTATTATTTATTTCCTTACTAGTTTTCTTTTGAAGAGAGGTGAATATTGCAAATTTTGCAAATAAATATCATACTTTGAATAATGTATAAAAATGGGGAGAAATTGAATATCTTTTTTTTTATTATGGGACAATTCTTGATATCCATGCTTAAGTTTTGTTGAACCACAGGCATGCTGAAGTTTTCTTTTTTGGAGGAAAGTGAAACTGGTGGGAGATTTTTTAAGACTTGTGCAACAAGCTGCTGATCCTTTAGAAGCAATGATCCAAAGACCCCTACCAAAGGCTGGCTATGCTTGGCAGTATCATATAAATACTTCAAACAAAAACATTTTTCTTTAAAACTCTTATAAACAATTATTAGAAAGTAGCAATTATACACATTCAGAATCTAAATGAGTGCAAACATTGGCTGAAATTATTTCACCAGCCTACAAAGGATTTTTTGCAGGATTGTTTTTTCCTATTCAGGACTGTCAAGAAAAATCCTGCATGGCAGGTTATTTGAGAGGCTGTGAAAAGGCATTTTAGATATAAGGATTTCTAAATATATCCCACTGTTGCTGAGATCAGATGAGCATTGTTATCCAGTTCACAAAGCTCTGCTGGCCCAGCTTCAGGACTCTTTTTTTGAGAAAACATCTCACTGCAGAATGTAGCACAGCTGTGTTCATTCTGGGGTATGTGTAAACAGGATCACGGGTAGAAACCAGAAAACTACTGCAGGGCTTTTGTATTCCATTTTAAAGTAGGGGTCATTGGCCAAGTTACCTATAAAAATAGTATTTTTATTATCTTGGCTAATGCAAATGCAAATTGGCTTTGCATTTAAAAATTGAATAGACTATATGAATGTATTAATAAGTACTGTTACTTCATTGTTTATTAATTTGAGTCACATCCCCAACTTACTACTTTTCTATAATGTAGTAGTACCATATCTTCATTCATAATTCATTCCTGCAAAGGCAGGAAACTCAACTTTCTGAAAAATGTGTATTAACATGATAGGCCACCCCATCCCATTCCACCCTCCTTTAAAAAGGATGGGCCCTGAATTTTTTATCTAATACCTCTCCATGCTTTTATCAGTGGCAACAGCCTTCATGACTTGCTCAGTTCTGAAGTGCTTTTAGAATGGACAGAAGTATCTCACTAAGCAACATTTGATAAGTAGGTGTAAAAGAGGAATGTGGCTTCTTTTCAAATAGTACAATAAAACAAAGGGAAAAATATTACTTTTTATTGTAGACTGAGCTGTTCCTAAAAGTCTTGGAATACAAGCAACAAAAAGTTGGCAAACCTAACCTTTTGTTTTCATTCTGCTTGTTTCCCACTATACTGAAAATTCTGTTAAAAGTAGATTCGCTTTTGGCTACATCCCATTAATCATATAGATTAACATTGTTCTGTGCTATTATCACTTATCATAGCCTATTCTATACTATGTAACCTCAATCAAGGGGCTAAACCATATGAAATACTGGAGTCTTGTAATCGATACCTTCATCCTATAATTTGTGTTAATCATTCTTGCTTATAAAGGAATTACTTTTTTAGTATATGAATGACAAGATATTTAACTTTGTTCTGGGACTTCAAATATACATTTTCAATTAATCTTAAGCAAAGCAAGTGATGGTCTTTCCCTCTAACTTTCATGATTTGATATGGGTCAAGTACAAGATGAAATAAATTGAAGGTTTTATCTGACTTTTCTAACTATGAGTTGTATTTTATTGAGCTTGAATGCAGCCTACTAGACATATGCGTTACCAGTCAGATTGCTCAATGTGCCATCTTTTCTTTGACTAAGGTGACGGACAACTTAACATATTTAATGGGCATCAAGATAGGTATTACATTTATCAGACTAGTCTGCAAAAATCTATCACTAAATGGCTACAAAGAATTAGAATTTTTGTGTCTCTTTGTAGCCATATAACGGCTGTCCATATTTTTGCAGTCCAATTCTAATAGACAAAATAGGGAAGGGTATCTAGAGAAACCCTTTATTCCCCATGTAGCTGGCATTGGGGCAAGCTAAACTTGATGAATAAATGAGACTTGTTCTCAGTGCTCTTCAGAAAGTCTTTGGAGCAAAGATGGAAAAGGAATGTGTTCCATGTTTAAGACAGGGATGCTGAATTTTTTGCATTGATTTTTTAAGTAAAACATTCATTAATTTGCTTAAAACAAAATCTATTACTAAAACAATCCAGTCACTTCCTTCCATATATGCACTGCTATTCCTGCAAAGGAATCGTATAGATTTTTTCCCATAATTATTTAAGTAACTGCATACCACTCAAGATTCACAAGGAAGCTTTAAATGGAGGCCAATGCTATGGGATTTGACTGACCCTGTGAGTTGTCACTATATTTTCTCCTTTGGCTCAGAAAGGAGCCAAAGGTCAGAAAGGAGCCAAAGGTCTTGTCGCCTTCAACAAGACCTAAGCTTAACTCACAGAATCATCTATTGTAATGTCCTTCCTGTTAAAGACTACTTCAGCTTTAATTGCAATAATAGTAGAGCAACTAATAGATTTAAACTTAATGTCAACCGCTTTAATCTAGATTGCAGAAAATATGACTTCTGTAACAGAATCATCAGTGCTTGGACTCTGACTCTGTGGTCTCTTCCCATAATCTTAAAAGTTTTATCCAAAAACTTTCTACTATTGACCTCACCCCATTCCTAAGAGGTCCATAAGGGGCGTGCATAAGCGCACAAACGTGCCTACCGTTCCTGTCCTATTGTTTTTTTTTCTTTTCTTCTTCCTATATATATGCTTATACCTCCTTATATTTACTCATATATGTGTTTATTTACTATATAATCTTTTTGTATGATACCTACATATATTGTTGTGACAAAATAAAATAAATAAATAAAATAAATAAATAAATAAAAATAAATAAAGCCCAATAGCTTTAAAAGCAATAAAATTATTTATTTATCTGATAACTGGCTTCAAGCATCTTATTTTTGGAATTCTGTCAAAATATGATGATTTAATTTGACATCAATACTAAAATGTACACAAACCAAAAAGAACTTTTTTTACAATATACAATTCAAAATTTACTTTTTAAATAAAAAGTATTAGGCCATGAATCTTGAAAGTTATCCAAAGTTTTTGAAATTATATTTGATAGTATTTTAGGATATGAGAATTAGAGTACAGTACTTGCCTATCTGGATAAATAAGTGTAGCAATCTCAAATATGCTCAGATTCTTCCACAAGTATTAATAAAATAATCAACAACTGGTTCAGATTAATCCTTTCCTCTCCCAATCTTTCTGCAATAACATATTCCTGCTAGAACTGCTCATCGAACTGCTGATCTTTCTGCTGGACTGTTACCTGCATGCTTTCAACTGAATGCTGTATAACAGCTGTAAAAATATGCTACATCCAATTTAGAATGGCATGTCTAAGGACAAGATATAATTTTTGAAATGTTATCAACTCTTTTTTTCTTTCTTTCTTTCTTTCTTTCTTTCTTTCTTTCTTTCTTTCTTTCTTTCTTTCTTTCTTTCAAACTGGGTCAGATGAGATAAGCTGCTGCTGCTGCTGCTGCTTCCATCCTTCCATGCTGCTACTTCCATCACAAGATAGCATTGGCCAGTTTACCTTTCCTTCTGTTTTGATTTTGAGGCTTTGTTTAATAGCTGCATAACAGAGTTCAAGATGTTAAGATTGTGAAGGACAGAAGCCAATGCATTTGGAAAAACTGCTCTGGGCTATTTTGAAATCATGGACACATGATTTCAAAACAGTAGGACCTGATACATCTAGTAGGACCAGATGTGTTTTCTTTTCAGATCATTGCCACACTGAGCACCAACTGAACTAACAATAAAGGAACATGGTCCCTTAAACACATGGATTCATATTGCGGAAATTGCTTTATTGAATGCAAGTCCACTTTATCAAATACATTACCATTGTCTTATATACATTGTCTTATATGAATTTCAGTCAGTAGAATTTTTTAATTGGATACATATAGAATAGATGCAAGCATCTCTATATAATAATACAAAGGGCAAGATATACTTCAATGTAGTAGAGAGAGTTGGAAAGCAAGAAGCAAGAAAATAATGTAACTTTTTGTTAGACTTTTTGACAAAAATCTAGACCCTGGAGCAGATCTTCTGAAATTAAGAAGCCTTAATTTGTGTTTGTTCATTTATTTATTTTTCTTTATTGCCTTAACCCAAGGAAATTTAGGTAACTAGGCTTCAAGCCACTATAGGTTTTATGCTATATTAGGATTTGGCATAACCTATAAATGCATATAAACATTCAACTTAAAACCCATTTTAGTTCAGAAGTCAACCTTATGCCTCTGGAATGTTTACTAGTGGTATGTAGTATTCTGGCAATTGTACATAGAAATATTTCTGCTGTATATTCTCGGGTCCTGGTAGCTGTATTAAATGTTGAAGAAAAATTAAAACAAAAGCAAGCTGCATAAACTGAGCATTCAGAGATGCAAATCACAAGTTCAGGGAATATCAAAGAGTTGTCGGCTGCCAATCCACAGTTCATTCTGGTAATCCAAACAGCATTGGGCAGAGTTTCAAGACGGGAAGTAGAACATTATTTATCATAAAAAACCAGAAACACAGATGTCCCCTTTTTAAAGCCCTTATTACAATTGGCTGAATCATACTTCTTTCAAGTAGATAACTTTACTTTGGTTATTTTACTCTGCATAATTTGTGATGCCCAAGCCTTTGCCAGCCTCTGATGTTGAATCAGCCTGCACTTGTGTCTTCTCAAATCTCTCTTCCACTGGTGCATTCTCCCCTCCTACCTGCTACAGTGCAGTTAACACCTTGCTTGATTAGGCTATTCAATTTCTAAATATGAAGAATGAATCTGATCTCTAAGAAATTAAGATTTATCTCCGTCCCACAATTGGTATTGGTTGATCACCAATGGTTGATCTCTTGACTCTTCAAGAGATCTATCTTTCATTAATTTATTCAATTTCTTTTTAAAACTATACAAATTAATAATGTTGTTATCATCGCATTGTATATTGATTAATTCCTTAGGTTGATTATGAGCTCTATGACAAATGGGTGTTAAAATGAGAAACAGCTGACACCATTATCTTTCTAAATATGGTACGTAAGTTCTTCGGGGAAATGGTATCTCTATTTTTGTTCATTCTTCTGAAAGAATGAGCTGGTTATGCAAAACATATGGGACATGCCTGTATAAACCCACAATAGGATAAAAAACTTTTTCATTCAGTAAAAATCCACATTTGAACAGGCCTAAGTAAAAAGAGTTCTTTGTTGTAGATTTTGCTTGTTTTCATCCATTCTTATGTATTATGACACTTTTTTATCAACTTGTCCCGCCGAAGATCTAATGCATCATCATTGGCAGTAAAACTAGGATGTACAGTGAAAACTTGATTTAATGTACCAGTTTGGAGGAGGAATGTCTTTTAATCCTAGGACAGCAATTTGTAATGTTGTATTATTTGTGTAATGATGTCTTTATCTAATGGCATCTCTGTGAATGACGTAAAATTAATGTAACTTTAACTGCCTCATCTAAACTCCTTTTTTTTTTAAGGGCAAGGGGAATCTCAGATGGAAATTTAGTCCACTGCATCCAAAGTCTGCTAAAATGGGATCTGTTAAATCAAGGCTTCACTGTACTAAATTTTTGCTATGGGATAACTGTATGGAAAGGAGTGCAGATGGAAATAAAATATTTACAAGCTCTGGTGGATTTCATAGAACAACTGGCCATTTCTTAATGGTTGTAAATCTAAGAATATCAGAAATAAAGGTTAGAAATTAAAGTATAATTCTGTCTAATAGCTAGCAGAGAAGCTTAAATAGCTAAATTGCTGAAAAGGACTTCTTGGTTGCTCCTGAAATTGTGCTTCCCATATCAGTGCTTATCCAGAAGGACTCCTAAATTGTACAATTGGTATTCAGGGAATGTTCAATTCTATTTAAGATCTATAAAAAGTAATCACTTCTGGATTTTGTGCTTCTGATGGAAAAATAAAACTTTGATTTTGGTTTTGTTTATCAGATAGGTTTGTTGATATAAAAATTGATATTATATATTATGATACAAAAGAAAAAGTTGAGGTTGTAATATTATCATCTTCTATTGTGCTAAATAGAGTCAGAATACGCTCAGTACCTTTTCCCCCCCTTTTCTCCTCCTGTAGATCATATTATTTTTATTTTCCTTTGTGTTTTATATTCTGATAAACTCATAAAAGCTGATGTTGGCAAAACATCTTGTAAAAAGGGATTGCACTGTATAAAATATTGAGATCTAATTAGGATGTTATTTACCATTCCTAACTGCTTCCTAAAATGTTACAGAGCATCTTAATATCCTTTGGAGCAAGAGATGGAAATGAGAGAGAATGCAATCTTTTTCTTACAGAAGAATCTATAAAGAGGATAAAAAAATGACTCTACAATTGAAGAAGCTGAAGAAGCTTCTTGGATGAGAAGAGAAACATTTTCAAGGAAAAACGAAGTCCAGTTGCCCCAAAGGTTTCTACAGGCAGTTGGACAAAGAAAACAGATTTTCTTTGAAGACATTTCACTTCTCATCCAAGAAGCATCTTCAGCTCTGACTGGGTGCTGGGGAATGGAAGGATTTATATTCCTTGCAGACAGCTGGTCATTTGCATTCTTTTAGCAAATTATTAAGGCCACCTGGAGGCTTATCAGTGTCGTCAGGGTCATCTCAGTGGTGCGGATGGGTGGAGCCTTCGAACTATTGAAAGGATTATGTTGTAGACTGGAGATAGATGATGTCTATAGACAAGTCTAGTTGCCTTTTGAAAAAGAACTTTTGGGTGAAGCCATAACTCTTTTTTTACGTGCATATTTATAGAAAGCCATGTAGAATCTGAGCCAGAGTTTCTCAAAGTAGCCAATATCAACTTGCAAAAATCAATGGGTCAGTAAATGTTGGGGGTTCAACAGGTGATTGAGTTCCTCACCAGTCCCTAATCTTGAAGATAAGGTATCTAGGGATGAAGTAATGTTTTCCAGGGTTGCATGGTTAACCACCAGTGCTATGGTGGGTTTCTACCAGTTTGCCCCAGTTCAGCCGAACCACTAGTGGCTGCGACGGGAAACTTCGCCCACTCACCCAGATGTTATTATGGACACTCTATGCATGTGCAGACAGTTCTGCGCATGCCCAGGAATGCCACGAGTGAAGCAAGTGCACACAAGCGCATATTCACAGTTCCAAACTGATAGCTGAGGTAAGTGGAACCCACTACTGCGCTAGTGAGAGTGGCCTTGTATTCTCTCTGTGGTTGTTATTCATAGTACTGTTAATTAAAATAGTATTTACTATTCTTTCATATAATAAATATTTGAGGAGCAATGAACTATCTGAAACTTCATGAAGGGATTAATGTACGGAAGAGTTTGTGGAATTCGATTGAACATGTACATATTTCTTGGTTGGCTAAGGCAGGGGTCTGCAACCTTAAACACTCAAAGAGCCATTTGGACCCATTTCCCACAGAAAAGAAAACACTGGGAGCCCCAAAACCCTTCCTATGCCTAACTATTTCTTGAGTGGCCACAAAACTAGCATATGTAGTTGACTTAAATGTTGTTTTCTTCTGAAACTTTTCTTTTCTTGGATTTATCCATGGATGGCCTAGTGGGAGTTGAAAAGCTCAATAAATCATGTGCCAGTGGTGTCGCACATTGGTGGTTGTAATGCATATTTTGAATGACAGGGAGCCACAGCAGAGGGATGAAAGAGCCACATGCAGCTCCAGAGCCACAGGTTGCTGACTCCTGGGCTAAATTATGAGTGAAAGAACAGAATTCAAATTATTGTATATTCATTCATTGGGACCCCACTATGCAAATATCAACTTTCCTGGCATCAATATATAGCTAAGACTAGACATTGTCTATGGCCTGGCAACTCAGGTGTACCTCAAGTAATTGTGCAAGTAATTGCTGGGTGGGCTACTATGACAGTTCATTGCCTAACATGAACTCAGACATCAGCAAGGTGCTTACCACAGCATTCTTATTCTTACTATTTTCTCAAATATTTCATAGTTGAAAAAGTTTGACACAATTGCAATTTCTGGAAAATAGCGTTGATCACTGCAGCAAAGAATTTTGTGATACCTTAAAAAAACTGAGTCTTTGAGAAGTGGTCAAAATTGGCAATGCTCTATCAAATCCTGTTCCTGTCAAAAGTGGCGTTCCCCAAGGTAGTGTTCTTGGACCAACACTCTTCATACTATATATAAATGATCTCTGTGACCTCATCTCAAGTTATTGTGTTCTCTTTGCTGATGATGTCAAACTATTTAATACCACTAATAATACTTCGACCCTTCAACAAGACCTCGACTTAATTTTTGATTGGTCTAAAACTTGGCAACTCCAAATCTCAATCAGCAAATGCTCAGTCTTAAATATTGTAAAAAAGAACCCTAACATCAAGTACAAACTTGATGGACATTACCTAACTGACGACCCCCACCCTGTCAAAGATCTTGGAGTTCTCATATCAAATGACCTTAATGCCAAAGCCCACTGCAACTACATAGCAAAAAAGGCCCTAAGAGTTGTAAACCTAATTTTATGTAGCTTCTTTTCAAAAAACTCTACACTACTAACTAGAGCATACAAAACATTTGCCAGACCTATTCTTGAATACAGCTCATCCGTCTGGAACCCATACCACATCTCTGACATAAATACAATAGAACGAGTCCAGAAATATTTCACTAGAAGAGTTCTTCACTCCTCTGAAAAAAACAAAATACCTTATATCAACAGACTTGAAATCCTGGGATTAGAAAACTTACAACTCTGTCGACTTCGACATGACCTGTGTTTAACACACAAAATCATCTATTGCAATATCCTTCCTATAAAAGACTACTTCAACTTCAATCACAATATTACAAGAGCAAAAAAATAGATTCAAGCTAAATGTCAACTGCTTCAAACTCGATTGCAGAAAATATGACTTCTGTAACAGAGTTCTTAATGCTTGGAACTCATTACCTGACTCCATAGTCTCGACTCAAAATCCCAAAATCTTCAACCAAAAACTGTCTACTATTGATCTCACCCCATTCCTAAAAGGACTATAAGGGGCGTGCATAAGAGCACAAAAGTGCCTACCTTTCCTGTCCTATTGTTATATATATATATTTCTTTCTTCAAGATATGCTGTTTTATCTATAACATTTGTTTGTGTAAATTGTGAGAAAAAGAAATTTAAAAAAATAGAAGCTTCCTCATCAGATGCATGGGATGTGTGATATATAAGCTTTCTCAGGAATTTATATATTTGATAAACTGGATTATAATCTAGAAAAGTTAGTGAGAGAGTAAAAACTGTTAGTCATTAAGGTGCTACAAATATTTTTTTACAGTAGTGGATGCTCATTCCAAATTTAAAATATATTGTTAGATTAAAAATAACAACCAGATATGTTTATTTAAGTGTTATCCATATAGTGTTCAAAGCTCATCTCCAGTAAGAATATTAAATCCAGAGTTACAGAGTTACATCACAGCCTGAGGTGAGGCAACTCATAATTCTGCTCTTACTGTTCCTCCCTATCTGTGACATAATAATATGTGATTAAGTCATGTTTTATTGAGTAAATCACAATGGTTCGGTTTGTATAAATAACATTATGGTTTAGCAAGAAATGCAAACTCTATCACTAAACAGTTTTTTAATGATAGTCTAAGTAACTGAATTGGCATAGTTAAAGCTTATTTAAAGTACTAGGATAGCTTCTAGTAATTTCATGACCTCCCCTGACAATCTGGTCACATAAATCCAGAAATTGCTTTTTTAAAAACAGTGCTTTCTGTTACAATGATAAGAAGGCAATAGCCTCCTTCTTTTGTAGTGAGGAGTCACATCTACTATATCAAGATTGATACATGATTAGAGGGTTGTGTTCAGAGGTGGTATTCAGCTGGTTTGGACCAGTTCGAGCGAATCAGTAGTGGAAATTTTAACTGGTTCTCCAAACCGGCAAATACTGTCTCTGGCTGGCCCTGCCCCTGCCTGCCCGGTCACATTGTGTTGGCCATGCCCACACAGTCACATGACCCCCACCAGCCACACCCACCAAGCCATGCCAATAGAACCAGTAATAAAAAAAATTGAATCCCACCACTGGTTGTGTTGGTGTCAAAGAGTAAGAAAAGGATCATTGCACAGGTTTACCTGATATGCTGGTTGTACCATTCCTGGACTGTGAGATGTTTTATGCTATTAGTCATGTAATAGTATGTCACTCCATGATTGGATTATTGCATATGATCCTTGAAGTTCACCTAGATGCTACAAATGCTCTAGAACGCAGCAGAAAAGGCAGTGTTGATTATGTCTGAGAATGTTCATGGGACAGTACTGGCTATTGATGTTCTTCTGGATACAATTCAAGTTGCTATTTATCACATATATATATACTTCATAGCACAGGGCCAGGCTGCTTGAAGCATTTATCTTCCATGATTTGTGCCCTTCTGCTGAGATCAAAGATGATGTGCTTCAAGTACCATCAATCAATAAGCATGCCTATTGTGGCACCTAAAATTTCTTCTTAATTGTAGGTTGGGTCTTTTTCTGGCAAGCTTCCATCCATTACTTCTTGTCTTGCATTCAGATTCTTTGGAGAATAAGTCAACCACATTGTCTCTGTGATTTTCCTCAATTTTAGGAAATTTCTCCTTAATTCCAGGTTGCTTTTGTCTTTGATTATTTTCCAGCCATTGTTTTTTGTCCTGTTCTCTGGTGCTTTGGGGAATAATTTGACCTCTTCTTCTTTCTGACAGCCCCTCAAATATTGGAATACTGCTATCATGTCACTCCTAGTTTTTCTTTTCTCTCGACTAGCTAGACCCAAAACCTGCAGCCGTTCTTCATATGGTTTAATTCTTTGATCATCTTAGAATAGAATAGAATAGAATAGAATAGAATAGAATAGAATAGAATAGAATAGAATAGGATTTATTGGCCAAGTACTCTTCTCTGAACTTTTTCCAAAGTCTCAACATTTTTTTGTAGTATGGTAACCAAAATTGGTTGAAGTATTCCAGATGTGATTTTACTAGGGTTTTGTAAAGTGGTGCTAATACTTCACGTGATCTTGATTATGTGCCTCTGTTCATACAACCCAGGGTTGTATTAACTTTTTTGGGTGCTGCTGCACTTTGCTGGCTCATATTCAAATGATCATCCACTAGTACTCCAGGGTTCCTCTCACAGTTACTATTTTTGAGCCAGGTCTTTCCTAATCTGTACTTGTACCTTTGATTTTGCCTGCCTAAATGTAAAGGTTTGTTTTTTCCCACATTGAAATTCATGTTGTTGGATAGGGTCCATTGTTCAAGTTTGTCAAGATCTTTTTGGATCATCCCCAAAAAGGGATCCCTTTTTGCCTCCCTTCTGGGAAGTGGTAAAATCTAAACTGGTTTACTACAGCTTCGCTGGCTGTGCATGCATGCTGCACGCCAAACACATACTGCACACGCACATGCATAGTGCACACCATGCACCAAATGCGAGGTGTGTGCGCAGTGCATGCCAAAAGGAGGCATGGAGTAAGTAGAACAGTGTGTGTGTGTGTGTGTGTGTGTGTGTGTGTGATCAGCTGTGGCACATGATCTTTTTTTTACTTTTAAAAGCATTTTTTACAACCTGTTTGGCCTAATAGGTTGTAAAAAATGCTTTTAAAAGTAAAAAAAAAAGTTCTGACATTGCAGAATTCAGCTGTGATCATCAGAGCCTCTTTTTTTACCTTTTAAAAGCATTTTTTATAACCTATTCCTACCATTTGGCGGGAAAAGCTTGCAATCCGGAAAGAAGCGGCAAGCAGGCGACTGGACGATTGGGTGGGCATGGGTGGGGGTGGGGGTGGGGGTGGGGGCCAGGGATTTTTACTACCGGTTCTCCGAGCCACCTGCCGCCATCACTACCGGATCGGCTGATCTGGTCCGAACCGGGAGCATTTCACCCCTGCTTCTGGGGTGTTGGCTATTCCTGGCAGTTTAGCATCATCTGCAAATTTGATGAGTTCCCCTTCTATTCCCTCATCTAAATCATTTATAAAAATACTGAGGAGTACTGGGCCTAAGACGGAGCCTTGTGAGCCCTGCTTACTTCTCTCCATATGGATGTAGTACCTTTAAGGATTACCCGTTGAGTACAGTTTGCCAGCCAGCTACAAATCTGGGTCCTCATTTTACTGACCTCGGAGGATGGAAGGCTGAGAATTGAACTGCTGAACTGCTGGCAGCCACCAGTCAGCAGAAGTACTGCACTCTAACCATTGCGTCATCATGCCTCATAATGTCAAAGAATAGAAAAAGTATTAGCAAAATTCACAATGATTTTTTTATTTTTAAATTCCCCCCCCAAAGAATAATGAAACCTCAGGAATAAAAGTCTTCTAAAATATAATATAGAGATGGTACATTTATGGTACATTTTCTGTTTCTGCACTTCGTTTGTGCATCTATTCTTTTGTACAGATTCTATTGCGAACTCCCAGGGATCTTATAGTCTTTAACATGTACTCACATCTCAATGCACACCCATCAACCCATACATAGGGTGCAATAGCAGCAAGTTTTCCAGAGCCTGCACATACTCTGCCCCACTTCCTACTATTCACCCACCCATCAGGGTGCTTGCAAGCCACCCTGGACTTGTAACTTGCTACTGGCTTCCCCGTTAACTTTGGGGAAGTCAGAGAAGTTGCAAATCATGATCATGTGAAGTTCTCACTAAGTGACCCACTATCCTCACTTAATGATGACAGTTGGGGCTGCCAGGATTATGATTACTAAGTGATGTGGTCACATGACATTGCATTTTATCACTACATCATTTAATGATGGAACTTCTGGTCCCAATCACCTTTGTAGAATATTTTCTGTTTCAAGAGAAACTCCAAGTAGGAAGAATCTTTTTAATCTTACATAATAATTATGAATCATTTCATATTTAAACTGTGTTAATTTTATAGAAGTTTATTATCAAGCTGTTTCAGTTCTCCAAAATAGGAGAACACTTATATCTACAAAGCATTATTTCCTTGGCTTGGCTATCCATGCAACTTGAAAAGAACAAAACAAAAGATTCAGACTTGCTGGAAACAGACATACCAATTTAGCATACAGCTGAAACATTTAAAGGTAAGTAATTTAGCAAAACAGGATTGCCTTCCAATGATTCATACCTGAGAATGGATGTTCTGCCTACTGTAGGAACTGTGACTTGGAAACAGAATTCTTGATTCTTCTTTACTGAGGGAAGACACAAATTAAATCAACAATTTAGTCTAATTGTAAGCTTCAAATTTCTCTCTACTGTGACACAATTTACAGAATGCAGTATTTATTTATTTATTTATTTATTTATTTATTTATTTATTTATTTATTTATTTATTTATTTATTTATTATTTAGATTTTTATGCCGCCCTTCTCCCAAAGGACTCAGGGCGGTGTACAACCAGGTTTAAAACAATACAATATACAAATTAAAACAACAGTTAAAATAACATATTCTATTAGTGGCCGAAAATTTAAAACCGTCAAATTTGACCCATAAATAAAATACCCCAATTAAAATTATTAAAATTCAAAAAAATTAAAAAATTAAGCCAGTCCCACTTGGATAAACAAGTGCATTTTTAATTTACGGCGAAAGGTCCGAATGTCAGGTAATTGACGCAAACCAGGGGGAAGTTCGTTCCAGAGGGTAGGTGCTCCAACAGAGAAGGCCCTTCCCCTGGGGGCCGCCAGCCGACATTGCTTGGCTGACGGCACCCTGAGAAGACCCTCTCTGTGTGAGCGTATGGGTCAGTGGGAGGCATAAGGTAACAGCAGGCAGTCCTGTAAGTACCCGGTCCCTAAGCCAGTAGATTTTTCTTTGAGGAATGATTTGGCATATGTGGTTTATACCTATTGTTTGGTGTCATTTGACAGAAGGATCAAACAGATAGAGAAGGATTGAGAGTGACTGTACTCTCTCTAATCAGTAGAATTACGGAGGAAAAGGAAAAGGGTTGTCCTTGATAGATGGCTGCCATCTTGAGGTTTTTTTAAAAAAACTTCTCTGAGCACATTTTGCTTTGGGAATACATTATTTAAACGATTTCACAAGATGTTGGATATTGGTCTGCTGTCAAAATCACTTTCATATGATCAGTCTAGACTGCTGGTAGGAACCATCTGACATTTTCCTGTCAGATTTCCATTTGGGGGAAAGAGAGAAAATAATACTTTTTCCCACAGCAAAAACTGAAGCTGTGTAAGATGTGTTAGCAAGCTAGCAATCAAACAAACAAGTGCATTTGCAAGTATTTTGTTGCTAACTCCTAGCCTGTAACTATATATGTCTATATCTGTCTTAAAGCTGGCCCCAGTGGGATGAGCTGCATTCTGACATTATACTTATGGCTTGCCTGTGTGTGCTGTTTTGGATCCCGAGCACTCTGGACTGACAAGAATGAATTCACACAAATTAATTAAGCAGTGATTTTGTAGCCATTTGGCTGTGCTTTCTTTTCCTCTTTCATCTGCAAGGAGTGTATCCTCAGGTAAGAAACAGGGGAGTACACAAAAGAGAATGCAAATTTTCTTTTGTATTACCCAGAGAAGACAGGTTGGCACCATTGCATACTTGTACCCTAAAGTATTTTGTTTCATCAAGAACAACAAAGAATTCTGCAACAGCTTAAAGAAAACCATTTTAATGCAGTCTGCATAGTCAATTTTCAAAAAGGTTCTATGGCAGCTAAAAAAACAGCAGAAAGATAACTATTTTATCATAGTCTAAACTCTAAAATGTTGTGAACAATAACACTTTCCATGAAATGTCTCTGATTTGTTTGGTGTGATAATTGTGTTCATCTTTAATGTGGCCAGAATAAGGGTGTCTATATTAAATATTTTTCCATAGCATGAAGTAAGACAAACAGTACAATAATAACAGAAGTACAATATACTGATTGCTGTTGTTGGTAAGAAACCAGACAAACAATGTGGCCAATTTGTTGGGGTTAGGGATTCCCTCGCCCTATCCTCAAAAATAATTAAAATTCATGCCATCTTTGAAAGTTAGTACACTAAGTTGTATGTCAGGTAAGATTCAATGGGTAACATTTAACTCTTCTTTGTTATGTTCCAAATACAGAGCCTCATACTCAGAATTAAACTATGGGCTTCAGTACAATTTGATATAGTTGTTGTGGAGATTGTGTTGTGGTAAAAAGAGCTTAGTTTAGTTAACTGTTTAGTTAACTTGTATAAAATGACAATTCATCGAGGTCTATGTTTGATCAGCAGTCAGCTGCTTTATTAAAAAACATATATTAACATTTATTAATGTTAGTTACTATGTTTGGCTTTCATTTATTCATTTTATATTCATTAGTAAGGAGAAAAAATATTTTGATATAAAAGGATATATATGGTATAACCAAGGGCAACTTGTAAATGAGGATTTGAGGAGATGGAGAAAGAAATAAGATCAGGAATGCATAGTGTTTTATATGCACAGTCAAACTGAATAACAAATAAGAAGAATTATGAGATGACCCCATAGTCTTAGTCTTTGTACAACATAACAAAACATTAAATCTTGATGGGTAGAAAGAATATACTTAAACTCTGAACCATTGAGGATGTTCTATTTCTACCAAAGAGTCAGCTGTGGTTACCATTATATCTGCGCTGGCATTTTGGCTCACCATAATTTTATTTTATTTTATTTATTTATTTATTTAATTTTGTCAAAACAATATACACAAGCATAACACAAAAAGATTATATTATATATAAATATATATATGAGGAGAAACAATGAAGTTTAAATATATATATATATATATATATATATATATATATATATATATATATATAAATATATATATTTAATATATTTTATATATATATATGTATATATATATATATATATATATATATATGTATGTATGTATGTATGTATGTATGTATGTATGTATGTATGTATGTATGTATGTAGGGAAAGAAACAAAAGGACAGGGACGGTAGGCACGTTTGTGCTCTTATGCCCTTCTTCCTTCTTCCCTCTTCTACTTCTCATCCTTTCCCCTTCTTTTCTCTACTTTCCTCCTCTTCCTCCCCCCTCCTACTAATCTTCCTCCTCCACTTCCTTCCCCTCCTCTTCCTTTCTCCTTACTCACCTCCTCTACTTCTCCTCTTCATCCTTTCCCCTTCTTTTCTCTACTTCTCCTCCTCTTCCTCCCCCCTCCTACTAATCTTCCTCCTCCACTTCCTCCCCCTCCTCTTCCTTTCTCCTTACTTACCTCCTCTACTTCTCCTCTTCATCCTTTCCCCTTCTTTTCTTAGCCCCTTAGAATCGTCTTAGGAATGGGGTGAGGTCAACAGTGGATAGATTTTGTTTAAAGCTTTTGGGGTTATGAGAAGAGACCACAGAATCAGGTAATGCATTCCAAGCATAGATAATTCTGTTACAGAAATCATATTTTCTTCAATCCAAACTGGAGCGGTTGACATTAAGTTTAAATCTATTGGTAGCTCTTGTGTTATTGTAGTTGAAACTGAAGTAGTCGTTGGCAGGAAGGACATTACAACGGATGATTCTATGAGCTAAAACCAGGTCCTGTCAAAGGCGACGGAGTTCCAAGTTTTCTAAACCCAGGATTTCAAGTGTGATGGAATAAGGTTTGCTTGAACTACAGTCTGTAAATATGTTTCTTGCCAGAGTTCCAAATTGTGGCTATAATAAGGAAAATTGGCAGATCTAATATTAACTACAATTAGCCCTAAAACTGAAAGGATTTCTCTCTCATCCTTTAAATTACAAGGACTTCAAACAGTGGCAAACTCAAGATTGTTCAGGTATAAGTGGATCATGTTCTTTTCTTCCTGCTATAACAAGGCTATGCAACTTTTTTCAGGATGAGAACCATACCCAGCCTTGGAGTGGTGTACCAGGTGCCATCCTTTCCAAAATAAGGAATAGGTCCAGAATGAAAACAAATTATCTGATTTATATTTAAAAATGTTGTTGTTAGTTGTGAAGTCGTGTGAGACCCATCGTGACCCCATGGACAATGTTCCTCCAGGCTTCCTGTTCTCTATCATCCTCTGGAATCCATTTAAGCTCACGCCTACTGCTTTAGTGACTCCATCCAGCCACCTCGTTCTCTGTTGTCCCCTTCTTCTTTTGCCCTCAAACTTTCCCAGCATTAGGCTCTTCTCCAGTGAGTTCTTCCTTCTCATTAGGTGGCCAAAGTATTTGAGTTTCATCTTCAGGATCTGGCCTTCTAAAGAGCAGTCAGGGTTGATCTCCTCTAGGACTGATCGGTTTGATCACCTTGCAGTCCAAGGGACTCACAGGAGTCTTCTCCAGCACCAGACCTCAAAGGCCTCAATTCTTTGGTGATCAGCCTTTCTTATGGTCCAACTTTCACAGCCATACATTGCAACTGGGAAAACCATAGCCTTGAAAACATACTTTTGTTGGCAGGGTGATGTTTCTGCTTTTTAATATGCTGTCTAGATTTGCATTACTCTCTTTGACTATAATGAAAATTAGAAATGAGTAAAAAAAAAGATTTGGAAGAGGAGCTACATGTGATCCTGGGGTCTTACTACGCAACTAAAAGAAGGGAAATAAAAATGACAGTTGTCTATAAATAACTCAGGAGATATGATATTTTTCCGCCTAGATTCTCTTAAAATTATACCAGTGGATCTGAAAGCAGTGTTTGTAAATGTACAAAGTGCTAAGTTTGTACAAATTCAGGTGACCTTTTGTTCAATACCTTTTTAAACTCAGTTGGATAAAGAACTAGAAAGATAATGCTTAAACCAACAAAGAAATCAAAGCTTTCAAGATACTTTGCAGTGGATTCTTTCATGCAGCTATTTCAATAAAAATCTACTTGACTAAAATGTTTACATTGTCAGCTACTGCACATTAGAATTAACATTAAGTAGATCTTTCAAATAAAATATTTTTTTTCCTAATGCAAAGAAGCTACTAGGAAGAAAGGAAAGAGTTAAACTGGAAAGAAGTGTTATAGCTTGCACATCATACTATATGACAATGTTGTTTGTTTTAGCTTGGAACAGTATTGGAACCCAGCTACTGCAGCAGTGTTATTTGTGAAGTAGGCCAGTGTGCCTTATTCTATAAATCATGGTTTAAAGGATTCCATGTTATTATATGTAAATGTTGCCATTCTCTTGTGTAATCTCTAATAAAGAATCTTTCCACTTATAACTCGTATGGCAGAAAAAATGCCCTGGCAGCATCTTTTTTTCTGTTGTTCGGTTTGTTTGTTTTTTGCCAGGTCGTGAGTGAGGCAAGCTTAAGTCATCTTTAGTTGTACCAATTAATATATTTTATGATATTATTCATGTGTAATTTAGAGAAGATTCTAATGCTGGGAAAGATGGAAAGAAATAGAAGAAGAGGATGAAGATCAGCAAGATGGATGGACTCATTGGCCATGGGTGCATTGTTGAAAGATTTGAGAGACCAGGTTAAAAACAGATTGTTATAGAGAAAATTTATCTATGTGATTGCTAGAAATCAAGATAGACTTAAGGGCACATATTCAATTAAATCAATCTATGTGCAAGTGATGTAAATTTTGTTATGCTTCACCATCTTATACTGATGGTTAAGTTAGATGTTCATTGAAATGGAGATTGTTTCACACTTAGAGATTGTTTCAGCTGATGTGGGCATGCTCTCCCTTTTAATCCCTGGTTAATTTGACCACTACTGTGCCATCATTGTGTTTTTCTAAAGAGCTATATAGATAATGTGGTGCCATTGAGCCATCAAAATTATGCAATAGCTCTAGACCAATCAGCTAAAGCGCTTCAACTTCATGGACCTTAGAGGATTTAATGTAAGGCTGAAATAGCAAAACAGTTTACTTTTAGCATTTAATTTCATCTGTCTGTTTGAGTTTCAATATTCTTATTTTCAGGTACCCTACATAATAAACTCTGCAAAGGAATAAATTCTCTGTACATTATAATAACTCTATTGCACTTTGTAAGATAAATACATTCTGTCTCCTGATTGGTCTCTGGTAACAAGTGAGCAAGGATGTAGGCCCAATAACTCATTGCAAGTCCATGAAATGATAATGCTGGTCTTCTAATGGGAAATGAATGCTCAGAGCTCTTTTCATTCTTAACATCCTAACCACGTAACTAACTGAGGATCCAAACTGATGTTTTAACTTTTAGAGATTAATTATAACCTCACATTTGAAGTAAGCCCATTTTGTTCCACTCTGGATTCTTTCAAGCAGAATAATGGTTTAAAATGAATACAGTGGTAGCTCGGTACTCATCATTAATTGATTCCAGGAGGCACACTGAGTAGTAAAAATGATGAGTACCAAACAATAACTAATAAGTAACCTTTTGATTTGGCCAGAAAGGGTAGTGAGTCATGAGGCAAGTGGCCCCAACCAGTTCTAGCTTGCATGTTGGGTACCAAACAAATGATGAATACTGGGACAAAATTTTCACATCAGAATGTGCTAAGTACCAAATTTGACAAGTTTCAAAGCAGTCAAGCTTCAAGGTTTCATTGTAAATAAATTAATAAAATTCAAGTGCAAAACTCTGTTTCATTGAGGGTATCTGACTGTCCCACAAAGTCAGATACAATGAACATATTCCAATCCAGGGATGAAATCCAGCAGGTTCTGACAGGTTCTGGAGAACCAGTAGCAGAAATTTTGAGTAGTTCAGAGAACCAGCAAATACCACCTCTGGCTGGCCCCAGAATGGAGTGGGAATGGAGATTTTGCAATATCCTTCCCCCAGGAGTAGGGTGGGAAAGGAGATTTTGCAGTATCTTTCTGCTGCCACACCCACCAAGGCACAGCCACCAACCTACACCACGCCCACCAAGCCACACCCACAGAAACTGTAATAAAATATTTGGATTTCACCACTGCTCCAATCTCTCCCATGAAATGTTGCCATTTAGTAAGACTCAGATAGTCTATCTTTTCCATAGAAGCCCTGGCCCTCTGATTCCCACTCTCTTTTAGATTTTTAGATACCTATAAAGAATTAGCTTTTAGAACAGTACCTGCAACAAAGTACGAGATTAATATGACTTAGATTGCCAATATTCTTTCCCTAGTCAATTTATCTGAGTCAGCATATATAATCTGGTTACTATACTACTAATTCAGGACGTCATTGCTATTTTAAAATCACTTTTACATTTACTCTTTTTAATGGGTATTTGATATGCTCACAAATCAGCAACTATTTGCTTGTTTATGAACAATTTATATATTTGTCCACCATTAAGGTCACTATCAGAAGATTAGATCAATATTAAATGATCATTAGGAACTTTCTTATTAGCTTGTGGAAAGTTCTTTGTTCTATAATTGCCAAAGTCCTATGGGTCTCACATTGTTCTGAATATATATATATCTTATATATATATAGTATTTTTTCTATAGCCCGCAAGTTTCCACATTAGGGGGAGCTTTCTTTAATTCAAGGTCAGCGTGATTGGAATTGTATTTGAAAAGCTCCGAAGAGCACCAGTTTGGAGAAACTTGCTTTAAAAATATGTAAAATGTTTGATGATATTGATGAAAATTGATGATACGAAATTTGTGACAGTGGCCCAAACTGCCTTTTTATTAATATTCCTTAAATTTTCAGTTTTCAATCTGAAACAAGCCCACTGTGTGGCTGGCACAGTATAGTCCATGTACATGAATTGATACATCATTTATTTGGATGGATCTATTTATTTAAATTTTTATATTTTTATATTTTTTTGGTTTTTTATTTTTGCCTTCATTATTTTGAAAAACAGCTTGAGGTGATAAATATATTCAACACAATTTTCTCCTCCTATTTTCCCCACAATAACCAACTCTCTGAGATGACTTGGGCTGAGAGAAAGTGACTGGGCTTTAAAAAGAAGAAATACCTGTTTTAAAATCAACCTCTGGTATGGGAAAGAAATATTTTTATGGAAAGAGTTTAACACAGTTATAGACCAAAATTGGCTCCAGGCTATGAAGCAACAAAAACACCAAGGCAGCCAACAGACATCTGGGGATATTGGAACAATTTATATTATTATGTTACATTTCAAGGAACCAATGAATGAAATTCTGAAAAAACTGGCACATTCAAGGTTTCCAATTCCCTACCACCTTGGATACCCATTAGTTTAGCCACAATCAGTCAAAGATTCTTATTTATTTTATTTTGTATCCATGTATTCTATTTATAGCTTCTTCTTTTTTTTTTTTTGCAAGATCAATATAGCATAAAGGATAGGAAACATTGCTCGTTATTGGATCCTCATAACAAAACCCTTGAGTCAGGTTCAGTGTGTGTGAGAGAAAAGAATTGTCTCCAAATCATCCAGTGACCTGCATCTTAGGCTCTGTTCATGGTTCAATATCTTAATCACCAATTTTATGGAAATGCAGGATTATTATTATTATTATTATTATTTATATATTATATTTGTATACCGCCCATCTCCCGAAAGACACAGGGCGGTTCACAGCCAAAAAAACAACAGAAAACATATAATACATATAAACAGCTAAAAGAATAGACAGTTAAATTCAATTGATGCCCTAAAACTTTTAAATACAAGTATTTAAATACAAGTATTATGGAAGTAAATGCTGCCCCTTATTTTAAAGCAGCAAGTAATATTGCAACAAGTGTTTAATATTTTCATTTTAAAGCCCAAATCCTCAATTGAACTCTTTTCAATCACAATGGATGGACCTATTTGCTTCATCAATGGAAATATGCTATTGCATATATTATGATTGTTCCTGCATTAGCCTTCCAAATTAGGCTTTCCCAATCTAACGAGTTCAGTCAACTCACTGGAAATTCTGGGAATACACAAAAGGGTATCAGATTGAGAAAGGGTAAGCAGTTGCAACGAACAGGAGCAACAATCACCCTAACTGTTGCAAGTTGTTGCATTAGGAAAGTTGATGTGATACCTTTAATTAAGTGTGTGTGTGTGTGTGTGTCTGTGTCTGTGTGTGTCTGTGTGTGTCTGTGTGTGTGTGTGTGTGTGTGTGTGAGTGAGTGAGTGTATGTATATGAAGGGGTGGACTGAATACCATTGTACGTATGTACCCACCCTTAAAACAGTTTAACTATCTATGTGTGCACAAACTTTTTTTAAAGTTTGGGCATTAAATTAATAAATTAAGTCTTAGTAAGACCACTTTTAGAATACTGTATCCAGTTTTGGTCACCATATTATAAAAAAATGGAAAGAGTGAAGAAAAGAGCAACAAAGATGAATAGGCTAAACCAGGGATGAAATGCTCCTGGATCGGACCGGATCACGTGATCCAGTAGCGATCATAGCTTGTAGTTCTGCAATCCAATATCGATGGAGGAGCAAAACTCCACCCACCTGCCTGGGTTTCCCCCGCCCAGGTGTCATCCTGGTTTTAACCAGGAAGTAATGTGTTTTTTATCTTCTTCGCATGCACAGGTTTTGTGCATGTGCAGAAGGTCTGCATTCACATGTGATATGCATGTGCAAGTGAAGTGAGTGCGCGCGTGTGGCTCGTGCATTTCCAAGCCAGTAAGGAAGGTAAGTAGATTTTACCCCTGGGCTAAACATATGAAGAATGGTTACAGGAACTGGGTATATCTAGTCTAGTAAAAAGAAGTACTAAGGGTGATGTGATAGCCCTTCTAATTTGTGAGGGAGGGCTGCCACAAAGAACTGGAGGTCTATTTTCCAAAGTACCAGAAGGCAAGAGAAGAAAGTAATCAAATAGAGAAGCAACCCAGTACTAAGAAGATATTTCCTAGCAGTGAGAACAATCCTGAAATGCCTTGCCTTAAGAAATTGTGGGTGTGGACAGCCACTTGTCTGGAATAATATAGGATCTCCTGCCTGAGCAGTGGGTTGAACTAGAAGACCTCCAAGATCCCTTCCAATTCTGTTTTATTCTGTTAATAGACAGAATGCCCAGTTATGATAATAGCATTGCTTCTTGAAATTCATTAAGATTCTCAGACCTGGGACTACTGAGACTTTGGATGTCAGATTTTGGCACAGTGCTAAAATTTATTTTTAACATTAATATGCTGGGTAAGGCATGATTTTGGGGTGGTGGTGAAACATTGTTTTGGTGTGTAATAACTTATGCTGTACTGGGAACACTATTTAACCTAGTGAAAATGACAGTGGTTGTTTATAACTCAAACACCAAATAAAATACTAATTTATGTAGAAATTACACGATTTAGAACAAGGAACTGAGAAATATAAAATGTAAATGATTAAATACATCTTTATCAAGAGCACCATCTTTCTGCACCACAGATACTAAAAAGCACTGTGGCTGCTTTAAAAAGAGAGGAAAATACTATTTATTATTATTACAGTAATAATAATATTAACTATGAGCATATATTTAATATTTAAATCAATATGATTTATTTATTTATTTTAATCACATTTTTATACCGCCCTATCTCCCGAGAGACTCAGGGCGGTTTACAGCCTAATAAAAACACAAATATAAATACAAGATAAAACACTAATTAAAAAACTTATTGAATAAGGCCGAATTTAAAATGATAATTAAAATAATAAAACCCCATTAAAAACTAAATTTAAAATTAAAATTCTAGTCCAGTCCTGCGCAAATAAATAGATGTGTCTTAAGCTCGCGGCGAAAGGTTCAAAGGTCGGGTAGTTGACGGAGTCCCAGGGGAAGTTCATTCCAGAGGGTGGGAGCCCCCACAGAGAAGGCCCTTCCCCTGGGTGTCGCCAGTCGGCACTGCCTGGTGGACGGCACCCTAAGGAGTCCCCCCCCCTGTGAGAGCGTACGGGTCGGTGGGAGGCAATTGGTGGCAGCAGACGGTCCCGTAGGTAACCCAGCCCTAAGCCATGGAGCGCTTTGAAGATAGTTACCAAAACCTTGAAGCGCACCCGAAAGGCCACAGGTAGCCAGTGCAGTCTGCGCAGGAGTGGTGTCACATGGGAGCCACGAGGGGCTCCCTCTATCACCCGTGCAGCCGCATTCTGGACTAACTGGAGCCTCCGGGTGCTCTTCAAGGGAAGCCCCATGTAGAGAGTATTGCAATTACAGCAAAGTTGATCAAAAGATATAGAGTGGTTAGTAGTTCCTCAAACAATTTCCATAGCCAAATCCATTCTATGGACTGAAGGTCTCCCTAATCTTCATTAGGTGGTTCAGTGGCTAAGATGCTGAGCTTATCAATCAAAAGGTCGGCAGTTCAGCAGTTCAAATCCCTAATGGGGTGAGCTCCCATTACTTATCCCAGCTTCTGCCAACCTAGCAGAAGCACATAAAAGCACATAAAAAATGCAAGTAGAAAAAACAGGGACCATCTTTGGTGGGAAGATAACAGTGTTTTGTATGCCTTTGGTGTTTAGTCATGCTGGCCACATGACCACGGAGACGTCTTTGGACAGCGCTGGCTCTTCGGCTTTGAAACGGAGATGAGCACCGCCTCCTAGAGTCAGGAATGACTAGCACGTATGTGCGAGGGGAACCTTTACCTTTACCTTTAATCTTCATCTACATATTGCTTTAAAATACTTTCTCTTTGAAACTGAACACATCCATAAGCATGTGCAGGAAGTTCAAAAAAGGACATGGGACAAAACCTTTGTGGCGATGTCAGAGTGCAGAGTTATTGACTTGCAAAGCTGCAATGAAAGTGCAAAAGGGCAGTATTTACATCATAATGACATCTATAATTTACAAGCTTGGGAGGCGGGGAAACAAAAGTAAAAAAAAAATCAGTAGCAGACTTCCTATTTTGTACAGTTTTTGCAGTTTTGGTTTATTACTGTTCCCATGCTGATTTTAGGAACAACTAGAAATAGAAACACTATGCCCAATTTTATACCATACTAACATATAAAGTGGTTTGCTTAGATTTGCTATGTTAGGATAGAACTTAGCATATTATGGTTATGTTAGGATAGAACTTAGCATATTATGGTTATTCAGTAAACCACAAATTGTGGTTTATTCAGTAAACCATACTTCAGAAAGTAGGAGGAAATGTGACAATGTTGCATGAATCTAGTCTATAAGATGCAGAGTACGGAAGCTGGTCAAGATACTGTTTTTAAGACCCATGTTAGCCATAACCAATGTTTTGTATTGCATCCAGACAAAGCAGTTGTTTGTCTCTTTCATGCTTTCAAAAGTCATTTATGTTTCTCTAAGGCCATTCTAATGACAGCTTGAAACAGTGATAAATGTAAGGGCAAATCACTTGCTTTACAGCATAACAAGAATAGAGAGAAGCTGTATTCAAATTGCTCTGATAGGATAGAACTGCTTCAAAGAAGAAAGGATTGGGCAATGAGGAGCTGCATATAAAGCAAAAAGATGGGGGAAACTGGGGTTTTCAGCATGGTTTTGAAAGACCAGAGTCTCAGAGCCTAGATAAACACAGGAGGTGAGAGAGGAATTCTTTTAGAGTAGTGCTGTGAAAGAGATTTCTGTGAAGCTTTGAAGTGCCTCAATTCTCATTAAATGGGGAATGGGAGTTCACACTTTTCCTCCCCATGATTGTTTAAGTGAGTCAGGGATCTTCCTTCCAAGGAACCTCAGGATGCAGACAATGCATCTTTTTTGAGCTATCTTTGTAGAACAAAAGAACATGGAAAGCTTACTGTGGTGTTGAAAGAACAGTTTGAGTTCAGGACATGAAGAGAGCAAAGTCCACCCTCTAAAACAATGCAACACTCTCTCCCCACAGATCTTTCTATCTTGTTTGTTTTCCACCAAACTTGCTTTTGATTTAATGTTATGGCATATCTTTACATGCAAATTGTATCTTTTCAAGTTTTTTCCCTGCAAAGTTATTCTTTCACTGCTTAAAAATTTAGGCATGATCCTCCAAATTAAGAAGATTATCTGATATAAAATATTTAGCTGCAATGTTTAATTGTTAATGTAACAATCCTAGCTGTGCTTACTCATAAGAAGACTTAGTTGTTATTCAGTTGTGTTTACCACTAGTAAGCATTCAGCAGATTGTACCATTGTTAAACAAATATTTTCTGGAAGAGACATTTTGATTAATATTTTTTTTTTTGCACAATTGTGGCCATCTCCATTGTATTCTTTATCTGCAAAAATAAACAAACAGTAATATTTTCTCTTTAAACAATGCTGGAAAGCAATATAGGTGACAAGTTTGGGTTCTGGGGCTTTTATCTGTTAAAACAGACATCATTGAGTGAGACTCAGTATTGTGATCAGACAGATCATACTTAAGATCATGACCTGCTTTATGATATTAAGCAAATTTCTTCAGATTATTGATCAGGTAAGATCATTGGAACTGATCAACAAATATGCCCTTTTAAAGCTCCTTTAGCTATCCATTTAGTTGTTTGAATTAAAATCATAGTAGTTGTAATATCTTAAAAGCAATTATCTACATGAATGCTTATGCTATTTCTCCAATCATTTACCTACCAGACTCATTGCTACTTCTTTATAGGCTATATGATTGATCCAAATACTCTTAGGAAAGGTGCGGTCCAGGTCTCTTCAATGAAACAATCCACTCTGTGGGATCCAGGAAATGCAACTTCAAGGAAGTGACCTCTCCTTTATGGATTGACCTTTATCCTGACCTATAGTTGGCACTGACCCTTCTGGCCTTTAGAAAAGCTATCAGGAACTGGCTTTTCTCCTAAAATGTTTGGTCAGGATATGTTGGAATCCCATACATGATGGCATATTTTCTGTTCGGACCACCATTTTGGTATTTTTAAGTGGTTTCTGCATTGTAAGGTTGTTTATTCTGTTTATTTCTCTATTGAACTTTTATTCTTTTTATTTGGTTCTATTAAATTGCTTGTAAGTCACTCAAAATCACTTTAATTGAGTTGGATAACATATAATATTTTAAATAAATAGTTTTTAAAGTACTACTTGATCCACCATTTTAATCCTATCACTTAATTGGCTACATACCACATGCTAATATGTAAGTTTTTAAAACAATGTTTTGTTTAAAAAAAGCCACACATAACACCTGAAGTCAAAAGCAACCAAATCACATTATGGCTTAATACATAAACAAGGAGAAAACCCTACACCTATCGGCACTAAAGATGTTCCAAGGTCAAGTAATGAAACATCTCAAAGAAAACCACCAAGCTCAGAGGGCATCAAAACCCCACATAAATCCAGATCCATTTCTTCCCGTGTTTCTCCCCTCTATCTTCCCTTGTTAAATTTAGCATCAAATCTAACAAAGGATGGTGCTTGAAAAGCAGTTCACTATTTGATTTACCTAAAATCAGTTCTGGATATAGCTTGAAATCATACTGCAATCCAATGCTATTACAATAATGGAGGTTTTGCGTGTGAATACTTTTGGAAGAGAATTTCAGCCAGTTTGACTTATAGCACTCATGAGTTTGGAAAATACTGTTGTGAGCCAACATCTCCTGTGATTCCAGATTGGCATAAGATGAGATGGAAGTGTTTAAAATGAATAATAACAGTAATTAATAAAATACATCTGAAGGAATTTTTTTGCAGTGTATAATGTAAAACAGTTCCATTCGTATGCAATCTACTTTCCCTTTATATCACATTCCAATGTAATCTAAAGACAAGGTGGGATGAATTGATTGCAATGGATATAGCAAATTCTACATGATTTTGAGGAATGTTGTATAGATGGGACATTATTGATTTGTTCTTTATTTCTTTATTTTGCTTTTGGATTTGTTTTGGTTTGTAGCCTATTCAGGGACAATATATAGTCTTGAATGAAACTTACATGAGGGAAAGATGAAAGGAGAAAATAGACATAATATTTGTATTAAATTTACTTTTATTATTTTTCTTTTTTTCTGTTTTTCCTTTCAACTTTTAAAAAATTATGCATTTTTTTCTATGACAATGTATTCATGTCTGTCATAATTATGTATGTATTTTATTCCTTTTTGCTCTAATTGTTTTAAAACCAATAAAAAATTTAAAAAAGAAAATGAATGAATTATAGGATAGGATAGAATAGAGAGATTCTAGGCTGTGTCTTTTTTTGAAAAGTAAATAGATCAATAGGTCTGGTTAAAATAATATATGCCTCCCTTCTAAAACAGCCAATGAAATGAATCGTTTTCCTCAATAAATAAGCAAGTATTTATTTAATTTGGTTCTGTTTAACTAATGTTAGCACTTATGTGGAGAACTGATCCCTTTTTAGGTCATATTTATACAATACTGAAAATTCAGATGGTTCACAAACTTAAGTCCAGTTTTGCATATTATATATTACCGTACATATACATTTATTATGTACATATTTTATGACCATCAAAGAATAGAAGTCTAGAATTCATTAGGTTAGAAGTTACTTTTTAAAGCATACTGTAGGCTCATTTGAAGACTATGTAAGAACATGACAAGATTGCTCTCTCTTTGTGTTGCTTGTTGTGCCTCCTTAAATTTCACTTTCTCTACTATTATCTTGGAATTTTTTAAGTTCTTGAAAACATTGTTCTCCTGGGACCTACGACTGGATTAAATAGTTTTTAATTATTAAAGTGAATTGTACAGTATGTTGCAAAATTCTATGTTGGATACCAGGAACAGATGGCATTTGAATATCATTACATAAATAGATGGTACATTTTCTGAAATCATCTTTCTGTCTCTGCATAGGAACCCAATAAAGCCATATATTTTTTCCATTTTGAATTTGCCCTGAATTAGCATTAAAATGTAGGACACAGGGACATTTCTATATAAAGGAGGAGAAGCTGAGCAAAGTCTAAGCTGGAGAATGGGAGTGGAGAGGTGGTGATCCAAACCTATTATGGGAGAAAAAAAATGCATTGTATAGGAAGAACTCTGATAAATCAGAACAAATGCCAACCTAACCCAGTATTCTGTGTCCTGCAGAAGCATTTGGTAAGCAGCAAACGAGATAAATACATCTGTCATAAGATTTTTCTATTCTTATGCCCAATTACAGAACAAATATACTATGGCAATCTTTTTTCCTGCAACATGTTGCCTTCAACTAGCCCTCAGACCATTCTTACTGCTGCTTAAGTGATATTTTCACTCATATTCTGTCATTGGCTAGGTGTTATACATAATAAATAAATACCTGTATGTAAGAATGAAATGCTATTCAGAAAAAATTTCCAGGTTGATTTGTAAATTTTAAGAGTATATATAAAGCATTAATAATAAAAATGATATGCAAAGTAGCAAACTGTGAATTCTAAACTGGGCAATTGATCACTGGCATATTCTAACTCTGCTATCAGCCTATTTTCCTTCAACAGTCATTGCCACTGTATCTGAATGATGGACTACTGCCAAAATCAAGCAAAGAGGGTATCAACAGTGTGGAATAATCTTTCTTGGCAATTCTTTATTTCCTATTCATATTTTTAAAATGGACATTTTCAAGTGTTTAATCAATTCCCTATTTGTCCAGCTTGATGGAGTGGAATGTTTAAAACCAGATTTCCTTCCCCACTACATTTGACATACAAAGTTACGTGCAAGGGTTTTCCTGGTGGAAGTAAACGCTCTTTGAGTGGCTCTTTTACAACTCAGCAAACCACACCCTGGTGGAAGATAAATAGAACAGTTTGTATCTACTTGTATGTACTGTACTTTGGCTCTTTACGTCAAGCTTTGCACAAGCGTGGCCTCAAACTCGTATTTTGCCTTCTAAGCAGAAAACCATAGAACAGATATGAAACTATCAAGCAACAGTTGAGAGAGAAAGAAAAAATACAACTATAATGAGCTAATCTGCTAAATGTTCTGACTATACTTATAACTTCAAAGGAATGTTGTAAAGTTGGAAAGACATGGTTGATTCTAAAGCATTCATATATTCAAAACTTTTCTGCATGGATGGTTTACAGCATGAATAGGCAACTTTTTAATGCTGGAAGCTGCATTTAAAATGTGTCACATATCTCAGAAATGATGCAAAATGAACATGTTCATAACGTATAAGACTAAAACTGGAATGATCAACAGTATAATACAACTGCAAAAAAGATCAACATCTTAAGTAGGATCATGAGGCATACAGAGTCCAGATCACAAGAAGTAATTAACCTTGTCTACTTTGCCATAGTCAGACCTTGCATGCAATATTATATTTAATTTCACATATTTTAGTTTAGTAAAGACACAGATATACTGGGGCAAGTCCAATGAAGGACTAATAAGATGAAAACTAAAACCTACAAGGAATGTTTTTTTTAAATATAATTTTGTGAACAAACTTAAAGACTCGAGATCCATCCCACCACTAAAAAAATCTAACGGCAAAGAATACAATGATGAAACAGTTAAAGCAAATCTCTTTAACACATTCTTTGGCTCAGTCTTTGTTAACAGTAATGGCTCATACCCGACATTCCCCAATCTCACCAACAATGAGTACAACGACCTAACACATATAGATTTCACAGAAGATAATGTTGAAAAAACTCTTTGCAAACTGAAACCATCCCTATCTATTGGACCTGATGGACTATGTGTATACTTCTTAAAAAAATTTCCACTAATATAGCAGAACCCCTAAGCATAATCTTTGAAAAAGCTTTCACGACCAGTTCCCTTCCCAAACTTTGGTCACTAACCATGGTCATCCCTGTCTTCAAAAAAGGAGACCCCAGCCTAGTTGAAAATTACAGACCAATCTCTCTATGCTGTATCACCTGCAAAGTAATGGAATCTATCATCAACCAATCCATTACCCTCCACCATAAACAAACAACCTACTCTCTAATAAACAATTTGGTTTCAGAAAAAAATTAACATGTAATTTACAACTTCTACACTGCAAAAACATATGGACTACAAATCTTGACCAGGGCAAAGCAATAGATGTAATCTACATAGACTTCTGCAAAGCTTTTGACTCAGTAGTACATGATAAACTACTCCTCAAACTAAAATCCTACAGCATTTCAGGACCCTTCCACAATTGGATAACAGCTTTCTTGTCAAACAGACAACAAGTGGTCAAAACTGGCAATGCTGTATCAAATCCTGTTCCTGTCAAAAGTGGTGTTCCCCAAGGCAGCGTTCTTGAACCAACACTCTTCATATTATACATTAATGATCTCTGTGGCCATATTACAAGTAATTGTGTTCTCTTTGCTGATGATGTCAAACTATTTAATGCCACCAACAATACAACTACCCCTCAAAAAGATCTTGACTTTATATCTGAATGGTCTAAAACTTGGCAACTCCAAATCTCAACCAGCAAATGCTCTGTCTTACACATTGGAAAAAAGAACCTAAACACTAAGTACAAGCTTGATGGACATTACCTTACAGATGACCCCTACCCTGTTAAAGACCTTGGAGTTTTCATATCCAATGATCTAAGTGCCAAAGCCCACTGCAACTACATCGCAAAAAAGGCTTTAAGAGTTGTAAACCTAATCTTCTGTAGCTTCTTCTCCAAAAACACTACACTACTAACCAGAGCATATAAAACATTTGTTAGACCAATTCTTGAATGCAGCTCGCCTGTCTGGAACCCATACCACATTTCTGATATCAATACAATTGAACGTGTCCAAAAATACTTTACAAGAAGAGTTCTCCACTCCTCTGAATACAACAAAATACCTTATCCCACCAGACTTGAAATTCTGGGTTTAGAAAATTTAGAACTATGCCGCCTTTGACATGACCTGAGTTTAATTCATAGAATCATCTATTACAATGTCCTTCCTGTCGAAGACTACTTCAGCTTCAATTGCAACAATACACAAGCACACAATAGATTTAAGCTTAATGTTAACAGCTCCAATCTTGATTGCTGAAAATATGACTTCAGTAACAGAGTTGTTAATGCTTGGAATAAACTACCTGACTCTGTGGTCTCTTCCCAAAATCCCCAAAGCTTCAACCAAAAACTGTCTACTATTGACCTCACCCCATTTCTAAGAGATCTGTAAGGGGCGTGCATAAGAGCACAAGCATGCCTATCGTTCCTGTCCTATTGTTTCCTTTCGTTATATCCAATTAATATAGTTATTACATACTCATACTTATATATATATATGTTTATATATTGTATAGTTATATCATGCTTATGCTTATATATACTGTGTGACAAAATAAATAAATAAAATAAATAAATAAAAATGGTTAAAAGATCTAGATATATTCAGCTTGCAGAAGAGAATGGTTAGAAGGTAAATGATAGCTGTTTCGGATGTATGAGTAGCAGTCGCATTGTAGAAGTTTCAGACTTATTCTCACTTCCGGGCTCACTTTTTCCAGAGGATAAGTATCAGCATTTCAAGGTAGCCCAAACAAGGAAACAAAAGTTATGAATGCTAGTACTATTTTTACAGAAACTTGCAAGTCTGAATTTGGCTCCCTCTTCCCTTGCTATCTTTATCCTATCAGAATAAGGGAGGGTCAAGCCTAACATTTTCTCAAATTACATTTCTGTTTTGGACTCAGATTTCTCTTATCAGACCATTGTCTGTGGCTCTTCCCCCTGGTTATTCTCACAGCCAAACACAAAACAAGACTAAAGCTAATGCAATGAATTTCAAGAATGTAAATACAGAATTGACTTTAAGAAGAATTTATTGAGAGTAAAAGTTGTTACTCAGTGGAATAGGTTACTGCATGGAGTGGTTTCTTCCTCTTTGCTGGAGATTTTCAAAAGATGGATAGTATTGAATCCTACAGTGTACAGGTGATTGCATTTGATGACATCTTAAATTCTTCCAAATCTATGATTCAATAATTTTAATATTATTTTTCTTTTAAGAGTTTATGACTTTTTATTAATTTATTTCATTTTTGATTTATACATTTTATTTCCATCAGAAATGTGAGGTGGCATATAGCACTTTGTCCTCTAAATTTCCCTATAGTTATAAATCTTTAAAATAGATGTGTAACTGTGAGAACTAATGACAATTCCAAATCCTCCTGTGAACCTCTGTAGCTGCAGATGGACTTGAAATAGAAACTCTCCATGACCTGGACCAAAAATTAAATCATTATCCCTTTCCTTAGGGATTATGCTAAAACTGTCATGCATTCCCTACATGAAATGGAAGGTTGGAGATTATATTGATTAATTTGGGGAAACCACATAACTGAATTTGCAGATGGTTTTGAATCTGCTTTTAAAAAATTCATGGGTGCAAATTGCTAATTCTTGCTTTAGAAAAGATTAAATATAAATGTTTACTTTACTCTACATCAGTATTATTAAGCCATTGCATACAACTAGAACATTTTCTAATAAATGCTGTAGGTGCATGTTTTTTTTTCTTTTTGCAAAACTCAACTTTTTCATGTTTCTAACCACTAAGAATTCAGTGAATGGATGTGTAATCTATCATCATCCAACCCATTTTAAGAAGGATCTTACTCAGAAGGATCAAACTAATAATCCAATAATGATATGTTCTATTTTGGAGCTGCTAAAAACATTAGCTACACCTGAAAACTCTGCATTGGTTCAGAAGATATTCAAACAGGGTGAAAGGAGGACTGCATTCACTCAGGTAGTGTATTGAGGACTACTTACTAATTGAAGGATGGTATTGAAGGATGAAGGGAGGCAAAAGTAGGATTGGATAATATGCATGCTTTTCCTCCTTCTAGTGTTCTCTCCCCCCCCCCCACAACTCTTAACTAGATAATATGACAAAAGGGTAGATCTTTTGGTGCCTTGCTCAAAGTCTGCTCTGATATTTTCAAAGGATTTTGTACTTCAGCCAATGGTGGTATCTTGCTCAAATAGTGGTATCTTGCTCGAGGAAAATAGATTTGCATTACAATAGCAGAGACAATCCATTGAAATAACTTACACTGGTCTAGCTTGTGTACCTGGTTTTTAATGGAATTACTGCATTTTACAAAAGCAGTAATACTGGGTGTGAATGGACACACATGCTAAAATCCTGCCCTCAGTAAATCCTATTAAACTCCCACTAAGAAAATGGAGATGAAAATTTGGGGTAAAGATTAAAAATTTGTATCCTTTTGACCAGTGTGTTTGGGTTTCTTCTTTGAACATAATGGTATTTGCAAGTTTTTTTTACTACTTGTCAAAAATATTCATGATTCCATAAATAATACAACTATTTCTTTCACACTTTGAATTGATTTATCTAATACAATATGCTTGTATATCTTCTCCACAACATGTGCCTAATAGCCATTTTAATATTTTATAATGTCATATGATATGAAGATATAGAGATTTTTACAAAAAGATCAATGATGCTCATTTATGGGTCATGATAGTTAGTAATGTATTTATCTACTCCTATCGCTCTGTATATATTTTGCAGTTAAGAATACAAGTGTTTCCTTTCCTGGCCAGTTTTTTTCCTCTAAAAATGGAAACAGAAGAAAAAAAAATTAGTTTGAGTAATAGATTAACATTAGACTAAAATTAGGCTTGATGAGTTTATAGTTCAGTGGCTTAATTCATCTATGATTTATCCATTTATCCAGGTTTAAACAAAGTAGCCAAAGACAATGAATAACCATACTGGTGAGTGTGTAGACAGAAAAATGGTAAGAGAACAATTATCCACTCTAAATGAGTTCATATCACTAGGACCAGAAGCTGGCAGACATGATCTCGGAACTATTGAGCCATATCTTTCATACATCTTGGAGCACTGAGGAAATACAAGAAGTGTGGAAAAGAACTGATGTGGGTCCCCAAAAAGGGAGAAAAATAAATCCAGGAAACTACAGATCAATCAGCCTGACATCAATATCTGGGAAGACTCTGGAAAAGTTAATCAAGCAATAGATCAGCATACACTTAGAAAAAAGCAAAGCTATTACTAGAAGCCAACATGATCAAAAACAGATCCTGCCACTCAAATGTTATTAAATTATTGGACAAAATGACTAAATTAATGTATCAGCAAAATGCTCCGGACATAGTATATTTGGTATTATGTAAGACCTTTGACAAAGTAAACTACAGCCAGTGGTGAAATTTAGCAGGATCTATCCAGAGTGTACAATCTGGTAGCACCGGTGGCGGGAGGCTCACCCGGACATCATCATGTCCCGTTTTTGACCTTCTGCATATGTGCAGAAGGCTCTGCATATGCGTGGAGGAGGCGCACATACTCACATTTGTGAAATGGTAGGGAA
The DNA here is from genome assembly GCF_028640845.1 of Ahaetulla prasina. NCBI lineage: Eukaryota > Metazoa > Chordata > Lepidosauria > Squamata > Colubridae > Ahaetulla > Ahaetulla prasina. The sequence goes on along the minus strand of NC_080542.1, from coordinate 110,751,592 downwards.
GGTAAATGAATACCACCCCTGACTACAGCCTACTTTTTGGTAAGACACAAAAATGCAGGATAGACAGCATCACTACTAATGGCTTCACAACTGTCTTACCAACTGTCTTACCAACAACATGCAACATGTAGACCTCACTGGAACTACACCTACATGGAGGGAAGTATGCACTGGGATATTCTAAGATTCTGGTACTCTTCAACATCTTCATAAACAATTTAAATGAGGGGATAAAAAGGGAGCCCATCAAATTTGCAGACAACACCAAATTAGGGGGAATAGCCAATACTTTAGAAGATAGGCTCAAGAGCCAGATTTTGACAGACTGGAACACTGTGCATTATTCAGCAAGATGCAAATCAGTGGTGAAAATAGTAAGGCTTTACAGTTAGGTAAGAGAAACCAAAAGTACAATATCTGGCTAAACAAAAGTAACTGAAAGTAGTATAGTAAGGTAAAGGTAAAGGTTCCCCTCACACATATGTGCTAGTCGTTCCCGACTCTGGGAGCGGGGCTCATCTCTGTTTCAAATCTGGAGAGCCAGCGCTGTCCAAAGAAGTCTCCATGGTCATGTAGCTGGAATGACTAAACACCAAGGTCGCACAGAACACTGTTACCTTCCACCAAAGGTGGTCCCTATTTTTCTACTTGCATTTTTTATGTGCTTTCAAACTGCTAGGTTGGCAGAAGCAGGGACAAGTAACAGGAGCTCACCCCGTTATATGGCACTAGGGATTCAAACCGCTGAACTACTGACCTTTCGATTGACAAACTCATCATTTTAGCTGCTGAGCCACCGCATCCCTCACATATCCTCACACAGTATAGTAGTACAGCAGTAAATAAGCAGTAAGAGGGACCTAGGAGTCCTAATGGACAGTCCCGTAAGTGTGAGATATTAATGTGCTGTAGCTGAATGTGTGTTTACCATTCTTCTGGAAGAGCACCAAACCTGCCCTCCAAAGTAGCCTGTGGAAGTGGTTGATGGGCTAGAGGTACATAGAAAGAAATGGGGGTGGGGTGGGGAGTGGGGAGATTGTCTGATGTACCAGGGAGCTCCATACCACCTCATCAGCACCTTTCTGCATTTCATCAATTTATCAGCTATTTTTTGGCACTGGATTAATTGACACTCTTTTTGAAGAATGGTAGAACAGTTTCGGAAAGAGCAGAGTAACTGTGCAATGCAGAGAAGCTCTGGGGTGGCAACTTGTCACTTAGGTTTCTTGAAAGGTATTCATTCAGGCATTCATGTTGATTGTGATAATTGGTTCTCATTGTGATAAGAAAGTCAGCAGCCATTTCAAAACAATTTTATGTATGCTACCCACAGTCACTTGTTGACTTGAGCATCTAAAAAATTAATTAATTCAATGAGTGGGCGAAGGATTGAGGTTTCCTCAAAAGAGGCGAGCATCCTTTCCCTTGTATCTAATAGAGTACAAGGGGGGAGGGAATGGGGCTGCAAGTGTTTGGAAAGATCTAACTACTGATTTCATGTCTTGAAATAAAAATACCCACCAGAATGCTTTTATTGTCACTCTAACCTTTTATTCTAATAAATTCTCCTTGTCTCTCCTCACATTAATGAGACTCATTATTTTTGTTGTTGTTGTTAAAGAAGTTTGACACCAAGCACATAAGGACAGCAATTGGGGCTGGCTTATCCTTCTCCTCACTCTCTTATAAGTCATAAGTCATACTTATACTTATGACTGTATGACTGTAACTTGTTGCTGGCAATCCTTATGATTTATATAGATATACTGACCATCAATTGTGTTGTAAATGTTGTACCTTGATGAACGTATCTTTTCTTTTATGTACACTGAGAGCATATGCACCAAGACAAATTCCTTGTGTGTCCAATCACACTTGGCCAATAAAATTCTATTCTATTCTAAATGATGTAGGAGAGGAAGGAACAGAGCCAGGGAAGTCCACCAACTGCTATCTTTAAATGGTTGATCATTAAAAGCTGTGAAGGCCACTAGTTGCCAGCTCATCACTCTTGGGGCAACAATTATTCTATTTTCCTGCGATTCAAAATTTGAAAACTCCACATTAATGCACCACTGAGATTATGTTCTTTCCTGTCCTTTCTACTTTTTGATGCTGCAGTTCAGTTTAAGACACAATTCTGTGAAGCTCAAGCAAATAGTGTCAAGTCGGTCCTTTTCTGGACATAATTGACAAGTCATCCAAATGAGTGCCTGCCTTTTTTCCCAACCTATGGGAAAAAAGCAGGAATTGAAACAAGATTCTTTTATTGTTATATTGTACTATTTAACAATCATTCCATGGTTTCTTTGAAAAGGAAACTTTTTATTTTCTTAGCTAGGTTGGGTTTCCTGCACAACAGCTAACAGGCCTCCTGTGATAATGACCTAATCATTTGTCTTGGAAATGTTCCCATCTGAAATGCATTTTTAAAAAATAGGCTTTCTGCTTCCTAGAATGCAATGTTCTGCGTATGTTTTCAGTTTGATCATCAACCAATTAGGTATTTTAAAGCTTCATGTCATTAATGGCCACTTAATGGTAGAAATGCTAACTAGAAGGAAGATTTAATAATACGGTTTTTTTAATCCAGTATAACTTCTGCTGTTGCTGTTATATCTTTCATTATTCTAAATTACAAAAAATAACCATTTTTTAAAATAATGAACAGCATCTTATTTGGAATTTTGTGTAACTATACTCACATATATCTAAAAGTCTCCTGAAATCTAATAGTAATTTCTCACACAAAATAGGCATAAGGTCAGGCATTTTTAGTGCTGGTGGGTGCTAGTTTGCAACTTATTTACTTATGATGGGTAAAGGTCACAATAAGTAGAGCTGACTCAGAATTGATAATATGATGGGAGAGTCTCTCAGACTCTCAATGTACATATTTTCATAGAACTTTCTGCTTAGTGATGATTTGATGTTGAAATTAATAGCACGATGGGTATGGGAATGAATCTGAGGGCACAAGCTGTCTGCTTGGGATATGGAACAGACCACTTCATTAAGTACATCTAGATAAAAAACTCTATAGGTTGCTCATAAAGCTCCCAATGCAATACTGAACATATAATTTCAAAGCCCTGTGGAATGAATGAATCGTAAAAATATATTTTTCCATCAGTGGAGGAAAGAAGATTAAACCAATAAAGCAAAAACATACATATACAATTAATTCCAAATATGATATTGAGATATACTGCCTCCTGACAGTTCCATTTAGAACTAAGTGTAGGGTTTCTGTAAATGCCATTATTCTTGGCGTTCTTGCTGGTTTTGCAAGAAATAATTCCTACTGGTGGTAAAACTTCAATTTAATGGACCTTATTATAGCAGATTTTGAATACAATGGAGATTTATTTATTTTTTCATTCAGATCTAATAGAAGATTTCTATTTAGGAAGTAGGTGGGCTGATTTTGTCAATAGAGCAAGGTTTACCTCCCCCAGTTCAGATTGCTATTTTTTTTTACAGTATTTCTTTGCTGATGTGCAAATAAGAACAAGGAAACACTAAACTTTGATACGTGGCAAACCTGCATGGAGGTTCATAATGTACAATTGGACCTTGAGCCCTTTCCAAAAAAACATTGCCTGAGAACCATCACTGGTGATCTTTGTTTATTTAACTACAGATTGATTTAAGCAGTTTATTTGCCAAAAGACAGATAAAAGATTCTAGTATACAGCTTCCAGCATCAAATGACCAGAACTAGGACAATTTATCTGAGCTGGAGAAATTGGGTCTCTTTGGAGAGAGCTACATCTGTCCACAATTTCAGTCTGCACCACCTAATCATTCATAGTACATCTCTGACTATGAACTGTGTGACAGGATTTGAAATATATCCCTGTCTTGAAACTAAAACTGAGCTGTGACTCAGCAAGAATCTGGACAAGAAGCAGCATTAACCAGAGCAGTTTTAAGGTCATACAAAATCCATGGGGTAAGGTTTTAAATGACTAGTATGACTCAAGTCTTGTCTGTGCTGATATCAGTTGCAAGAAAAATGTACTTTTGTGCACATAGAGATGAATTCAATCAGCACCTACAAAATGATTTACAACAAATGGCGTTATTACTGAAACTAAAAAGCCTAATCCAAAATGCATTTCTTTTAAACCCCACTCCCCGCAAATGGAAAGTTTTCCAAACAAGTCTGTTCCTCAGTCATTATAATGAAATAATTTCATTGGAAAAATATTAAGATATTTGTTAAGTTCGGGCAATGAAGAGGCAGGAGACGGTATAAGTGACAACAGCTCTTTAATTTATTATGGTCCCAGCAACAAACAACAGGCAAAACCCCTCTTTAAATACTGTTTTAGCTAGAGCTTCAACCAATCAGCAACGTGCTTGTTCCCGCCCAAACTTCCCTCCTAAAGTTTAAATACATTACACTCCTTCACTCCCAGAACGCATTGTACCAATATTTACATAGAATTTGCATGTTATTTTTCCACGTAGTCACGCAGGTAGACAGGGCGTCTCCTAACTCTTTCTGACCTGCGCAATTCATTCCCTGGGAGTGAGTCGAGCTGGTCGGAGGGACTGTTTGTTCCTCCCAGCTCCTCCTTTGGGCCGTCCGGCCCTGGATTATTTGCAGAGTCGTCCCTGCTGTCTTCAGGAGGAGCCAGTTGGCGTCGCTGGACTTCTTCGGACTCAGATAAGTCCTCCGCTCGCCTCGGGTTTGAGTTAGCTGTTGGTTCAAATATTGGGTAGTAAGGGTCTGGCTGTTTGGTTTCTGGATTGTCTGGTGCTCTTTTTCTTAATTGATCTATATGGCGTCTCCATACTTGGCCGTCCCCCATGTCTACTACATATGATTTCGGCCCGGTTATCCCTATAATTGTTCCTTTTAACCACACTGGGCCTTCACTATAGTTATGTGCCCATACGGGGTCACCTGTTGTCATTTCTCTGGTTTTTTCCCTTATACCTCTGAACCCGTCAGGGGTGTATGTTGGGTTTAATCGATCCAAGGGGCACCTGAGCTTCCTACCCATCAATAGTTCTGATGGGCTGTGGCCGGTTGCCACACAAGGGGTTCTATGTTGGACTGCCAGGAAGGTATCAATTTTGGTTTGCCAATCTCCTGGACTTATCCTCGATAGCGCTTCCTTGGTGCTCCGAACAAAACATTCTGCAAGTCCATTCGTCGCTGGGTGGAAAGGCGCCGAGAGGACATGTCAGATGCCCTCTTCCGCTAAGTACCCCTCGAACTGGGTTGCCGTGAATTGTGGGCCATTGTCGGATACTAGGGTATCGGGCAGCCCGTGTGTTACAAACAGATGCCTCAGGACTGTGCTAACTGCTTCAGCTGTTGTGGTTTTCATAGGTATGATTTCTAACCATTTAGAGTAGGCATCTACCACGATTAAAAAGGTCTGCCCATGGAACGGCCCGGCGAAATTATGTGAATCCTGGACCATGGGCCCTGGGGTTTCTCCCATTCCCTTATGGGGGCTGTAGGGGGTAGTGGCCTTGATTCTTGGCAGGCTTGGCATTTCCCTACCCTGTCGCTAATAGCATTATCCATCAGTGGCCACCATACATAGCTCCTCGCTAAACTCTTCATCCTCACTATCCCCGGGTGGCCCACATGCAACAGTTCCAACACATGCCCTTGTAATTTTTCCGGAATAACCACTCTATCCCCCCATAACAGACACCCCCCTTGTACTGACAATTCCAAATGTTTTTTTGCAAAGTCTTTGAAATGCTCTCCCGGTGCAGCGGGCCATCCCCTCTGTACCCAACCGATCACAGTCCTTATGATAATATCCTTGTAAGATGCCTTAACCACTTCCTTAGACGTGACTGGGCCAGAGTCCAAAGAGTCAATTAGTAGGACGGGTATTCCCAGGGTTGGGGCTTCGATAGTCTCTGGTAAAGGGCATCTACTTAGAGCATCCTTGCCCGGGCGGTGGAGCAATTTGTACGAATATGCTGCTAGGAAAATGGTCCAACGGGTCAGCCTGGGTGAAAGTGCAACCGGTGTTGGACGGTCGCCTGCTAAAAGTCCCAGTAGGGGTCTATGGTCCGTGACTATTTTGAATTCCCGTCCAAATAGGTACTCGTGGAATTTCTTAACCCCCGAAACTATGGCCAGGGCCTCTCTATTTAGTTGGCTGTAGTTCCTTTCTGCTACAGACATCGTGCGGGAGAAATATGCTATGGGGGCCTCCGATCCATTTGGTAGTCTATGGCTGAGGACAGCCCCTACCCCGTAGGGCAGGGACAAACTAATACTAGTGGTAACGTCCCATTATACTGGATGAGTAAGCTATCGCTGGACAAGAGATTCTTAACGCCCTCGAATGCCCTAGCTTCAGCCTTGCCCCACGTCCAAACAGCTTTTTTCGCTAGCAGTTTATGAAGCGGTTCGGCTACTGTTGCCTTATTTTGCAAGAAAACCGCATAGAAGTTTACAAGCCCTAAAAATGCCTGTAGCTCAGTCTTATTTTTTGGAGCCAGAACCTTTCTAATGGCTCGCACTTTGCTCTCCGTGGGGTGGATGCCTTCTCTGTCTATCCTGTACCCTAGGAATTCTACAGATTCGACTTCTATCTGGCATTTGTTAAGTTTAACCTTAAGTCCTGCAGACCTGAAAATGCCCAAAACCTTCCGTAGTTTGACCCTTAGTTCATCTAAGTTCTCTGCTGACACTAGTACATCGTCGAAATATGGCACTACCCCCGGTATTCCCTGTAGCAGCCATTCCATTAGGTTTTGGAATAACCCTGGGGCTATGCTGACTCCAAACTGGAGTCAAGTGCACTTAAAGGCGCCTCGATGTGTTACAATCGTCTGCGCCTCGGCTGTACCGTTGTCTACTGGTAATTGTTGGTAGGCTTGAGCCAAATCGAGTTTGGCGAAAACCTGTCCTTGCCCTAATGAGTGCAACAAATGTTGCACTACGGGAACGGAGTATGCACTCTTTTGCAACGCTTTGTTGAGGGTTGCCTTATAATCAGCGCAAATCCGGACTGATCCATCCGGTTTGACTGGGGTCATTATGGGTGTCTCCCATTTTGCATGGTCGACGGGGACTAGTATTCCCTGGTTTACTAGTTTGTCTAGTTCCCTGTCAATCTTGGGCTTAAGGGCGAAAGGGACCCTCCTAGCCTTTAACCTAATGGGGGCCACCTGGAGATCCAAATTAAACGAAATAGGGGTCCCCACGTACTTGCCCAGGCAGTCCTGGAAGACATCCTCGAATTCCTTCAGCAGTTCATCCTTTAGGTTGACTCCACTGCTGTGAACCCCGGTTACTTCCATGCCCAAAGCTCTGAACCAGTCCAGTCCTAGCAAACTCAGTAGGGTTCCATCTACGATGGTGATCGGCAGGGTTTTCTTGAATTGTCCATACTTCACTCTGACGGACGTAACTCTTTGAACAGGGATCCGGTTTCCCTGGTAGTCTTGCACTCTCAGCTTTTGGGTTTGCAGCTGGCATTTCGCGATGTCGGGCAGGTCCCTTGCAATGGTGTCCCAAGAAATAATCGTGATTGATGAGCCGGTGTCCACCTCCATTTTGCACGGCACTTCTTCAATGTATGTCTTGGTGAATATCTTCTTTTCTAGTCGTGTCGATGTGTGGCCCACTCTTACAATGGTCTGATTTAACTTCGTGCCCTTTTTGAATGGACCAATCCCTGGCCGCTTCGTTGCTCCGGCGCTCTGATTGGTCGGTTTGAATTTCTGGCGGGACGGTTGGGAGGCTCGACAGGCTTGGGCTATGTGTCCTTTCTTTTCACACCGCTGACAAATTGCGTCTTTGAACCTGCAATTTTGTCATTGGTGTTGGCCCCCGCAACTCACACATTTGTCCCGGTCGCCTCTCTCATACCTCCCAGTGTGGAAAACCTCTTCCTCTTCCTCATCGTCTGTTTTGGCCTGGACTTCCTCGCTGTGGACCGGCATTGTTTTCGCCCTGGCACTCGGCGTTTTCAGCTTTTGTAAGGTTTCCGCCACTTTGGTGGACATCTCGTGTGCCCTGGCCTCATCCAATGCAATCACCAGGGTTAGGTTGCTTTTGGATAGCAGCCGCTTTTGTAGTTGGATGTCCCTGACTCCACAAATGAGTTGTTCGAGTAGGGAGTCCTCCAAATCTCTGTACTTACAGTGGTTCGTGGCTTTCCTTAATGCGCCATGTACACATTTATCGATTCGCCCTCTCGCTGTGTCCTTTGCCTCAACTCGAACCGTTGAAGAAACTTTGATGGCACCGGCGCGTAGTGTGCTTGCAGTGTCGTTTGCAGCGTTTGCCATGGTACCGATTGTACCGGCGTCGGTTCCGACAGCGACTCGGAAGTATCGAAGACTTCTGGCCCGCAGTGGCTCAGGAAGTAAGCGCATTTCCGATTATCGGAGACTCCTTGCAGTTCATTTGCTTCGAGGAAACACTCGAAACGAGCCATGTACGACCCCCATTTCTCCTTGGCTGGGTCAAATGGCGCTGGTGGTGTATAGCTCGACATCGCTATGTGTCCGCTCTCGATACTGGCTGGGTTTGAGAATGCTTTACTCCTTCAGCTCTTTTCCTATCTCACTGCCTCAACATCCCACCTTCGTCGCCAATGTTAAGTTCGGGCAATGAAGAGGCAGAAGACGGTATAAGTGATAACAGCTCTTTAGTTTATTATGGTCCCAGCAACAAACAACAGGCAAAACCCTTCTTTAAATACTGTTTTAGCTGGAGCTTCAACCAATCAGCAACGTGCTTGTTCCTGCCCAAACTTCCCTCCTAAAGTTTAAATACATTACAATATTTTTCAGTTTACAACACAATTACTATTTTTATGCATTGTGTTTATATCCTAATTTCTATCTGAAAAACATTGTTATTTTATCATTATAGCCAAAATCCAATATAGTGAATTGGGCAATGAGAACAACTGGATCCAAATCATCCTGTATACTCATGGTCAAGTTGGGGATTTGAACCAGAGTAAAATAATATTGAAAATGTTCCAAATGAATTTTGCCAGAATAAGTAAAGTTAATTTTTGTAATTTGGACACCCTTCGGATGTGTGCGCACTGTAACTTGAATCCTGAATTCCCTTAACAGTCTGATGTTGCTAAGAATTCTGGGAGTTGAAGTACTGATTGACTACAGTGTAGTATAGATCCTAAGCCCACTGGTTGAAAACCTCTTCAGTTAGGGGTACTAAAATATTTTGGCAATAAAATGTTTGCTTTGCTTTACAGTTAAATCCTAAAACTGTTATGCTTGAGCTACCTTTTGGAACACCTCTAAAAATGGCTGAAAATATCCAATCCAAATATCCAAAATATCCAATTCACTCTCAGAGGAACCTAGAATGTTGGGAAAGTGTTTTTATTTTGCTTCTGATATAAAGGTGAGCCTTGCTCCATAAAAGGGAGTTCTTGTTAAACCTTCTTGCTCAAGAGAAAGTTGCAACAGAGAAATCTGAGGACAGGCAATCTTGGCTTCTTTCCCCCCATTATTATTATTTTTTTTAATCAAAGATAAAGGGGGCTAAAGCATGTGGTCAGCCTGGCTAGGAGCCTGTTGTGTATACAGGAAAAAGATTGGCTTATTCAGTTGAAAAACAAAGGCTGTGCTGCTGTGCTGCTGTGAGGCTGAGGAATTTTCTAGTTAATCTTCTGTATCTGTTGAATGGTAACTCTTCCAAACAACCAAAATAGATCAAACCTTGTATAAGATAAAGCTGGTTTTGAACAATGTTTAACCTTAATGAAAGACCCTAGTCTTTGTGGAGGCAAGATAGCTGAAGACCAGATAAAGGGCTGCTTCTAAACAATGCAGCTCCATGCCTCAGGAAGCAAGGTCTTCTGAAGGTTGATTAGCTAGGCATTCAGTTCAAGGGCAGTGTAAAGGTTATCTACCTATTTTTCATTAGCTCTGCAGGAACGTATTTTAAGTTTTACTTTTAAAATCACATTTTAAAAGATCTCAGTTTTATAGCAGCTTTCATGAATCTGTCCTCAAAAATTCACTCCTTGAAAAAAAGTAAACACAACTATTTATTCAATGATGAAATAGTGAAAGACCAAAACTTCAGGAGTTTACTTCATGGTATTTCTTCAGGAATCCCTTTTTAAAAAAAAGATCATTTGTTTATATAATGTTTGTATAATTAGTTCATCTATTTCAATTTCAATCTTGTTTATAGAAAGCATTTCAATAAATTATACTCTATTAATATCAGAAAGAACTATTTACTTACTCTTATATAGTAGGCATTCCTCTTCTGCTGCCTGTTTAATATTCCAAGATTCCATTTCTCCTATATGGAAATTAGTAAATTATGAAATTGCTCCACAGTCATTAATACTGAATTCCTTGTATAGGTTTCAGTAAGTCTTGAAGTCAGGATCTGTGGCAATTTTGGGGGAGAGTGGAGAGGGAGCAACAGGGAATCCATTGTGCTTGCATTTTGTCAAATATTATCTACAGTTCAATCTTACTCCCTCTCTTTGCTACAGTGAGGATGACTGAAAACTTTTGCACATGTCTGGGAGTCAGCCAGGAAGATTTGCATCTAAGAAGGCATGCTTTGGCTTGTGCTGTAGATCATTACAAAATATTATTTTTCGATGCAACACCCATGCCTAATGAAGCCTCTTTAGTTTTAATATTTCCTTCAGTTCTAAAAAACATATACTGGTATTTCAACTGTAAACATTTCCAGATACAGGTACTATCTGTAATAAGCTATATATTACCCTGCTTCCCTGAAAATAAGACTTCCCCGGACAATAAGCCCAATCAGGCTTTTGAAGGCATGCGCTGAAATAGCCCTCTTCAAATATAAGCCCTTGCATAGCCGGTCCCCGCCATTTCCTCAGGTTAGGGTTAGGGAGACAGACGTTGAAATCAGGTAAGGTGGCAAGAGGAGCTCTGTCTTACTCCACGCACCCCAAAATAATAAGACTTCCCCTCCAAATAAGGCCACATGCTTATTTCGGGGTTGAAAAAAATATAAGACAAGGTCTTATTTTCGGGGAAACACAGTAATTACATTTACACTTTTTTTCCCTTACTCATATCCAACATCATTTGTATTTGTCTGTTCTTTTCTTGGTTGATTTTTTCCCGGGAATTTAAGAAGGAATTCGTTTAAAAATTTTTTTTAAGGTTACTAAACTGGAAGCTTCCTATTTTAAATATCATTTCTTCTATGCTGACTATTAAATCTGTCTCTCAATAGTCTTTCAAAGAACCAGATACTGTTGAGCCTACTGTACATGTTATTTGTTTGAAGTAGCCAAAGAATTAGAAATAAGAGTGCACCTTTGGCCCTGCTTCTGAAGACAGGTCTTCTGGTCTTTTGTATTCCAGTAGGTTTCTCCTCTTCTGATTGTGTAGAATTCCTGGAGTCAAAGAAGCCAACATTTTAGGCTTCTCCATGTACATGAGCTTAGGGAAAGTTATACATCAGGATAGCCAATTATTTTGCATTGCATTAAAAATAAAAGGACTGCAGGATTCTAATTGTCACTGGATTGTACACAGTAAAAATGCTGATCTTGTGCAATGATTTAATAAGAGTTGGGATGAGAATTGGACTGGATTAAATGAAAGCCTAAAGCCTTCTAGATAATTAAGATCTCCTATTTTGCCTTTATAGCCTCTCATGAAAAAAACTGGCTATATTTGTAGAGATGGCTAGGAAAAAGAATTGTAATTAGTACTTTTAGGCCACTGCAAGGGCTTAAGAATATATTTCACCTCTTTGACTTTCACTCTCATCCACATTTCAATAGTTTAACTACTTTGCTCATTTGGTCATTCCAGAGATTTTCTAGATGCTCAGGGGGACACGAAAGTAGAGATTGAGGAAATGCATGAAGCTTATATTTCATAGGTTATTCATCTGCTGTACTTAGTAGAATCTGAAGTAAAAAATGTACCCATGAGTCCTTTTTTGTTTTTCTATTTTGGAAAAACAATACATAGAAGAATAGATGGAAAATATGAGTTACAATTACAATTTATAGAAAAGAAACTGAAGCTAGGGATAAATAACTGCTCAAAGATCTTGCAAGGAATTCAGAGCTACATGGGTTTATTGACATATGTTAATCTCTGGAATGCTAACACCTGCCCACACTACATGTGAAGCTTGCATAACTATAGTTATATTTACAGTTCCTATTAAATTCCACCCATGATGAATATATATAGCTCTATGGTTATCCAATTACAGGAATTCCAAGACTTTAATCTAAAGAGAATTAGTAAGCAACTTGACTAGAATTAGAAATGTAAGCATAATGACATTAGAACAAAGCTATGAATGATTCATATATTGAATTTTTCCTTATTATATAGAAAGGTTAATGCTCAGTGATAAATTATAGAATTCACATGCAAAATCCCCAGTACAGTATCAAAAATCTCTATATAGAAGGCCAGATTTTTCTTTTTACTTTGCAGAATAAGTTGGACCATGCAACCCAGTATTGCTGGTGGAAGATGAGAATAGTGAAGGGCAAAGTTATGAGAATTTTACGGCCTGATCTCTGAACTTCCTATTAGTTCACTGTCCTGAAGAGCCAAGGAAAATGCTTTGCAATTTCAAGTGTAGCAACAAGATGCAAAAACCTGTTCAGATGACTTAGAATATAAGGTACATCATTGGAAGAAAAGCTTCTTACATATAGCTCTGAAAATATAGCTGGGAAACAGTCCTTTCTGAAGCTCTTTTTCCTGACCCGTGTTCAGATATCAGGGAACACATGTGGGCTATTTATTCAGAGAAAACCAGGTGGTTCAGGCCTGACACAAGATGGATCTATATTTTGTTGTTGATATATACTGACATTCTGATGAAAATGAAAGGCCCTGATGGAAATGAACATGCTATATTTTCCTCAGAGGTCATGCTTTCTGAAATGCATTACAGGGGATCTGAAAGCATGGCACATGCATATCACATAATATCATCAATTTCGTGAACCAAAGTCTCCACTGTTTTGCTTTACACTTAATTACAAGTCATTCGATAGCACAAAAATGATCTTAAGGACAACTCAACTCAAACAAAAATAAATTCAAAAATTTGTGCAAAGTTTCAGCTATTGTAATTTAAAAACAGCTAAGACATATGTTCTCAAGATTTGTTGTCTCGACAATTAAATAAACTCCAGAGTTTCTGTGTTTGCTTCTGGATGACTTAGAATATTTCCCCTTACCCGGGCCTCTTCCAGTACGTGCTCTTGGTAGGTTTCTAAAATGCACAGTCCTTTGATAAAACATCAACTTTTACAGGAGGAAAAAGCAGCCACCATTACAGCCATTTGGTCCTTAACTAAATCAATGTATTATTATCAAGCTTTGGTGTAAAAGGTAGAAAAATAATACAAAAATATATTCAAGTGATCAAAACTTAAAATTGTTTATTGACCTTTTGTCTTAAATATCATACCCCTTTTGTTTCACAACTTCTTCTAATCTGAAGATTACACTCAACATTTCCATCAGATTCCTGGAAGAAGTACTCATAATCTCTCCTGGTATTCTCCAGATTTAGGAATATACAGACCATTTCATTTGAACTCTTTCCAAAGTTTTTTTTCCATCTACAGCAACTTGTACCTAATGTGCCTTCAATTTCTTAGTTGAACATGAATTGTTATTATTTTATCTATAGTAAAAATGTTGTCCTAACATTTGTAAGTTTCCAATATATATTAGAAAAATTAGGATGCAAAAGGAAATTAAGGTAACTTCAGAATAGGAAGAATAATGTGTTTTTTTTCATTCATATATTGTCCTCCCCTACTATAGGAAGCAAATCATCTTAAATATAGTGGTAGGATCCAGTTCAAGTCATAAGGCAGAATAACTGTGTTGGGTGGCGAACCTATGGCACGCGTGCCAGAGATGACATGCAGAACCCTCTCTATGGGCACATGCGCTGCCACCCCAACCTTATCGTGTTTCACCGTCACATTTCTTGCCGTCATTTCCAGGAATAAAAATTGAGCGAAATAGCATTCCATCTTTGTGGTGGTACATTTGCTGTTGCTGCCTCCATGGCCTGTGCAGCACAGTGAAATTTAGTGTGCTTCACAATGGGGGAGATGGGGTCCCGTCCTCCCCCTGGAGCTCGTTATGAAGTGCAGCCACAATATGACCCTGCTTGTTGTGGCCTCACAGATGTCAGTTACTTTTCCTGCAGAGCTGCCTGTGTTGGGATGCCCCACCTCCCTGCCAGCTGTTCTTTGGCATGCAGCTCCTGGGCTCCTTGGCTTCTGGATGTCAGGTTCCCACCACCCACCACCAGTTCAGGGGTTCCTTCCCACACCCAAAGGGGGGAGGGGGAGAGAGAGAAACACACACACAGAGAGAAACAGAAAGGTAGAGAGAGAAAGGGAGGGAAAGAGAGAGGGGACAGGGAGAGAGAGAGAGACAGAGGGGAGGGAGGGAAAGAAAGAGGGTGGGAGGAAAATAGAGAGAGGAGGGAGGGAAAGAGAGAAACACAGAGAGAGAAACAGAGAGAGGCAGAGATAGAGATAGAGGGAGGGAGGGAAAAAGTGGGAGAGAGAGGGGAAAGTGAGAGAGAGAAAAAGAGAGGGAGGGAGAGAGAGAGAGAAAGAGAGGGAGGGAAAGAGAGGGAGGGAAAGAGCGAGAGAGGAACAGAGAAAAAGAGAGAGGGGGAAAAGAGAGAGAGAAAGAGAGAGAGAAAGAGAGGGAGGAAAAGAGAGGGGGAAAAGAGAGAGAAAGAGAGGAGGAAAAGAGAGAGGGAGTGAAAGAGAGAAATGATATTACGAAAGTTTTCCTTTTTTATTGTTGCTAAATGTAATATTACAAAAGCAGAAGAAAATGAAGGGGCATAAAAGTACATTTATCACATTTTTCTTAGAACAATTAGCTGAAGTCTGCATTGTTTATCATTATTTTAGGTAGTAAAACCTCATTATTCAGGTTAAATTGCCATGTTAGCACTTTGCAATAAATAAGTATGTTTTGGTTTGCAGCTTGGGCACTCCAGAAGGTTCGCCATCATTGCTCTAGTCCAGCAGAAAACTTTATATCATTTCATACAAGTGGCTGTCTATACTCTTTTTAAAAATCTCCAGTGATGGAACACCTACAATTTCTGAAGACAAGCCATTTCACTGGTTAATTTCATTCTTAGTTTCTGAACTTGCTTGGTTTAGAATTGCTTTTCACCCCACAATACTAATATGTCCGATTTCTTATAGTCAATTTATATGAGGAATTAAGTTTCTAATTAAATCTCTAACCTGTAAATTCTTAGGATCATAATCTGAAGTGGCATTCTGCCTGCATGAGGATAAGCAGTCAATAAATTGGAAATTCAAGATAGCTTCTCTGAAAGTAGACACATGAATATTCTTTATATGCAGCTCCTTACTTGTTCTTGAAAATAATGCTTGCTTGCTGTACTATTACCACACTATCATTTATCTGGTTGGTGATGATTTCGACCTGGGACAATCTTTTTTTTTTAAGCAAAATTATTACCTTGCGGTTATCTCCTTTTCTTGTTCCTAGATGTGTCTCCTCTGGGAAAAAGAAATTGCATTTTCAAATGATTTGTCTGCTACAGTTGATTCTTGGAGTCTCGATTCTCAGGGGCACCAATTAGCTTCTGATAAGCAGCAATTTAATAAAGCAAACTTTTAAAGACAGAGAAGTTTTGATCTTTTCAAAGTTTCATCAAGAAAGGCTCTAATTATTAAATCAATTCTTAAGCAGCAAAGGACGGTTATCTATATGATAAAATCGTTCAGCTTCGGGATGGATTGGATCAAAATTGGGTAGATCCAGGCGAGAGTTTTGAGACCCATCTTGTTGAAACTGTTTGGGATAGTTTTGACCCTGTGACTCCCGAGGACATGGCCAGGTTGCTGGGAAGGTTGAATGCCACCACATGTTCACTGATCCCGTGCCCCTCCTGGTTAGTGCTGGCCACGCAGGAGGTGACACGAGGCTGGCTCCGGGGAATTACAAATGCTTCTTTGCGGGAGGGGGTCTTTCCCGCTGCCTTGAAAAAGGCGGTGGTGAGACTTCTTCTCAAGAAGCCTTCCCTGGACCCAGCTATCTTAGGAAATTACCGTCCAGTCTCCAACCTTCGTTTTACGGCGAAGGTTGTAGAGAGTGCGGTGGCACGTCAATTACCCCAGTACCTGGATGAAACTGTCTATCTAGACCCATTCCAGTCCGGCTTCCGGCCCGGATACAGTACTAAGACGGCTTTGGTCGCATTGGTGGATGATCTCTGGAGGGCCAGGGATAAGGGTTACTCCTCTGCCCTATTAGACCTCTCAGCGGCTTTCGATACCATCGACCATGGTATACTGCTGCGCCGGTTGGAGGGTTTGGGAGTGGGAGGCACCGTTTATCGGTGGTTCTCCTCCTACCTCTCTGACCGGACGCAGACGGTGTTGACAGGGGGGGGGGGCAGAGATGGACTCCGAGGTGCCTCATGTGTGGGGTGCTGCAGGGATCGATTCTCTCGCCCCTCCTGTTCAACATCTATATGAAGCCGCTGGGCGAGATCATCAGTGGTTTTGGGGTGAGGTACCAACTGTACGCTGATGATACGCAGCTGTACTTTTCCACCCCAGGCCACCTCAACGAAGCTATCGAAGTGCTGTCCCGGTGTTTGGAAGCCGTACGGGTCTGGATGGGGAGTAACAGGCTCAAGCTTAATCCCTCCAAGATGGAGTGGCTGTGGATGCTGGCACCCTGGTACAGTCAGCTGCAGATGCGGCTGTCTGTTGGGGGCGAGTCATTGGCCCCAATGGAAAGGGTGTGCAACTTGGGCATGCTCCTGGATGGGCGGTTGTCCTTTGAAGACCATTTGACGACCGTCTCCAGGAGAGCTTTTTATCAGGTTCGCCTGATCCGCCAATTGCGTCCCTTCCATATGCATCCTATGCACGGTCACTCATGCTCTCGTTACCTCTCGCTTGGACTATTGCAATGCTCTCTACATGGGGCTCCCCTTGAAGAGCACCCGGAGACTCCAGTTAGTCCAGAATACGGCTGCGCAGGTTATTGAGGGAGCAGTTCGGAGCTCCCATGTAATACCTATCCTGCGCAGACTGCACTGGCTACCTGTTGTCTTCCGGGTGCGCTTCAAGGTATTGGTTACTACCTTTAAAGCGCTCCATGGCTTAGGACCGGGATACTTACGGGATCGTCTACTGCCGTCCTCTATCTCCCAACGACTGGTGCATTCTCACAGAGAGGGACTCCTTAGGGTGCCGTCAGCCAAACAATTTCGACTGGCGGCCCCCAGGGAGAGGGCCTTCTCTGTGGAGGCTCCTACCGTGTGGAATGAACTTCCCCCGGGACTTCGACAACTATCTGACCTTAGGACCTTTTGTCGCGAACTTAAAACCTATTTATTCCGCCTTGCTGGTCTGGCTTGATTTTTAAAAATTTTAATTTGATTTTATCGATGTTAATTTTTTGTCAATTTTATAGGGTGTTATTGTATTTTAAATTTGGCCATTTGAATAAGTTTTTTAAGGGTTGTTTTTTAGTATTGTATGTATTGTTCTTTTTGTATTTTATTCTGGCTGTTCACCACCCTGAGTCCTTCGGGAGAAGGGCGGTATACAAATTAAAATATTATTATTATTATTATTATTATTATTATTATTATTATTATTATTATTATTATTATTATTATTATTATTATTATTATTATTATTATCCATTGTAAGAGGTCAGGCAATAGTTTATTGTTATTGCAATTTTTTACCTATTGAATTGTAAAAGATGTGCTTTGATATGAACTGTGAGGTTGAAAATTATTATTCCGCAATGCCATGCCCCTCCCCATGTAACCCCAAAACTATGCTGAATTTTAGTTCCTACTGTCTCAGCTACTGAAAATATTGCTTGATGAGAAATGATGGGAAATGAAATAACACCCATCTGAAACATAATGAGTTGGATCAGGCAGCTTAAAACTATTAAGGATAGATTTTGATCAGTTTCAAAAAAGTTGGGAGCATCCTTTTCCTCCTTGGTACAGTTAGTCCTTGATTTACAACCACAACAGAGTCCAAAAATTCTGTTGCTAAGCAGAACAATTGTTAAGTAAGTTTTGTCCCATTTTACAATCTTTCTTGACACAGTTGTTAAGTGAATCACTGTAGTTGTTAAGCTAGTATCATGGTTTTTTAAGTGAATCTGGCTTTCTCATTGACTTTGCTTGTCAGAAGATCACAAAAGGTAATCACATGATCACGGGACACTGCATTGATCATAAATATGAAACAATTACCAAGCATCCAAATTTTGTTCACATGACCATGGGGATGCTGTAATGGTCATCAGTGTGAAAAACGGTCATAAATCACTTTTTTTCAGTGCCATTGTAACTTCAAATGGCCACTAAATAAATGGTGTAAGTTGACTACCTGTATTCCTTCCTTTTAGTACAAAATATTAAAAATTGTGCAAGAAAAAAGTTGCACTTGGCCTCTGAATAACATGCCAATAAGTAGCGAGTGGTGCTTTAATTTCATTTACATTTAAATTAATCCGTATTCTACAGCTAGTATAAGATATATTAAGTCAGGTAATGGCTGATTGACTAAATCAACTTCAACCTTGAGTAGGGATTTAACTCAGGTTCTTTCCAGTGATACCCTAATCACTATGTTCTTGTTGATCTGAATATGTTATTCAAGGCAATCAGCATTGTCACAAGAAAGAAGAATATAGGATTGTGTGAGAGGGTGATAGGAACAAGTAGCATGACATTGCAGCCGAATTTATATGCCTACAACCCTGTGATTAAAATAATAGCCGGTCTGTTGTTTATTCTAACAAATGCAAAATGGGCCTGAAATGTATTGCTGTATTCCTTGATATTGCCTCCAGCAGGAGTGCCTGAGTAGACACTGATTGTATTTTGCTTTGGGACAATGGAGACAGGTGATGGAGATGAATAATGTGCAAGGATGCATCACTGTTCCAGCTGCCTTTATTCTCATTCAGAGGCTGACATGAGGGGGGGGTGTAGGGGTGTCGGGCTCTATAGTGTCAACAGCAATTCAGTTCCTGCCTCTTCTGCCTTTCACTCAGCCTTTCCTTATTTGCATCTGAATCCATATCTTTACATCTGCCAGGCTGCATTTGACCTGCAAAAATGTGAGTTTCCTTAGTCTCTCAATCATGTTCTTATATACAACAGTTAAATAATTCTGAGTATAAATGCCTTGTGGAAGGGAAAAGGACAAATGGAAATTCTTGAAAGAGGAAGAAATTCTGCAAGAGGTTGCATTTAGCCAAGGAACTAATGATAGTTTTTGCCACGGGAAGACCTCTAAGAAAATGTATTCTATAGTACTATTTACTATATGATAGAAATGTAGAAACCTACTTCAGGGTAATAGTGAACTGAATGTCAGGATTTCCAATTGGTGACTACCAATATCAGTGTCTCTGGCGATAGTTTCATTGGCATCCACCATACTCCAAAAGCTAGGTAGCAGAAGAGCATGTACTTAATTTCCAAGACAGACTCTGGATACTATGCAGACTGTGGAGGGATTCTTGAAAAGTAAGAATAGTGAATAGCTGCAGCCTAGTTTTTTATCTTTCTGAAAGGAACAGAAGGAACTGACTGACAGGGAGCATACTGACATATTAAAATGTGGTTCTGATATATATACTGATATATTAAAATGTAGTTCCCATCTTCAAAAAAGGAAAAAAACAGATCCAGGAAACTACAGACTTATCAGCCTAACCTCAATACCAGGGAAGATTCTGGAAAAGATAATCAAGCAACAAATCACCGAACACCTAGAAGCAAACAAAGTAATAACGAAAGCCAACATGGGTTTGTCAAAAACAGATCATGCCAGACTAATCTTATTGCATTCTTTGACAAAATGACAAAATTAGTGGACCAGAGGAATGCTGTCGATATAATTTACTTGGACTTCAGTAAAGCATTCAGTAAAGCATTTGATAAAGTAGACCATAACTAGATAAAGTAGAAAAATGTGGGTTAGACAGCACCACCACCAGATGGATTCATAACCAGCTGACCAACCACAGTCAACGTGTAGTCCTCAATGAAACTATATCCACATGGAGGGAAGTATGCAGTGGAGTATCCCAAGGCTCTGTTTTAGGCCCAGTATTCTTCAACATCTTCATGAATGACTTGGACGAGGGGATAGATGTGGAACTCATCAATTTTGTCAAATTTGCAAGCTGGCAGGAATAGCCAACACTCCAGAAGATAGGCTCAAGATACAGAAAGATCTTGACAGACTTGAACATTGGGCACTATCTAACAAAATGAAATTCAACAGTGAAAAAAGTAAGGTTCTACATTTAGGCCAAAAAAACAAAATGCACAGGTACTGTATATGTGATACCTTGCTCAATAGTAGTACCTGTGAGAGGGATCTTGGAGTCCTAGTGGACAACCATTTAGATATGAGCCAGCAGTGTGCAGCAGCTGCCAAAAAAGCCAACACAGTTCTGGGCTGCATAAACAGAGGGATAGAATCAAGATCATGTGAAGTGTTAATACCACTTTATAATGCCTTGGTAAGACCACACTTGGAATATTGCATTCAGTTTTGGTCGCCACAATGTAAAAGGATGTTGAGGCTCTAGAAAGAGTGCAGAGAAGAGCAACAAAGATGATTAGGGGACTGGACACTAAAACATATGAAGAATGGTTGCAGGAACTCGGTATGCCTAGTTTAATGAAAAGAAGGACTAGGGGAGACATGATAGCAGTGTTCCAATATCTCGGGGGTTGCCACAAAGAAGAGGGAGTCAAACTATTCTCCAACGCACCTGAGGGTAGAACAAGAAGCAATGGGTGGAAACTAATCAAGGAGAGAAACAACCTAGAACTAAGGAGAAATTTCCTGACAGTTAGAACAATTAATCAGTGGAACAACTTGCCTGCAGAAGTTGTAAATGCTCCAACACTGGAAATTTTTATGAAAATGTTGGATAGCCATTTGTCTGAAATGGTGTAGGGTTTCCTGCCTGGGCAGGGGGTTGGACTAGAAGACCTCCAAGGTCCCTTCCAACTCTGATACTACTACTACTACTACTACTACTACTACTACTACTACTACTACTACTACTATTATTATTATTATTATTATTATTATTATTATTATTATTATTATTATTATTATTATTATTATTATTATTGAGAAACAGGAAGCTACTTTACAGTTTCTTTTGGTACCTAGGCTTTTATAGTTGGCTGCACATTCCATGAACACCATTTTGCAATGATACACCTCATTTCAAATATAAACACTGGCTCAGAAATATTTGGGAGCCTTGGTTTAGGATTTAGCTCATAAAAAATTCTGCCATAATAAATTTGCTGAAGTGTCCCTAGACATTTTCATTGTCTTTCTCAAATAAATTGAACCTGCAACTTCCAGAATATCTTGCTTACTAGCTGATCATTTTGGGTTTCAGCATTTGAGAGGTTCTTATATTAAGGAAGACTAATTGAAATATTACCAGTTGTTTAAATACTTTGAAAATGGTTCTCTTTAGTAGCCAAATTGCTTCAGAATTGCATTTCATAAATCTCTACCTCAAATTCAAACAAAGTCCACAAGTTTATTCCTCTATATTAAACCTTTTCCCATACATTTTCCTTTTACCTTTGTATACATTTGTTTTGATAAGCGTCAGGAGGGAAGTGATCAGGTGCCCAGGTAATTGGTTCTTTTGGATCTAGAGACAATGAACATTCAAGTAAATATTTTAAGTTTTATTATTATCTCATGCAAATAGATTTAAAAACTGAACATAAAAAGCATACATAGCAAGTAAGATAATAATATCTTACAAGGTATAGAAGCCTCTTAATAATGACAGCAGAGACACCCTTAACGTGTACAGTTTCCAAAATACCCAATGCTGGCTTCTGTGCAGAACTGCCAAACAAACCACAACAGCCTCAAGGATTTTATCAAAACTTGGCACTATGCCCTGTTATGATCAGGGGACTGCAAGGCCTGACCTTGACTGAGTGGAACAAGGGGATGGGTATCGGAAATCTGAGATTTACATAGTGAGAAAAGCTTTGAAGCTATGTGAAAATCCTTACCCCCTCCTTATTCATTAAACAAGGAGGAGTGGGAGACTAGGCTAGCTCAGAATCAGCTCTAAATTTCTAGACTTTTCTTAATATTGAGAAATAAAAATATGTCACTTTGTTTTCTGCATTGCCACTACAACATTAAATGCTAGACTGGTATTATGCTTTGGATTTATTTATTTTTATTTATTTATTTTTGTTACAATAGTATATATAAGCATTAGCATGAAAATAACTATATAATATATAAGCATATATATGAGCATAAGTATGTAACAACTATATTAATTGGATATAATGAAAGGAAACAATAGGATAGGAATGGTAGGCATGTTTGTGCTCTTATGCACGATCCTCATAGACCTCTTAGGAATGGGGTGAGGTCAATAGTAGAGAGTTTTTGGTTAAAGCTTTGGGGATTTTGAGAAGAGACCACAGAGTCAGGTAGTGTGTTCCAAGCACTAATAACTCTGTTACAGATATTTTCTGCAGTCAAGATTGAAACGGTTAACATTGAGTTTAAATCTATTGTTTGCTCTTGTATTGTTATGATTGAAGCTGAAGTAGTATTCAACAGGAAAGACATTGCAATAGATGATTCTATGAGTTAAACACAGGTCTTGTCGAAGGCGGTGGAATTCTAAGTTTTCTAAATTCAAGATTTCAAGTCTGTGGCATAAGGTATTTTGTTGTATTCAGAGGAGTGGAGAACTCTTCTTGTAAAATATTTCTGGACATGTTCAATTGTATTGATGTCTGAAATATGGTATGGGTTCCAGACAGGCGAGCTGTATTCAAGAATTGGTCTAGCAAATGTTTTATATGCTCTGGTTAGCCGTGTAGTGTTTCTGGAGAAGAAGCTACGTAAGATTAGGTTTACAACTCTTAAAGCCTTTTTTGCGATGTAGTTGCAGTGGGCTTTGGCACTTAGATCATTGGATATGAAAACTCCAAGGTCTTTGACAGGGTGGGGGTCATCTGTAAGGTAATGTCCATCGAGTTTGTATTTAGTGTTTAAATTCTTTTTTCCAATGTGTAAGACAGAGCATTTGCTGGTTGAGATTTGGAGTTGCCAAGTTTTTGACCATTCTGACACAAAGTCAAGGTCTTTTTGAATGGTAGCTGTATTGTTGATAGTGTTAAATATTTTGACACCGTCAGCGAAGAGAACACAATTACTTTTAATATGGTCACAGAGATCATTAATGTATAATATAAAGAGTGTTGGTCCAAGAACACTGCCTTGGGGAACGCCGCTATTGACAGGATCAGGATTTGATAGGGCACTGCCTATTTTGACTACTTGTTGTCTGTTTGACAGGAATGCTGTTATCCAATTGTGGAGGGGTCCGAAGATGCTTTAGGATTTTAGTTTTAGGAGAAGTTTGTCATGTACCACTGAGTCAAAAGCTTTACAGAAGTCTATGTAAATTGCATCTATTGTTTTGCCTTGATCAAGAGCTGAAGACATATCTATTCTTTCGAGCAGGACTGGCTTAAATAGGGTTTTTAAATATGGATTTTATTGGGGTTTATTTTTTTTATATTTTGTATGGTATTTTAAATTTTAGGCTATTTTGAATAAGTTTTTTAAAATGTGTTTTATTGTAATATATTGTATTATTTTATTTGCCTGTTCACCGCCCTGAGTCCTTCGGGAGAAGGGCGGTATAAAAATTATATTATTATTATTATTATTATTATTATTATTATTATTATTATTATTATTATTATTATTATTATTATTATTATTATTATTATTATTATTATTATTATTATTATTATTAAGATTTGTAGTCCATATGTTTTTGCAGTGAAGAAGTTGTAAATTACATGATGATTTTTTCCTGAAACCAAATTGTTTATTAGAGAGTAGATTGTTTGTTTTTAGGTGGAGGGTAATGGATTGGTTGATGATAGATTCCATAACTTTACAGGTGACACAGCATAGAGAGATAGGGCTGTAATTTTCAACTAAGCTGGGATCTCCTTTTTTGAAGACAGGGATGATCGTGGCTAGTGACCAACGTTTGGGAAGGGAACTGGTCATGAAGGCTTTTCCAAAGATTATGCTTAGGGGTTCTGCTATATTAGAGGAAAGTTTTTTTAAGAAATATGCACATCAGGTCCAATAGATAGGGATGGTTTCAGTTTGTGAAGAGCTTTTTCAACATTATCTTCTGTGAAATCTATATGTGTTAGGTTGTTGTTGGTATGGTTTGGGAATGTTGGGTATGTATGTATTTATTTATTTATTATTTACATTTCTATACCGCCCTTCTCCGAAGACTCAGGGCGGTTTACAGCCAAGTTAAAAAGACATATACAAAAATTAAAACACATGGTATGAGCCATTACTGTTAACAAAGACTGAGCCGAATTGGGATTGGGAAAGTCGGGATTGGCAATTTGAAAGTCTTTTTCTACAAAAATGAATCCCATTGTTTTACTACTACAAATCAAAATGTGCAATGTTAAAAAAATCAAGAAATCAAAAGCAGCATTACAAAGAATTGCTACATAGCATCTTAGGCATTGCATACAAGGTTACCCTGAATAGAGAAGGGCAGAGGAAATGCCTCAGTTAAAGAGGCAAGTTTCTTTTTCCAATAGCACGGCCTTTATGATTTAGCAGCTTCAGCTGGGGGAGGGACAGGAGTAGAGGACAGGCAGGACTGAATCATCTTTATATAAGATGAATGGAGGAAGAATAAAACAGAGAGGTTTAGGAGAAAAAAGCAAATGGATGGAAGCTGGGCTACAGGATTTATGGGAGGACTGGCTTTCTATTAGGAGCTAAATTGTTACATTCATTCTAGAGACTTAAGCAGGTGGCCAAATGGCTTTTCATTAAGTCTGGGCGAAAAGGGAGAAAGCACTGTAACAAAAGTCCTGATTTATTTGGTTTCCTCCTAACATTGGTTTTCCTCCCATTGTAAAGTCAACGGGAAAAGGCCTGTTTTGTTTCTTTAGAACTGAGCGTGACAATTCTGCAAACTACTAGAAGAAGGCCATAGAAAAGTGCCAGTTAAATAAAAAAATATTGAGACTGGTGGCCATTCCCCACTATTCAGCCAGAACTGCAGAAGTTTCTTGGATGAGAAACAAAGAATTTTCAAAGAAAAAAAAACCCAAGAAAGTTCAGTTGCCTTTTGAACAGCACTTTTGGGACAACCATGATGTGCAAGCCTGAGACTTGCCATAGACACTTCTCAGCCTTATCTTGGATAGACAGAATATCTAGTCTTCCTAGATCTTTCAGTAGCATTTTGATGGCTCTGGTTTTTGTTTCGCAGTGACTCTATTCCTTAGATATAGCAGTTCTAATTATCATTAAGGTTGAAGAATTATCATTAAGGTTGAAGAATTATCATTAAGGTTGAAGAAAGGTTGAGCTCTTTAGGACTTGTGGATGTCTTAGGAATTGGCTCCCTTCTCCATTTTCTTTTTCCATTTCCATTTTTCCGTGCAGGACTGGCATAGAATTTTTAGACGTTATTATTGGGTTTTTAATTTTTAATTGGGTTTTATGGTTTTTAAATGTATTTTAAATTGGAGCCAAATTTAAATAAGTTTTTTAGTTATTGTTTCATCTGTATTGTGTTATTGATTGTTGTTTTTACTTGGCTGTAAACTGCCCTGAGTCCTTCGGGAGAAGGGCGGTATACAAATTAAATTACTACTACTACTACTACTACTACTACTACTACTACTACTACTACTACTACTACTACTATTATTATTATTATTATTATTATTATTATTATTATTATTATTATTATTATTATTTAGAAATGTATCTGAAACTATCACAAGAGAAAATCTCTTTGCTGGGATGAGGTATTGTCTGTATAGTGATATTATCTGGTCTAAAAGCCATAATAAAGGTTTTGATTTCTATACGCCAATGTTACTTGCAAACATCTAACCAGGCAGAAGCATAGAATTTTTTATTGGCCAAGTGTGATTGGACACACAAGGAATTTGTCTTGATGCATATGCTCTCAGTGTACATAAAAGAAAAGATACGTTCATCAAGGTACAACATTTACAACACAATTGATGGTCAATATATCAATATAAATCATAAGGATTGCCAGCAACAAAGTTACAGTCATACAGTCATAAGTGGAAAGAGATTGGTGATGGGAACAATGATTAATAGTAGTGCAGATTGAGTAAATAGTTTGACAGTGTTGAGGGAATTATTTGTTTAGGAGAGTGATGATCTTCGGGAAAAAACTGTTCTTGTGTCTAGTTGTTCTAGTGTGCAGTGCTCTATAGGGTCATTTTGAGGGTAGGAGTTGAAACAGTTTATGTCCTGGATGTGAGGGATCTGTAAATATTTTCACGGCCCTCTTCTTGATTCGTGCAGTATACAGGTCCTCAATGGAAGTCAGGTTGGTAGCAATTATTTTTTCTGCAGTTCTAATTATCCTCTGAAGTCTGTGTCTTTCTTGTTGGGTTGCAGAACCGAACCAGACAGTTATAGAGGTGCAAATGACAGACTCAATAATACCTCTGTAGAACTGAATCAGCAGCTCCTTGGGCAGTTTGAGCTTACTGAGTTGGCGCAGAAAGAACATTCTTTGTTGTCCTTTTTTGATGATGTTTTTGATGTTAGCTGTCCATTTTAGATCTTGCGATATGATAGAACCTAGAAATTTAAAGGTTTCTACTGTTGATACTGTGTTGTCTAGTATTGTGAGAGGTGGAAGTATGCAAGGGTTTCTCCTAAAGTCTACCACCATTTCTACAGTTTTTAGTGTGTTCAGTTCCAGATTGTTACGGTTGTACCACAAGGCTAGTCGTTCGACCTCTCGTCTATATGCGGATTCATCATTGTCTCGAATGAGACCGATCACTGTTGTGTCATCTGTGAACTTCAGTAGCTTAACAGATGGATCATTGGAGATGCAGTCATTGGTATACAGAGAGAAGAGAAGTGGGGACAGCACACAGCCTTGGGGGGGGGGCTGTGCTAATTTTACAGGTATTTGATGTGATCTTGCTTAGCTTCACTTGCTGCTTCCTGTTTGTTAGGAAGCTTGTGATCCACTTACAAGTCTGTTCCAGTACCTGTAGCTGTTTAGCTTAGTTAGAAGAATGTCTGGAATGATGATGAATGAAGCAGAAGATACAGTAAAAATCCTGACCTGAAGAGGGTCCCAATGGGATGGTGCAAACTTAGAAGGAATCCTAACAAGATGCAATTGTTTGTTCAGAAAACTTCTGATACTTCTTCAAGTATCAGAAATGACACTTGATCTTGGGGTCCTTCTTGACTCATATATTAATTGGTCACCCATGTATGAGCTTTACTGAATTAAGTATAAATACAGCAGCTCATACCTGTGCCATTCCCAATTAAACTACTGCAGGTCACTGAAATTGCTGCCACTGAAGATAACTCAGAAACTCCAGTGAGTATAGATTGTGGGTAATTACCTGTTAATTGTTGCAAACTAGCAAATGACATAAATTTTGCAGGGACAGCCTGATTACAGGTTTCTTTCCAGGCATGGTTCTGAATGGAGAAGTAAGGGTATGGAGTGAAAGGATAGGAGGTTGATTTTCTGAATGGCTCCATTGCTCTAGAATAGCTTCCTGCAAGTCCAGGATGGGCCTTGATCTGTTATTATTCATGAAAGTAATTAAAATTATACTTTCTTAAGAGCTTTTGGGGACAAAAGTGCTACACAATGCAATCAACACATTTTGCGGAGGGGGGGGGGAACTGTTGGCTTGCTATGACAAGTAGAGTACTATTAGTTATATTACTGCCACTGTTTTAGAATTCTAAGGTTCTTAGAATAGCTTTGAAAATGTATCCAACTATCATCTGATTTCTTATGGATCAAGATTTTCTACATTACATTCTACGCTAATGTGCTAATATAGTATAGTCTACAGTATTGTATTCTGCTTTGGGAATTGCTTTTCAGCTTAGTATGGTGTAGAAGAGACTTCAGTGTGATATAGTTTATATCTAATTATTTTTTAATAATTAACATTCACTCATTTTCTTACCATTTTGCAATGTTTCTTATTGTGCAATTTCAGAGAATAGGACATTGTCTCTTACAACTTTGACTTACTTTGAGAATGTCTCTGAGGATCTCCATGATATCTCTAGGATAACATATTTTTCTCAGAAGATTAAAGTGTTGCTTAACACAGCTGTTCTTCTGACTGATAAAAGGCAACTGGAAAAATCCTTAAATTTGCAAACTCTAGTTTACTTGATAACTGATCTGCATTTGACAAGTTCAGACAAGTTAAATTCATTATTCATGCTTTTCAAATCATTTTCTTAATAAGTGATTATTTTTCATTCTGCTTTTCCATAAAAGTTCTTAAAATTATTCTCCATTCACTGACTTATGGGAGAAAAAATGGAAATGTAATCATTTTGACAATATCCTTTTCTATTCTTTTATGAAGATGCAGAAGAAAATCAAGTCAATTTCATTCATATTCAAAGTAGAATTGGAACTTGCAGTTCCAATATGTTTTCTACCACATAATGTGCTAAAATAAAAATCAACAATCTGCATGGGACGATTCTTTCTTTCTTTCTTTCTTTCTTTCTTTCTTTCTTTCTTTCTTTCTTTCTTTCTTCCTTCCTTCCTTCCTTCCTTCCTTCCTTCCTTCCTTCCTTCCTTCCTTCCTTCCTTCTTTCTTTCTTTCTTTCTTTCTTTCTCTTTCTTTTTTTAAGTCAAGATTAATGCTATCATTGCAGTAAGAAAGCCAATGTAGCAATTTAGCTTTAAGTCCTCAATCCTTTGAAGAAAAAAAAATCTAAATAACAAGAGATTACAGAATTTTATATGTTTGTGTTGTTTTTGTTGTTGTTGTTGTTGTTGTTGTTGTTGTTGTTGTTGCTAATTGACAGGTGCTTGTTGCTCTGTGCAAAGTAACTTTGCTTCTCTTTGGTTCTTCAGGGCAAATGACCCTTGAAAATATCTGTACATATTGGTGAATAGGCTTTAGTTATTGCATTGATCAGGATAAATGAAGCAGTAAAATGCTGGGTGCCAGAAACTGCTACAGTGGAACATAAGTTCCAATGTATCCCCATAGAAATTCAGTGTTGTAATGTTAGGCCTCATAACTAAATCAACAAGTCAAGTGTATCACACACAAATGCCAACTACAGAAATTGTTCCTAGAGTCACTATGTTGTTTGGCTTTATAGATTCAAATATGTGTTTTTTTCTAATTAATCTGCAGAATTTTGGAATTCAGTTTTAACAGAAGATGCTCATGTTATGGTCCCTGAGGATGTAATCTGGCATTGGATGCAAAATTAATGCTAAATCAATTCATCTAAAACTACTGGCCAAATTGATTTGTGGCTACTAGATTATAAATTGTATATGAATCATGATTTTATTTTATTTACATTTATTTGTTAGATTAATTTTCTTTTTACCCTGGGTATGAAGACGATATATATAAGACTTCTTTCTCCAATTTTTCGAAAAACAACAATCCTGGGAGGTAGATTGGACTGAGAAGAACTGGTGGGCCCAAGTTCACTTAGTGAATATTGATGTATAGATTTGAACCTGATTTACTACAGTGCCTTAACTATATCATATCAAAACACTTTCTTTCATTATAAGCTATGAATGTCAAATGAAGCTAACATTAATAAAACAGTGAATGAGCTGCATGAGACAACTTTCCTACCAGAATTTATGCTATGCTAACAATGTAGAATCTATTTCTGTATTTCTATTTTATCTATTTAATCTTTATGTTTTATCTTATTGTTACCTCTCTGTCCATTAGTACAACAATGAAAGATGATTTAATGTTTTCCCTAGGGATTCTGCCAATGATATTTCTCTGCAAAGGGATTTTTTGCCCAATTCGAAAAGTCAAGATGGCAGCTATGACTGCAGGATTTACCCTTTGTAGATGTATATGCCAATGCATATACAAACAGGTGGAGCTTCATCTCCCAGTTGAAGTTGTCACTTTGATTATTTTAATCTATCCCATGCAGACTGTTCAGTCTCCAATGCAGTGTAATAGAAAAATTATATATGAATGACATTTGTACTCATGAACAAATTCCAAGATGGTTCTTTTGACCAACAAATACTTTAACAGAAAAGGGATCGGTTGACCTCCTTTTGTGCCCTAGTCTGAAATTCCTGCTTTATTCCTTTTGCAGCAAATACTTATATTCTATTATTATTATTATTATTATTATTATTATTATTATTATTATTATTATTATTATTATTATTATTATTATTATTATTATTATTATTAAATTTTTATACCGCCCTTCTCTCGAAGGAGTCAGGGCGGTTCACAGCCAAGTAAAAACAACAATGAGTAAATACAATACAAATAAAATCAATAATTAAAAAACTTATTCAATATGGCCCCAATTTAAAACACATTTAAAAATGATAAAACCCAATTAAAATTTAAAACCCAATAATAAAAATTCTAAAAAATTCTATGCCAGTCCTGCGTGGAAAAATAAATATGTCTTCAGCTCGTGGCGGAAGGTCCGAAGGTCAGGAAGTTGACGAAGTCCTGGGGGAAGTTCGTTCCAGAGGATGGGAGCCCCCACAGAGAAGGACCTTCCCCTGGGAGCTGCCAGCTGACATTGCTTGGCTGATGTCAACCTGAGGAGTCCCTCTCTGTGAGAGCACACGGGTCGGTGGGAGGCAAACAGTGGTAGTAGGTGGTCCCGTAAGTAACCTGGTCCTAAGCCATGGAGCGCTTTAAAGGTGGTAACCAGCACCTTGAAGTGCACCCGGAAGGCCACAGGCAGCCAGTGCAGCTTGCGCAGGAGTGGTGTTATATGGGAGCCACGAGTGGCTCCCTCTATCACCCGCGCAGCTGCATTCTGGACCAACTGGAGCCTTCGGGTGCTCTTCAAGGGGAGCCCCATGTAGAGAGCATTGCAGTAGTCCAAGCGAGAGGCGAATATTTTGCATCAACTCTCACTTGTTTTGAATTAGTAATCTGGAAAGCGTTCAACTAATGAGGAGAAATGCCTTACATTCTTCAATTTATAAATAAATAGTCATGTATTTTATATCTGGGCACTTCTTTATCAGGAACAATGATTTGGTCTTCCTTCTCAATGCACTGAGTCAACAATGCAAACAATTACAATAATTGTGAATCACTCTGAAAACAAACTGTACCAATTAAGCTCATAAAAGGAAAAGACCCACACAGAGGAAAAAAGTATGGCATTTGATAATATCCATCAAAAAATCCATCCTGAATAACAAGTTGAGAAGGAACACCAATCAGGTGCCCATAATTTTCTATTCTAAAGTGATGTGTAGTGGGTTGGTTTTTTTTGGGTAGTTATGTATCTTCTGTTGTTTTTTTGAGGGAAGTGCATTTTTTTTTTTGTGGCCATCTATCTATAAGCACCCTTTGCCTTCTAAATCCAGCACTGATTTCTTCTATCCAACACAAAAGGCCCAACTGAAAGGAAATAAAAAGTTGGTAAACCTTCTGCATTAGATCCATTTGACTTGGCTTGTGAGCTGCATGTAAATATGAAAAAACTAGTTTCAATCCACAAATTGCAGCTGGTGTTTTTCTGAAGGCATCTGGTTCAATTGCTATTTTTTTTGGTCCCTGATAGGAAATTATAATTGTACTTTTGGAAGATGAGGCTAAATTTTGCATTCTGCTAATAACACAAGATAATAGCAACAAACGTGTAAGAAAAACCGGTCAGAAACATGCCAATTTGGAATGACATTTCATGTAAGATCCTCCTCTTAAGTATGCCATATCTCTGGCTGCAGATTGAGATTCTCAAGACATTTAGCTTGCAATAGGCATTCTGAAATGAGCAGCATTATTTGGAGCATGCCGTTTACAGATTATATCTAAAAAGAACTCACCATCCGTAAACAATGCAGCATAAATGATAATCAAACAAGGAACGTGTACGTGTGTGTGTTGTGTGTGTGTGTGTGTGTGTGTGTGTATGTATGTATGTATATATATATATATATATATATATATATATATATATATATATATATATATATATATATATATATATATATATATACTGAGGTTTTCGCAGGTGTTTGTATGTAGGTCTTTGGTTATTCGGGTTTTCTCCCATGTAAAATTGGAAGTGTCTTGGTGACGTTTTGACAAAGTCTCATTCATCATCTTCAGGCTTCAGATTCGTGCTTCTGGGAGCAATGTGTGACTGCACCTGTTTCTTCCGTTTTAACTGCTAGAGGGGGTTTGAACTGATTGGATGGGGTTTTTTTGTGCTCTGATTGGATGGGGGTGTGTCCTGTTTGGGTGGGGGCTTGGTTGTGCTCAGATTAGTCTGAGTTGCAGGGGGATTTGAGCTGGTGAGCTGCATTGCTGTTGTTTGGCTTCATGTTCGTGCTACATCTTCATAGTGGGTGTCAGTCTGCTGCATGTATGGATTGGAGGGGTTTGAAATGGCTAATGTTGCAACTGCGGTCTGGCTTCTGGTCCTTGGTCGTGCTTCATGATCAGTGTGGGTTTGGGTCTGCTTTCTGGGTGGATGTGTGGTGGTGAAATCCTGTGTGGACCTCGTGAGTGTGGGTCTGGTGTCATTCCTCATGTTAGGGACTCGTTTGTCAATAAGGGTGGGTTTCCAAATGGCTGTTGGTGGGAGGTATCATCTCGTTTGTTCATGCTGTGTAGGTGTTTTTCTATCTCGATGGCTTCTCTGTGTCAGGCCTGGAAACCATACTAGACTTTAGGGTTCCAGACGCTGCCACATTTTTCCCCTGAGGGGAAGAAGGGGGGTTGAGGGGTATGGTAACATTCTTCAAGCGGTCAAGGTCGGATGGTGTTCACATCTGCAGGAGGAATGGTGAGAAGATATTCGAATGAACTGGGAGAACTTGGGACCATGTGACCAGCAAAGGGGTTAGGGGGGTGGAACTCTTTGGGTTTGTATAACTGGGAAAAGAATCCGGAAGTTCAGTTTTGGAATTTCACTCATCGTGTGCCAGTTTCCTCATGCTAGTAAAGAACTCTGAAAGACAATGGCTTCTGAGGTTTTTTTATGCAGAAGAGGTTTTTCTGGAACCTTGACACTCTGATTATTCTGTTGTTAAAGTGTTCAGTTTTATATATGGGAGGAGGGCTGTGCCATTTTCTTGTTCTCTGTCTTGGATTTTAGTGGGGGGTTCTTTTTGGATTAGCTTGGTAATCTTATTTCTTTGGAATACATTGGATGTTAGTACGTTAGTGAGAGTGTGTAGTTCGGTTTTTAGGTGTTGTTCGTCAGCTAAGCATTTTGTTCTGGAGATGAGTGTTATGGCTACGGAGTTGATCTGTGCTGGGTGGTGGTGTGAGCGTGCAGATAGCGGTTTGTGTATGTTTTCTTCTGGTAGATGGTGTGTTCTAGGGAGCCATTGGGTTTCCTGTAGACTAAGACATCCAGGAAGGGAAGTTGGTTGTTAACTTCTGTTTCCATGGTGAACTGTATTTTGGGGTGAAGGCTATTGAGGTGTGTGAGGAAGTTGTCAAGTTTTTCTTTCCTGTGTGGCTAGATTATGAAGGTGTCGTCTACGTATCTGAGCCAGAGTTTGGGTTTGTGATCAGATTTTTCTAGAGCTTGGGTTTCAAAGTGTTCCATGTAGAGGTTGGCAATGACACCAGACCCACACTAATGAGGTCCACACAGGATGTCACCACCACACATCCACCCAGAAAGCAGACCCAAACCCACACTGATCATGAAGCACGACCAAGGACCAGAAGCCAGATTGCAGCTGCAACATTAGCCATTTCAAACCCCTCCAATCCATACATGCAGCAGACTGAAACCCACTATGAAGATGTAGCACGACCACGAACACTAAGCCAAACAACAGCAATGCAGCTCACCAGCTCAAATCCCCCTGCAACTCAGACTAATCAGAGCACAACCAAGCCCCCACTCAAACAGGACACATCCCCATCCAATCAGAGCACAAAAAACCCCATCCAATTAGAGCACAGCCAAGCTCCCATCCAATCAGTTCAAACCCCAACTAGCAATTAAAAAGGAAGAAACAGCTGCAATCACACATTGCTCCCAGAAGCACAAAGCCGAAGCCTGAAGATGATGAATGAGACTTCGTCGAAACATCGCCAAGACACTTCCAATTTTACATGGGAGAAAACCCGAATAACCAAAGACCTACATACAAACACCTGCGAAAACCTCAGAAAACATATATATATATATATATATATATATATATATATATATATATATATATATATATATATATATATATATATATATATATATATATATATATATATATATATATATATATATATATATATATATACACACACACACACATATATTATTATTATTATTATTTATTATATTTGTATACCGCCCATCTCCCGAAGGACTCACGGCGGTTCACAGCCAATAAAACAACAGAAAACATATAATACATATAAAACAGCAAAAAAAATAGACAATTAAATTCAGTTGATGCCTTAAAACTTTTAAATACAAATTTACTAACTTAACAATTGCAACAGTTTATTTAACAACTGTGACAAGAAATGTCATAAAATAGGGCAAAACTCATAAATGTCTCACTTAGCAACAGAAATTTTGGGCTCAATTGTGGGTGTAATCTGTACAAATTTTTCAAGATCAGACTAATAATGTAAGTGCTGTCGCCTGTTGTAAGTTGGTTGTAAAAAGTAAGGGGCAGAAATGGGCTTTTAATATGCTACAGTAAATATTTGCTTAGAACATTGAAAGGAACATACGGCCCATTAGCACATATGAATGAAAATCAATTGAATTTCATTTTTCTCAAATTCTGAGTTGAGAGTGCTAAACTAAAAGCATCAATTTCATTGAAAGCAGAGAAGTTGGCTTCTGATTTGAGCATGGGTATTAGGATAATATTACAATAAATAAATTTGACTCTTGAACATGTCAGCCAAGCATATATAATAAAACTACCATATGACTGAGAATTGACCCTTTTTGAAAAATTTTTAAACATTTAAATTATTTTTCTTATCGGTACTATAATACTTTATTTTACGGACTTCCGGTGGTGCCACTTTTCTCGCCAGGCACCTAATTAAGGCGCTCCGTGCTGAAATCTCGTAAAAGCCGGTGAAACAGTGAAAATCAGCTGTTCGCCAGCTTCAACTTCTCTCCCTGGGAGAAAGGGAGAGGATAGAGCAGTGGGAGAGTGGTAGATCTCCCCAGGTGCTTGGCTTTGTGAAGTAGAGCCCCAGAGGGTTGAGTCCCACTGAAACCCTGCCAAGCTCTGAAATTCAGCACGCTCCTGCAGAAGCAGGAAAAGACTGCCCAATTGATTTTTTCTATGGATTTCTACATGCAGATGGAAGAAATGCGAGTGAACAATTATTGGATCGCAAGTATTTTTGACTTCCTGACTTCTACCTTTTAAAAAGTGAAAAACAATTTTTTTTTACCTTAACTGACTGTTTAAAATGGCATCTGAGAGGAAGTGAAAGTGAAAGTGAAGTGAAAGTGGAAACTGGCTGTGTAACTAAGAAACGTTATTTGTGGATTGCAACGAATTGAGCTCTCCTATATTTAAAAGGAAAAAGAAAAGTTTTAAAGTTAAATTTTGTGACTTTAAAAACTGAAATGGCTACTAAACCACCTAAGACTGCTGGCAGAAGGGGATCTGAAGTAGCTTTGGAAGATATGCTTAAAGAGCAAAGGAAAATGTTTGAAGAGAGGTTTAAGGAGTTGATGGAAAATAATGAAAAGATAAGAGAAGAAATGAAAGAGAATAATAAAAAATAAGAGAAGATATTTCGATGGCTTTTCAAGGTTTGGCAAAAAAACTGGAGGGGTTGGAGGAGGAGGTGCAAGAAATTGCCCAGTCAAACCAGCAACTAGAAAATAAAATGGGAGGAATGCAAATAAAATTGGACAAAAATGAAGATCAAGTGGTGGCGATGCAGTATAGGATGATGGAAGGAGCACTGAGAATTAGGAGATTACAGGAGGAAAAAGGTGAAGATTTAAAAAAAATTTATCAGAAGCCTTGGCTGAATTTATTGAATTTGATCCACGAGGTTGGTTATCAAATTGATAAAATATACAGAGTTAATTCCTGGATTGCTAGGCAGAAGAAACTCCCTAGAGACATTGTGGTTTACTTTGTGAAAAGAACAGTGAGACACCAGATCTTGCAAGTTGCATATCAGAAAAAGCTGAAAATAGGAGATCAGGAGTTGAAGGTTTTGAAAGAGATTCCTCCCAAGATGTTAAGGGACAGGAAAGACTTTATATTTTTTACACAAGAACTTAAAAAGTACCAGATTCAATTTAGATGGGAAGTTCCAGTTGGTTTGACAGTGTATTATCAAGGAAGAAGATATCATATTGATACTGTGCTTAAGGCCAAAGATTTTCTTTCTACTGTGTTGAAAGTTGAAATAGAAGTAATAGAAAAAAGAATTCAAGAGAGTCAAATGAGTGTGGAAGTTGAGGTGACGCCAGAGATGTTATCATCTGAGGAACAACCCACAAGAACAAAGAGTGATGAAGGGAGCCCTTAAGTGTAAAGAAAAGGAACAATAAATTCAAAGCAAAGGTCAGGATTCTGCTACAGAAGCGGTGGGAGGAGCAAGGCTGAAAATATGGGAGCAGGATCTTCAGCTGATTGCTCAAAAGCTTAAGGAGGACCATAATGGCAAATAAAATTCTGACCTGGAATGTTAATGGTTTGAATTCAGCTCAGAAAAGAAGAAAAATATTTCATTATCTGAAACAATTTAAAAATGATGTGATAATATGTGTTTAGAGACACATATTAAATCATCAGATCAAAAATACTTAATAAATTCAAAATTAGATAAACATTTTGTTGCTTCAGCTTTGGATAAGAAAAATAGCATAGTGGTATATTTAAGAAAGGATATACCAGCTAAGTTAATAGAGGCAGATGTTCATGGAAGATATATTGCTATTGAACTTACATTAGAAACAAAAAAGATTCTTTTGCTGGGTATATATGCACCTAATCAGCAACAAGAAAAATACTACAGAATGTTGTATGATAAGTTGATTCTGTGGGATTATAGAACATATATTATATTAGGAGATTGGAATGGAGTAATTGATACACAAAAGGACACGAGGATTTCTTCTAAAAAGATACCTGCACATGCAAAGCTCCCTAAATCCTTTTTTGAGATGATAGAAGATTTTGAGTTGAGAGATGTATGGAGATTGCAGAACTTGGAGGAAAGAGACTATACTTTTTTCTCTGATAGGCATCAATTTTTTTCACGTATTGATTTTATATTAACCTCTAATGATTTGTTTTCTAGGGTAAAGAAAATTAAGATATTTTCAAGATGTTTATCTGATCATAGCCCAGTTTGGATGGAATTGCAATATGGAAAAGAAGAACATGGAGATTAAATGAAAATTTGTTAAGATATCAGGATAATGTAAATCAATGTAAAAAGCAGATGAAAGAATTTTTTGATTATAATTTGAATAAGGAAACATCGATAGAAATGGTTTGGGATGCCAGTAAAGCTTTTATGAGAGGTGTATTAATATATATTAACAATAGACAGAGAAATAAGCAACAAAGACAGCGTAGGTATCTAGAAGAGGAAATTTATAAGTAACAACAATTATTAATATATAATCCGCATGATCAAAAACTTAAAGATGCAATAAAGTTATTACAGAGTCAATTTAATATGATAATGGCTGACCAGGTGGCAACAAATATACAATATGGCAAATATAATACCTTTTGTAATGCAAATAGACCTGGTAGGTGGTTAGCATACATTTTAAGGAAAAAACAAAAACAACGTACTATAGAAAAAATAGAATATAAAGGTATAGAGACATATCAACAGGATAAAATTAAAAAAGCTTTCTTAGAATATTACACAAATTTATACGCTAAAGATAATATATTGAATATGAATATCGATAATTATTTGAAAGATTATAAGGTTAAAAGCTTAACTTTAGAACAAAGGGAAGAATTAAATCGGCCTATAACTTCTGAAGAAATTATTTTGGTAATTAAACAATTAAAAATGGGGAAAACTCCTGGTATGGATGGGCTTGCAACAAGTTATTATAGGAATTTACAGGATGAAATGTTAGGTCCACTTAAGGAATTATTTAATCAGATACAATTAGGAGGGGGAATTCCCCCTTCACGGAGAATATCTTTTATTTCATTGATACCAAAAGAGGAACAGGATTGTTCTAAACCTGGGAATTATAGGCCAATTTCACTTTTAAATACTGATTATAAGATTTTTGTTAAAATAATAGCAAATAGATTAATGTTAGTTTTACAACGAAGAATTCATACTGATCAATCTGAATTTATAAAAGGGAGGCAGATGAGGAATAATGTTAGACAGATTATTAATATATTGGAATATTTGGAAAAGAAGAATACTCCAGCAGCACTTATTTTTTTGGATGCAGAGAAAGCTTTTGATCTATTGCATTGAGATTTTTTATTTAAATTAATAGATAAAATGCAATTTGGAGATTATTATTATTATTATCATTATTATTATTAAATTAAAAAATTAAAAAATTATTATTTATTTATTTATTTATTTATTTATTTATTTATTTATTTATTTATTTATTTATTTATTTATTAAATTTTTATATTCTAAGGGACTAGGGAATAAAAATGACAGAATATACACATAAAACCATGAATTAAAAAAACAATGAAATTAAACTTTAGAATAAAACCCCATAAATTATAAAATATTAAAACATTAAAACTATTTAAAATATGATTGACAAATAAATAGGTCTTCAGTGGGAATAAGGTAGTTGAAGTAAAGTTATGAGACAGAAATTTTAAGACATTGCTTGGATGGCATAAGGAGTCCCTCTGTGAGAAATAAGGTTGAAGAATTAAAGCAGGCGGAGATGTATGGAAGCCATTGAGCGCTTTAAAGGTAGTCACTAAATTGAAGAAAAGAAACAGGTAGCCAGCAGAGGAATGGTGTTAATGGAGAAGATTACTATCATGCAGCTGCATTCTGAACCAACTGAGCCTCCGGGTGCTCTTCAAGGGAGCCCCATGTAGAGAGCATTGCAGTAATCCAAGCGAGAGGTAACCAGAGCATGAGTGACCGTGCATAAGGCATCCCGGTCAAGGAAGGGGCGAACTAACCAGGCGAACCTGGTAAAAGCCTCCTGGCGACGGTCATCAAATGATCTTCGAAAGACAACCGCCATCCAGGAGGACGCCGTTGCGCACTTTCCACTGGGGCCAATGATTCGCCTCAACAGTCAGCCGCCTGCAGCTGACTGTACCGGGTGCCGCATCCACAGCCACTCCATCTTGGAGGGATTGAGTTTGAGCCTGTTTCTCCCCATCCAGACCCGCATAGCTTCCAGACACCGGGACAGCACTGATAGGCTTCTGGGATGGCCTGGGTGGAAGCTGCATATCATCAGCGTACAGTTGGTACCTCACCCCAAAGCCATTGATGATCTCACCCAGCGGCTTCATATAGATGTTGAACAGGAGACAGAATATGATATGTGAGGTGGTGATCTCTGCCTCCTGAAATGATCAGAGAGATGGAGAACCATGATAAAGAGTATAAATTAACTGGTGCAGCAGGATACCATGGTCGATGGTATCAAAAGCCGCTGAGAGGTCTAATAGGACCAGGGCAGAGGAGCAACCCCTGTCCCTGTCCCTCCAGAGATCATCCACCAACGCGACCAAAGCCGTCTCCGTACTGTACCCGGGTCGGAAGCCAGACTGGAATGGGTCTAGATAGACAGATTCATCCAGGTATTGGGGTAATTGACGTGCCACCACACTCTCAACAACCTTCGCCACAAAGCGAAGGTTGGAGACCGGACGATAATTTCCTAAAACAGCCGGGTCCAGGGAGGGCTTCTTGAGGAGGGCCTCACCACCACCTCTTTCAAGGCGGCGGGGAAAACCCCTCCATCAAAGAAGCATTGATAATCCCCTGGAGCCAGCCTCGTGTCACCTCCTGTGTGGCCAGCACCAACCAGGAGGGGCACGGGTCCAATAAACATGTGGTGGCATTCAACCACCCCAACA
The DNA here is from genome assembly GCF_028640845.1 of Ahaetulla prasina. Taxonomy (NCBI): domain Eukaryota; kingdom Metazoa; phylum Chordata; class Lepidosauria; order Squamata; family Colubridae; genus Ahaetulla; species Ahaetulla prasina. The sequence goes on along the minus strand of NC_080542.1, from coordinate 110,711,392 downwards.
ACCTGTCCACGTCCTCGGGAGTCACAGGGTCAAATCCATCCCAAATAGTCTCAACAAGACGTGTCTCCACCCTCTCACCTGGATCTACCCAATGTTGATCCAATCTGTCCCGAAGCTGAATGATTTTATCATATAGATAACCACTAAACTCCTCGGCACGGCCCTGCAAGGGGTCATCCCGCACCTCCTGATGAAGGAGGGAGCGGGTCACCAAATGAAAGGTTATCTGCCGATGCAATGAGGGAGGAAACGTAAGAACGCTTCGCTTCCCTCAGTGCCACTAGGTAAGTCCTACTATAGGACCTAACTAGTGTCCGGTCAGCCTCGGAACAGCTGGATCTCCAGGCACTCTCTAGGCATCTTCTCCGGCGTTTCATCTCCCTCAGCCCCTCGGAGAACCAAGGAGCTGGTTGAGACCTGCGCCGGGTCAGAGGCCGCAAAGGCACGACACAGTCTAAAGCACCAGTCGCAGCCTGTACCCAGGCCGCAACTAGCTTCTCAGCTGTGCTGTGGACCAGATCCTCAGGAAGTGGCCCAAGCTCCATCAGGAACCTCTCCGGGTCCATTAGGTGCCTGGGACGGAACCAGCGTGTTGGTCCCGTCTCCCTGCAGTGTTGAGTGGCGGTCCGAAAGTCTAGACGAAGGAGAAAATGATCTGACCATGACAGTGGCTCGATAATTAAATCTCCTAAATCCAGATCATTTAACCACTGTCCAGAGATAAAAATCAGATCCAGTGTGCCTCCCCCTATGTGAGTAGGGCCATCAACTATTTGTGTCAGGTCCAGGGCCGTCATGGAGGCCATGAACTCCCGAGCCGCCGTTGATGACAAGCTGGTTGATGGTAAGTTAAAATCCCCCATGACTATAAGTCTGGGGATCTCAACCACCACCCTGGCAAGCACCTCCAGAAGCTCGGGCAGGGCTGTAGTCACGTAGCAAGGAGCCAGGTACATGATCAACAAGCCCACCTGCACCCTATGACCCCATTTCACAAAGAGGGATTCACAACCGGCTATCTGAGGTACAGTAGTCTCCCTTGGTTCTAGACTTTCCTTAATCACAACTGCCACCCCCCCTTGGGCCCTCGGTTGATGGAATGCTTGGAAACCCGGTGGGCACATTTCGACAAGGGGAATTCCCCCTTCAGTGCCCAACCAGGTCTCCATAATGCCCATAAGGTCCGCGGATCCTCCTGCATAAGATCGCAAAGCAGGGGGGCTTTATTAACCATGGACCGTGCATTGCAAAGCATCAACCGAAGACCCAAGCTCTGAGGATCCCCGCCGCCCAGGGAACGGGAAAAGTCTGAGGGGCCGGGGCGCGTGATCGCTTTTAAACATCGAGCACGCGCCCCCAACGATCGATATGGCCCCTCACTTCCGCCATATCTGCCCCTCCTACTAATGAAACAGATGGAACCACCCTCATCATCAGGAACATCACCCTCCCCCAGAACCTTCGGACCTATTAAAACCCCGCCGCAAGCACGCACAGTGACTGGCCCCTCCCTCGGTGGGCTACCCCCAGCACCCGCCCTTACCCTCCCTCCACTTAAAAATTCCCTATCTAAAAATCCCCAGAGGTTCTTTCTATGTGCATGCCACTTCTGTGGGTCCCAAGACCCGTCATTGAGGCCGGCCCTCGGTAATGTAGGGGGCCATTCCTGCGAGGTGGGGGCACCTCGCAGGCGCAAGAGTTCATTTGAGGAATACCGCATAATAAAAATTCGGCGAAAGATGGCTCCATCTCAAAATTGGCAAGAATGGTTGGTTTTGTAAGAATGGTTTTGTAAGAATAATAAGAGATGGTTTTTTTTTTTACTTTAATTTTTTCCCCTCCCCCTTACCCCCCCACCCCCCACCTCGATTTCCCAGAACAAAATGCAGAGTATCAAAACTAACAATCATAATCCAAAATAATTCCTAAATTATAATCTCTAGTCACTCTACACATAATCACACTCTCAATTCCCCTCTCCTTCAGAAATATATCTAATACAAAATATTTCCTAAATTTACTCATATGCTATTCGATATTTTTTTATCTGATACTTATTTTGAATATAATCAATCCATATTTTCCATTCTAAAATATATTTTTCTTGTGTATAGTCTTTCAAGTAAGCAGAAATTTTTGCCATTTCTGCCAGGTTTGATACTTTGAGTGTCCATTCTTCAATTGTAGGTAATTCTTCTTTCTTCCAATATTGAGCAATCAAAAGTCTTGCGGCTGTTATTAAGTTCAAAATCAATTTAGTCTCTATAGCTGTACAATCCATAATTATTCCTAGTAGAAAGAACTGCGGAGTAAACTTAATCTTCTTTTTCAAAATATTCTGCATGATCCACCATATTTTAATCCAAAATGCTTTAACTTTTTTACAAGTCTACCATATATGGTAATAAGTGGCATCTTCACAATCACATCTCCAACATTTAGCCTGTACATTAGGATACATACATGACAACTTTTTGGGGTCTAAATGCCATCTATAAAACATCTTATAAAGATATTCTCTCATATTTTTCTTGTGTAAATTTAACATTCCTCACCCAAATTCTTTCCCAAGTTTCCAACATTATTGGTTGCTGAAAATTTTGTGCCCACTTAATCATACAATCCTTAACCAATTCAGTCTCTGAGTCTATTTCTACTAATATATTATACAACCTCTTAATATGCTGTTGGCCTTGATCTCTCATTTGTTTTAACAAATTATCCTCAGTTTGCTTAACACCTATTTTTTGATCTAATTTCCATCTAGCTTGTAATTGTCCATATTGGAAGCATGTATAATTTTTCCCTTCTTCCCCCATCTTTTCTCTGGATTTTAATTGTAATTCCCCCTTTTCCATACAAAGAAGTTCTTTATAGGTAACTACCTCCATCTTTTGATATATATTTATATTTTCTATCATGTGTCTCGGGATTGCCCATATTGGAATCTTTCCATCTAATTTATATTGATATTTCCTCCAGACCCTCAATAATGCATTTCTAATTATATTATTTTTAAATATTTTATCTACTTTCTTATCATATAATAACTCGGCATGCCACCCATATAACAAACCATAACCTTCTATATTCAAAACTCTTTCCTCAGTTAAATTAATCCAATCAGTAATTAATGATAAGACAACTGCTTCATAATACAATTTTAAATTAGGCATTTTAAGACCCCCCCTTTCCCTTGTATCCTGCATTATTTTTAATTTTATTCTTGGTTTTTTGCCCATCCATACAAAGTTATTAACCCCCTTTTGCCATTCCTGTAATTTGACATCATTCTTAAGTACCGGTATCATTTGAAACAAAAATAGAAACCTGGGCAAAACATTCATTTTTATAGCCGCTATTCTTCCCAGCAAGGAAAGTTGTAACTTCTTCCAATTCTCCATTTCTTTCCATACCTTCTGCCACAATACCTCATAATTATTTTTATATAATTTGACATTTGAAGCTGTAATATATATTCCTAAATATTTAACCTTTTTAACGATTTCAAAACCTGTAGTTCTTTCTAACTCTTCTTTTTGTTGTATATTCATATTTTTAGTTTTTACATAAAAGAATAATATTTTGGGATTATAAATCATATATATTAATGGGTGATTGGAATGGTGTGTTGGATACTCAAAAAGATAAAAAAAGTTTAAGGAAGATGTCAAGCTGGGCAAAATTACCAAAGGCTTTTTTTGAAATGATGGAGGACTTGGAATTAAGAGATATTTGGAGAGAACATAATACAGAAGAGAGGGATTTTACCTTCTTTTCTGACAGGCATCAATCATTTTCGAGGATTGATTTTATTTTGATTTCTAATGATTTGTATTCTAGAGTGAAGAAGACTAAGATTTGTTCAAGAACTCTATCTGATCATAGTCCGGTTTGGATTGAATTTGATCGGGAAAAGGAGGCTAGGAGATCATGGAGGTTGAATGAGAATTTGTTTAAATATGAACAAAATGTAAATGAATGTAAAAAGCAAATGAAAGAATTTTTTATTATGAATATGAAAAAAGAGACATCTATAGAGATGATTTGGGACCCTAGCAAGGCTTATATGAGAGGAAATCTTATACAAATGAATATTAAATACAAAAATAAATTGCAGAAAAAGAAAAAGGAATTGGAAAAGGAAATTAAAAAGAAAGAACAGTTATTGATACTGGAAATAGTAAAGGAAATAGGAAATAGGAAATAGTACAGGAAATAGTAAAATAAAAGAATCAATAAATATATTAAGAGGTCAGTTTAATATGTTGATGGCAGATCAAGTAGCCATTAATTTACAATATGTAAAACATAATACGTTTAATAATGCCAATAAGCCAGGAAGATGGCTTGCCTATTTAATAAGGAAAAAACAGAAATCACGAACGATTGATAAAATAGAATATAGGGGTAAGGAAGTTTATCAAAAGAACTTGATTAAAAAAACATTTTTAGAGTATTATAGTAAGTTATATACTAGGGATATGATTGATGATACAGAGATAGAAAGATATTTACAACAACAAAATATTTGTGAGCTTACAGAAAATCAAAGAGAAGAACTGAATCAATTAATTACTTCAGAGGAAATTTTGTTAGCAATTAAGCAACTTAAAATTGGTAAAGCACCAGGTACAGATGGTTTAACAGCTGTTTATTATAAAAAATTATAAAATGAGATGGTTGAACCACTTAAAGAGTTATTTAATAAAATAGATGTTCCCCCTTCATGGAGGACAGCCTTTATTTCGTTAATACCGAAGGAAGATCGAGATGGTATTAAAGCAGAGAATTATAGGCCTATATCACTTTTAAATACTGATTACAAGATATTTGCCAAGATATTTGCCAAGATACTTGCTAATAGATTAATGCCAGTGATGAATCAAATAATTCATAATGATCAGTCAGGATTTATTAAGGGTAGGCAGATGAGATATAATGTGAGGCAAATTGTAAATTTACTTGAATATTTGGAACGAAACAACCAAGTCTCAGCGGCATTCTTTTTTTTGGATGCTGAACAAGCTTTTGATAGATTGGATTGGCAGTTTTTGTTTAAAGTAATAGGAAAAATGCAATTTGGGGATTATTTTATCCATGCAATTAAAGCAATATATCAGAAGCAAACAGCACAAATCATAGTAAATGGCGGGTTAACAGAAACTTTTAAAATTGGGAAAGGGATGAGACAGGGATGTCCCCTGTCCCCATTACTTTTTATTTTAACTTTAGAAATTCTTCTGAATACAATACGTGGTTCCGATCGAATAAAGGGAATTAGAGTTAAACATCAAGATTATAGATTAAGAGCTTTTGCAGATGACTTGGTTGTTACTGTATCCCAACCAATATACTCAGCTACTGGTTTAAAAGATATAATTGGTCAGTATGGTAAAGTATCTGGATTTAAGGTGAATCAGCAAAAGACAAAGATAAATAAGAGATGGTTTTGTAAGAATAATTAGAGCGATTTATGAAGAGCAAACAGCCCAGATAATAATTAATGGTAATTTAACAGAAGCTTTTAAGATTGCGAAAGGAACAAGATAGGGATGTCCTTTATCACCATTATTGTTTATTTTAACTCTGGAGCCACTATTGGATAAAATATGAGAATCAAAGGACATAGAGGGAATTAAAGTTAGACAATATGAATATAAACTCAGAGCTTTTGCAGATGACTTGGTGATTATTTTAACAAATCCTATAAATTCAAGTGTTTCTCTGTTGGAAATAATTGATCGATATGGAAAGGTTTCAGGGTTTAAGGTAAATCAGCATAAAACAAAAGTGATAATAAAAAATATGACCAGACAACAGAAAGAAAAATTAGAGGAAATAACAGGATTTGAAATTGTAAAAAAGGTTAAATATTTAGGGGTTTATATTACATGATCAAATGTGAAATTGTACAAGAATAATTATGAGGTGTTATGGCAAAAAGTTCAGAAGGAGTTGATTGTTTGGAAAAAATTGCAATTATCACTGCTGGGGAGAATAGCTGCTATCAAAATGAATGTTTTACCTAGATTTTTATTCCTCTTTCAGATGATACCAATAATTAAGAAAGATAAAAATTTGGAGGAATGGCAGACTGGAATTAATAAATTTATATGGGAAGGTAAAAAAGCAAGGGTTAAAATGAAAATAATTCAAGATTCCTGGGAAAGGGAAGGTTTAAAAATGCCCAATTTTAAATTATACTATGAAGCAGCTGCTCTCTCTGCAATAAGTGATTGGTTTAATTTAATGGAAGAAAGAATCCTGAATTTAGAAGGTTATGACTTGCTATATGGATGGCATGCATATTTAATTTATGACAAAAAAGTGGATAAGGCTTTTAAAAATCATGTGTTAAGAACTGCTGTCTTGCGTGTTTGGAAAAAATACTCTTATAAACTAAATTATAAGGTTCCTATGTGGGCGAGTCCCAGGTATACAATAGAGAATATAAATATAGAACATAATCAGGAAATGATTACATATAAAGATCTTTTGTATATTGAAAGAAGTAATTTGCAATTAAAATCTCTGCACGTATTAAAAAAAGAAGGGAAAAATTATACTTGGTTTCAATATGGCAACTACGTGCTAGATGGAAAGAAGATCAGAAAATTGGTATAGTGCAGAATGAGGAAAATTTGGTAAAGCAAATTAGAAATCAGTCCCAGGAGCATATAAAGAGATTGTATAATGTGTTACTTGAAATAGATTCTGAAAGGGATTTGGTAAAGGACTGTATGATAAAGTGGGCACAAAATTTTCAGGAGCCAATATTATTGGAAACTTGGGAAAAAATTTGGGTTAGAAATGTTAAATTTACGCAGGCACAGAATTTAAGGGAAATTTTTTATAAAATGTTTTATAGATGGCATTTAGATCCTAAGAAATTATCATGTATGTATCCAGATATGCAAGCAAAATGTTGGAAATGTAATTGTGATGATGCTACATATTTTCATATTTGGTGGACTTGCAAGAATATTAAGGCTTTTTGGATAAGAATTTGGTGGATTTTACAAAATGTTTTGAAAAAGAAGATAAAGTTCCTGCTGCAATTTTTTTTACTGGGAATTATCACGGACTGTACAGTAATTGAGACTAAATTGATTTTAAATCTAATAACAGCAGCAAGATTACTGATAGGACAGTATTGGAATAAAAAAGAATTACCTACAATAGAAGAATGGATATTGAAAGTTGCCAGTTTGGCTGAGATGGCAAAAATCTCAGCCTTTTTGAAAGACAATACGCAAGAAAGATACTTAAATGAATGGAAAAAATGGATTGACTATATTCAAAACAGATATCAGATGAAGAGATATCAGACTGTCTTTGAATGATTAGGATGTATTATTTCTGATTGCATTGGGGGAGGTTAGGATTTGATGAGAAATGCAGAAGTATAATTGACTTAGGAGGGAAAATTTTTAGCATATGTTTGTTTTATTTTTAACTATACCTTGTGTTTGTTCTGGGAAGTTGGGGGGGGGAGGGGGAGGGGGATTTGAAGGGGGGAGGGGGGAAAGGGGGGAAGCTTTTTTTTGTAAAAACTTTTTCAATTAAAAAAAAATACTTTATTTTACATGAACCTTTATAAATTTTCCTCTGAGCAGATTGGGATGACATATGCGGTGATAGTTAATATTTAATCATTTCCAATTCTAAATTAATATAACTTTTTTATCATAAACAATGTCACTACAGTGCAAAAGGCAAACGAAAGAATTATATGTTCATTTGAAATTGTTATTTGACTAATGTGTTTTGAGCTAATCAAAATCCCTTAAAAATGGGATTCAAATGGAGGAAATAATTTCTAAAACTGTAAGACCTCTGTAATATTTTCCTCTAGCACTCTGAATGATAGCATGAATTGGACTTGCTTAATGACAGTGTGAAAGAGCCCTCTCTCGATGAATTTACACAAAGTGTTAATGAAGACAAAATCTATTTAAATGTAGCTGGACAGCCTCTATTCAAATAGCAGCTGGCATCATTGTCCTCCGTCAAAAGATAGAAGCAAGTGACAAATAACAGAATTAATGAAAATCTGAAATGACAATTGACTAAATTCTCATTAGTACTTCTTTTCTTCTTGGACAGCTATTATAATCATCTTGATTAGCATTAGTGTTAGCTGTTTGTTACTGACAAACACTAAAAAGTCAGCATAAAAATCTATTGCAGATGGAAAGACGGCAAATCCTTCAGAGAACTTTTGATGTAAAGTTGTCAGCCTTCACTGTTCTTGGAGTGACAAAAAAATAAAAAAAACACCATAAAGGCTCTATGATTGTTGAGCTGCTTGAAGGCTGCATCATTTGTTTGGGATATAAAGCATATCAGCATTTTTTAATTGATTATGTGCTATCAGGTTGATATCCATTCTTAGAGACCACATAAATACTATTATTTATTTGCCGGCTATGGCAAACCTCCTTCCCAGGCTGAAGGTAATCAACAACTGGCAGATGACCTGAATGAGTTTTACTGCAGGTTTGAAAGGAAACTACAGCCACCTATCTCCACAACCCCCATCTCAGACACACCAACAACAGCCAAGCCTCCTACAACTGACCCCATTTCATTGGGTTCACAACCCCTAGTGATCACAGAAAAGGAAGTGCAGGACCTATTTCACAGGCAAAAGCCAGGAAAAGCTCCAGGCCCAGACAAGATAACTCCTTCTTGCTTAAAAGTCTGTGCTGACCAATTGGCCCCCATCTTCACCCATATTTTCAATAAATCACTAGAGATGTGCTATGTTCCTTCTTGCTTCAAACGCTCTACCATCATTCCAGTGCCAAAGAAGCCCACCATCAAGGAACTGAATGACTACAGACCAGTTGCTCTAACATCTGTAGTCATGAAAACCTTTGAAAGGCTAGTGCTTTCCTACCTGAAAACCATCACGAATCCGCTCTTAGACCCCTTGCAATTTGCATACCGAGCAAATAGATCAACAGATGATGCTGTTAATATGGCTCTGCACTACATCCTACAACATCTTGAGTCTCCAAAGACCTATGCAAGGGTCCTTTTTGTAGACTTTAGTTCAGCATTCAATACCATCATTCCAGACACTCTTCTAACTAAGCTAAACCAGCTACAGGTACCGGAACAGACTTGTAGGTGGATCACAAGCTTCATAACAAACAGGAAGCAGCAGGTGAAGCTAAGCAAGATCACATCAAATACCTGTACAATTAGCGCACGGGCCCCCCAAGGCTGTGTGCTCTCCCCACTTCTCTTCTCTCTGTATACCAATGACTGCATCTCCAATGATCCATTTGTTAAGCTACTGAAGTTCGCAGATGACACAACAGTGATTGGTCTCATTCGAGACAATGACGAATCCGCATATAGACGAGAAGTCGAACGACTAGCCTTGTGGTGCAACCAAAACAATCTGGAACTGAACACACTCAAAACCGTAGAAATGGTGGTAGACTTTAGGAGAAACCCTTCCATACTTCCACCTCTCACAATACTTGACAACACAGTATCAACAGTAGAAACCTTCAAATTTCTGGGTTCTATCATATCGCAAGATCTCAAATGGACAGCTAACATCAAAACATCATTAAAAAGGACAACAAAGAATGTTCTTTCTGCGCCAACTCAGTAAGCTCAAACTGCCCAAGGAGCTGCTGATCCAATTCTACAGAGGAATTATTGAGTCTGTCATTTGCACCTCTATAACTGTCTGGTTCGGTTCTGCAACCCAACAAGAAAAACACAGACTTCAGAGGATAATTAGAACTGCAGAAAAAATAATTGCTACCAACTTGCCTTCCATTGAGGATCTGTATACTGCACGAATCAAGAAGAGGGCCGTGAAAATATTTGCAGATCCCTCGCATCCTGGACATAAACTGTTTCAACTCCTACCCTCAAAACGACGCTATAGAGCACTGCACACCAGAACAACTAGACACAGGAACAGTTTTTTCTCGAAGGCCATCACTCTGCTAAACAAATAATTCCCTCAACACTGTCAGACTATTTACTGAATCTGCACTACTATTAATCGTTTCATAGTTCCCATCACCAATCTCTTTCCACTTATGACTGTATGACTATAACTTGTTGCTGGCAATCCTTATGATTTATATTGATATATTGATCATCAATTGTGTTGTAAATGTTGTACCTTGATGAACGTATCTTTTCTTTTATGTACACTGAGAGCATATGCACCAAGACAAATTCCTTGTGTGTCCAATCACACTTGGCCAATAAAATTCTATTCTATTCTATTATGGTATCAGTGGTCAGGCATAGAAATATAAAACTTCTTGTGAGCACTTTTGCCAGAAAACCACAGATTATAAGACTGCTTTGGAAGCTGAGATTTTACTTCTCAGCATGCCAACTTCAATTTTTAATATTATTTTTTAAAATACTTGTGCGAAAGAAGCCTAGTGCATATATTTTTGCCCAAGTGTACAATGTGTGAGGGGGTGTTACTGGTTTTAATATAACAGCCTAACAATTCATTCTGGCTAAAAAGCAGTCAAACTTTTTTCATCAGATTATTTCTGTTGCTTACAGACTGTGACCAAGTTCTAGCCATAGATGCGAGTGGGGAAAGAAAGAATAGAATAGAATAGAATAGAATTTTTTATTGGCCAAGTGTGATTGGACACACAAGGAATTTGTCTTGGTGCATATGTTTTTGTAATATGATAATATTTTTGATCCAATAATTCCAGTTATTTTTAGGATTTTTTTCTTTTCCAAAAAGATCATAGATGCAATTAAATCTTGCAGCCTAATAACTTGCATTTGAGTGGTGGCTCAATGGTTGAAATGCAGTGTTGCAGGCTAATTCTGCCCATAACCTTGAGTTTGATCCTGACAGGCTCAAGGCTGACTCAGCCTATCCTTTAGAGGACCCAGATTGCTGGGGACAATATGCTGACTTTGTAAACCACTTAGAGAAGGCTTTAAAGCACAATGAAGAGTATATAAGTCTTAGTGCTATCACTATTGCTATTTTTTTAAGGAAATATATAAAAAAATTATGCTGACTAAAATTTCCACTTTATTCCCAAATGCTGACTTGAGAGCTACAAACCAGGATCTAGAAAACTGCTAACAAAAAAGGAAACTTTTAAAGTTCCTTCTTTCTCAAAGTAACAATAAATTCAGAAATGCCTCTAACGTGAAAGTGTCTGTTGAAAGAAAATTTAATTAACTACATGGCTTCCTTTGCCATTCTCCCAGAAGCTACTTCGTGACTTTGGGAGTTTGACCAGCCCGAATGGGTTGAGGGCAAGGGGACTGGTAATGAGGTTGATCAAACGCAATTGGGATGACCAAAAGTTTGTCTCTACCCCTCTAGTCACAAGGGGAAAAAAAAGAGGTGTGATGATTCAGGGATTTAAAGATGACGGAGAAGATGACAGTCCTAGCACTGCACAGGAGCTCCTGTCATTTGCCTCAGCTTCTGCCAGTTTAGCAGTTCAAAAACATGCTACATGCAAATCGATATATAGGTACCACTTTGATGAAAAAAGTGCTTTGTGTGGAAAGTATGAATCCAACTGACACTGAACCTGCCTGAATGCAAAGTGAAATAATTGGAGGGGAAAAGCAACATTCTGAGCACAGAGTTACTTCATCCCCTGGACAGTGTGTGACTGTGAACCGAACGGACTAGCAGTTTTAGGCAGCCAACAACTACTCTGTATTAAAATTGGGGTTTCCTGGCTAATGTATACTGCCATATGCTAAATAGATAAATAAGAAATATGTACAAATATAGTTCCTTCTGGGATAAATAGTTTCTATATGGCTTGGACAACTTGTAAATGATAGTGGAGAGCTTTTAATGATTTATTTTACCTGTGACAGTGTTGCCACTGAGCAGCTCAAAGCTACAGCAATTTTGTTTTCTCTGCAAATTAACATTTATTCATTTTTAAAAGTTAGGCTAAACGAATTCAGCTTGATTTCTATAGAAACCAAACTACTGTATGGCAACAGTGATCATTTGCTGTAAACAACAGTGTTCTGAGTGCATAAAGGGTGGAGAAAAATAAAATGCTCTTCTTCCAATTTGGGCTTGGCATCCTCAAAGTGCTGAGCCAGCCTACACTTGCTGGCTGAAGTTTGAGTCATTCTCATTATCCCTATTTTTTTAAAATCTGTTTTTGTTTGCATAAGTATACTTAGGGTTAGATTGTTGTTTTTCTTCTTGAAAGATAGCAGAAAGATACATTACTGGCTATGTTCTCACATCTCATTAAACCGTTATTTGATTTGTTTAATTTTGGCTTAGTGTAGTGCATGGATGGAATTGATTATGATTTGTGATTCAACAAATCACAATTAAAATAAATGCATGATGTAATATTTCATGTACTATCATGAATTAGAATAATGAAAATCATGTGCACATGGTCCTCAACTTATGACCATAATTAAGCCCAAAATTTCTGCTGCTGAGCCAGTTGTTAGATCAGTTTAGTCCCATTTTACAATCTTTCATGTCACAGTTGTTCAATGAATCACTGTAGTTGCTAAGTTAGTAATATGATTATTAAGTGAATCTGATTTCCCTATTGCTTGTTAGAAAGTTGCAAAAAGTGATCACATGACCCTAGGATACTGCCATCATAAATATGAGTCAGTTTCAAGCATCTGAGTTTTGATCACATGACCATGGGGATGCTGCAATGTTTGTAATGAGTCATTTTTTTTCTATACTGTTGTAAATTTGGTCACTAAGTGAACAATTGTAAATCAAGGACTACCTGTGATTTATTCGAATTATTTGGATTATTTTGCTATTTCCTCTTTGCCTGAGATACTTAATTAAGGTGGTGAGGATTCCATTTATAGCAGGGCTGAATCATGTGTTTGACCTTGGAGGGCTGGGGGATTGTGGCCAGCTTGAGGTCATGTTGGGGGCACCTGTGGTGGTCTGAGCACCCTTCCAGGGAGGGCCACCCGCAGCCCTCCCAAGCTGCATTTTTGCTGGCAGAAGGTTGCAGGAGGCCATTGCAGCCAAAAATGCAGCTCTGTTTTCGCTGGCAGAGGCACCACAGGCTGGTCCTTTGCTGTTTCCAGGGTGGCCCTGCAGGCCAGATCTAAGTATCCTGCATGCAGGATTTGGCCCATGGGCCTTGAGTTTGACATCCCTGATTTATAGCTTACAAATTGGGAGATTCAGCATACAGACTATTTGTTCCTGATGTAAAACATACAATATGGACTTTTTATCCTTTGAAATGCTGCAGGATCATAGACACTGAATCTAAATGCAACTGTTCCTCCTATACTAGGCCTTTGTGACAAAAATATTTAGTCCTGTTGGGGGAGGGAGTGGCAGTTTGGTATAGTAGTTAAGGTCAGAATAGAAACTAGGAGAACTTGAGTTTTAGTCAATCACAAGGTCATCAGGTGATTTTAGGGCAATGCTGGCAAGAACATTGCATAGGGAAGTATCTTTGAGTCAAAAACAACCAGAGCAAACATATTTGAACTGCACTAAGAAAAGAGATAAAGGATCTCTCAATGTAGATCCTTGCTAAAAAATTTTTAAAAAAATTATAATATTCCTATTATGTTTCACCCTTTTCTGTGCCTTTCTTGTTTTCAAGGGTCAGCATTTTTAATTTTTGTTAAGCCTACAGATCTCAAAAAATCTGAAGTGTCCCTTTCTGGTTCTTGGTAGTATGTATCAAGCTTGGTTTCCTCTATCCACAGAGAGTTTATAAGAGATTGTTATTAGGAGTAAGTGATTTATATTCTGAAAATAATACAAGACAAAACTATGACTCTTTCTTCCTTACAAAAAAAAAACAAAAACAAAAAAAAAAACCCACCACCCATTTAACCAGGTTTGGCAGAAGGGGAGAAAAAAAGAGTGGAGTTAAATGACTGATAGAGGGATCTTCCAATTGCAGGCATGGTTTCATCTGGAACTTTTTTTTTTTTTAATACAATGCTTTGGAGAAATGGGTACTGGCCTATTCTGATATGATAATATCACATTGCTTACGTGGTAAGCAATTGCAAGAAGCTTTCCTTAGTGATGTTATTTGAGCAGAGAAGTCTGCCAGGTTTAGTATCCACTGAATTACACTCGCCTCTTCTCAATCTTATTGAGAAGATTGCCTGAATATTCACCTTTTTGGTTCTTCACCTTTTTGGTTAAAAATGTCATTTACAATTGTATCCAAAAAAAGAAAAAAATGTGGGTATAACTTCTCCTTAAAAAATAAGCATATAATTTTAAATTTAAACTCTCCTATCCTTTTATAATTAGGTATGTTTCATACCTAGAGATACCTCCAGAGAATTTGCAATTTTCATTGATATTGCCAATCAGGAGAATCAACTACTTAAAAAAAACACCTTTTAAAACCTGTAAATATACTTTATCCACATAATGACATACAAAATGCTCTGACTATTTCTTCTGAAAGATAGCTATGTCTATAAATGTCAGTTATTCTATTGGAAACTCAAAAGATTTTCCTTAAAAAAATAATAAAAATGCACAGGCACTTAAATTAGTGTAATTCATATATACTGTACCTATATGTGGGATTGGTTCCCAAATATAACAATGGTGGTTAGTTCTTGTTTTACTCCTGATTTTTTTCTTTACTACAGTGTGTCAGTGATGTAATATCTGTACATGCATATCTATTTTCCTTCTCTTTTTAAAAATAAAATCTGAAACTTGTTGATGCTCTAATATCACTTATTTTTTTATCTGCATGTACAAAAGTTTATATTTAAGAAGAAGTATAAATATGCATATAATTTGGATTTACTGGGTGCAGAATAAATCTTGGAAATTGCATGAGCAATTCTTCCACTATCATCCATTATTGGCTAAATTCTACCATGGCAAATGGCAAATAACCTCTATTATTTATAAATCTGACGTACAGAATAACCTCTAAGACTGAATTGAACTGTAGTGATCAGAGAATTACTAGCCATTCCATTGTTTTACCATATGGTAAGACCATATGATTCATATTTCCAAATTTACCATCTCTGAAAGTACATTTTGCAAGAATTATATGTCAGCTGAGGTCCCAAACTCTAGCTTTCTGAGAAGGGTTGAATTGGGGAGGGGAGTCACACTCAAGTCACAAATGCTTATCTTCTTATTTTGTTTTCTTTAATCATTTCCAGATGTGTGAAAGGTTTTACATTCCACTTTAGGAGAAGTTTGAAAGTAAAAGTCAATGTGATACTTGTTTTCAAGTTAAATGACAATGGTTTACCACACTATTTACTATAGTGTGGAAGTTCATCATGGTGCTTCCTGAAAAACTGTCTTGGAAATAGCAGCTTTTTCTAAAATCTTCTTGGATCATCTGGACCCCAAAATAGATCTCGGACTAGGTATATATAGATGCCAGATATAGATGTTTAACAAAACAAATATATTTTGAAAGAAACATTATTGAATTTCTTGTTTCAAACAACAACAACAATAAATCCAAAGTTGTAGAGTATTTTCCTAGTATTAAATTTCACTAAATGAAGTGGGAAATAGGTTGTTCAAAGCTTTGAACAAATGTTTTACTTTCAGAAAGTCCATATGCAAGTATAGTGTTGAAGCTGGTGAAACAACATATCCCAATTCCTGATTCTAAAAAGAAAGTTCAGCAGAGACAGTGGTGTACCATAAGTATTTATTTATTTATTTATTTATTTATTTAATTTTGTCATAACAATATACACAAGCATAACACAAAATATTATATAATATATAAACATTTATATGAGGAGAAACAAGGTAGTATAAGCATATATATATATATATATAGGGGAGGAAACAATAGGACAGGAACGGTAGGCACGTTTGTGCTCTTATGCACGCCCCTTAGAGTCCTCTTAGGAATGTGGTGAGGTCAACAGTGGATAGATTTTGAGTAAAGCTTTTGGGGTTATGAGAAGAGACCACAGAGTCAGGTAATGCATTCCAAGCATAGATAATTCTGTTACAGAAATCGTGTTTTCTGTAATCTAAACTGGAGCGGTTGACATTAAGTTTAAATCTGTTGGTAGCTCTTGTGTTATTGTACTCAGGAAGGACATTACAATGGATGATTCTATGAGCTAAACCCAGATCCTGTCGAAGGTGACAAAGTTACAATGTGTACAATATAGAATTCATTACCACAATTTGGGATGGTTTTAAAGCGGAACTGGACACATTAGTTTTGATCAGGATATGTGGCTGGTGGCCTTCATGGCATCCTATGATGTCCAGAATCAAAAGCAGCATGTCTTAAATATGATCAATATGGTTAAATATATATTGATATGGACTATCACCATACAGTGGTCGGTCAACCTCATGTCATAATCTTCCTAGCCACTATATGGAGAAGAACGCTGGATTAGATAGGTCTTTCGGCTGATCCTGCAAGGTTTTTCTTTCTTTCTTAATGTTCTCAGATTTATTTCTTTGGAAATTGAACATTGCAGCTTAGACTGCATTTTTAAACAAAAGTAATTCTATTCTCCCAGTGAGATTTATTTTTGAATGGATTACACTGAAGCTTATGAACATGTTGTTTAATCATTGTAAAAATGCCCTGCCAGCTGGTTTCCTATTTCTCTTTTATAATTGTGAAAATACTGAATGCACGCATGTGTGCACGCACGCACACACACACACACACACACACATATACAGACAAACACACCACTTTTTTCCTCCATTGCTAAATACATGATGAAGCATTGTCTTTTTCTCTGTGTGGTCTCGTTTGATTATAATGCAGAAGTGCCTGGCCACATTCCATATGTAATTAATTGCCACTTTGGTGTTAGATGGTAGGAAGACCAGCTTGGCTTCCAACACAGTGCTTGTTCCCATCTTTAGATTGTGTTTCACACTGCCAGCTGGTAAGTGAATGAAACCTTTCACAGTGAGTCTAATGGACCTGAAGTTGAATCACTGCCCTTGTCATCTCTCCAGTTAATCTAGTGGCAAACAGGGGCTAGGATTCTGCTGTTGACATGCTATTTAGGGCTTCTGATTTCAGGGCAAACATGGAACTTTAGCAAGACAATTACATTTCCCCCCACAAAGATTGATGGTCTTTTAAATGTGAAATGTTCCTTGTGAGGTGTGATGGGCTCTGGAGTTTCTCTAAAATTCAAATTGACTTTATCTATTGTTTAGAAATGGTTGCAGTGTGGGTCATGTGGGTCATACAAGGTGGGTCATATAGTATGGGTCATACAAGGATGAGAAATGAATATTAAAATCAAAATGCAGTTCAGATAATTCGACCTATTATGCTCTCCATATAGATTACATACATAACATACCTACATAATAACAGAGTTGGAAGGGACCTTGGAGGTCTTCTAGTCCAACCCCCTGCCCAGGCAGGAAACTCTACACCATTTCAGACAAATGGCTATCCAACATTTTCTTTAAAATTTCCAGCATTGGAGCATTCAATTTTTGCAGGCAAGTTGTTCCACTTATTGATTGTTCTTTATGAAGGCAGTGAATAGCAGAAAGTACAATGTTTTTTTTCCAGGTAGCACTGGATCAACATCCTTCTTTGGTTTCCTTCTCCCTGTAATTCTATTTCAATTTTGTAGAGTGTAAGTAAACATTTCAATTTTTTTGTCATGGCCAAAGAGAAGGGATGATTATATTATGACCAAAGGTCATTCATTTTTTATTTATATATTTTTATTTTGTATTTCTAAATGACCCATTTCCCTCAGAGTACAAAATGTCTTGCCTTTTACTCTTCATCACTTCAGCAATCTCCCTGGCTTCCAGTGTTTTAATTTAATCCCAAGGGAAAACACCAGTAGGAATCTCTCTCTCTCTCTCTCTCTCTCCTTCCCCCTTTCCCCCTCACCCTCTCTCTTCCTCTCCCTCCTCTCTCTTCCTCTCCCCCCTCTCCCTCCCTCCCTCTTTCTGTTTGTGTTCTAGTTACAATTCATAAATAGGTAAGAAGGTTCATGGAGATATATAAAACAGGAAGGAAAAATCCCACAATTCCACTGGGATTCCACTATCCAGATTCCACTATCCAGATTAAATACAAAATTTCATACCAAAATAATTTAAAGGCTTTCTTAATATGATACTGAAAGCAGAAGGTTGTTTTTGTTTTTTTGTTTTTTTGCATAAAATAGCATCTTGGGTATATGGGTCAAAAGATGCTAACAAACTTTTAGGATAAAATATGGGCCTCATAGTGTGTTGTGATTATCAGAACAGATTTCATTAATGTTAAGTTAAATATGTTAAGGACATATTTACTACTTTGCCCATGTAGCTGAAAAATTCCATTGGAGATGTAAGGAAAAGATATCATTTGACTTGTATGAGATGTTGCATTTTTGTTCCCTGATTAATAATTTATGTCCAGAATATGCTTAGATCAGTCAGAAAAATAGTCAATATAAAATCATTGCATTTTCACCAGTGTGATAATTTGGAATTATTATTAAATTGTGTATGTCTCTGCAGACCCCTAGTGATGAAAAATTCAATAGGCCCAATGTTTTAATTGCTGAATTTGTTTCTTTGAAAAAAGCATTTCATTCTTGTTCTAACTAGATTTTATTTGTTTCTGAGTAAGAATTTTTCTTCTCCTTATTATATACAGTACTATAGATTATATTTTATCAACCCTGTAATTATCAAATAGATTGGGTTGGTTTAGAACTTAGTTTCATAGGACTTATCAGAACTAGGGTTTATGCACTGTAATATAGAATGAAAAATAGAGATTAATTAGTTGAGTTCTTTAACAGTAGTGAAATGAATGTTAAGTGTGAGTTTGATTGAACCCTTTTACTGGGTGTCTTCCTCAATTGCACATCTTCTATCAGAACCTAAGGAACTTGAGGGTTCTGTGTGGTAATATAGCGGTTCCTCCCACTAGGCAGAAAGCACTGATATTGTTTCTGTTGGCACCAGTCTCCTAATTTAGAAGTCACAAGTCTGAGTGCTCTTACTAGCTGGGACCAGTTTTCCTTTACTTTCATGTTTCTGCTAATTCTGTTTCAGGGTCTGGCTTTTTCCAAGCTTTTTCCTGATGTTGCTGTTATCTAGCATCAGTACATCTATCACCATCACTGTCTTCCAGTCCTTGTCTGCTACCATGATGTCTGTTTGATTGGCCAGTAGCTGTTTGTCTGTCTGGATATGGAAGTCCTACTTATTCTCAACACATTTATGTGGAATCTCCCATCAGGACTTAGGAGGGTCCAGTCTTTGCTAGTATTGGATGTTACCATCTTCCTTGCCTCATCATCATCATGCGACTGTGGGATACTGAGCTACTTTAGCATGTCTATAGTTCTGCTATGTGGCCTGCTGATAGTTCCACCTCATCAGTCTTAATTACCTTTCTTCTCTTTACTACCATCCAGCCACAATTCTCCAGTCATCCAGTCATGACATCCCAATGTCCTCAGTGTAGCTCTGTGTTAGGTGCATCAATAAATCTATGTCTCATTCACTATCCAGATATATAGCAGGTTTTGTTTATTTGTTGTACTTGCAGCTCCAAAGTCAGGAAATTTGGCCTTCACCTACGTGCACTGTTTGGACAATTCTACATTCTTAGTTAAGTAGAAGTTAATATTCTAGAACGCCGAAGTTCTGTCCTTTCTTTCCAAAAACCCTAGTCAGACTGCAGGCCTAGAAAGAGAACTTTAGTCCACTGTTTTGTGGATGCCTCGGAAGACTCAGCAAGACAAAATTTCTGTACACGAAAAAATTCCTTGCTGAAATTGCAGCTATCTCTTGCAAAAGACCATGTCTCTGTAACTTCCAACCTAGTTGCTACATTTTTTCCTTTTTACAACTCTGTAATCTCTTGATTAAGTATCTGAATGGAGCTGAGCATTCATTGGCTAGATGCCCTTCCTGATGCCTACATAGAGTTTGCAGCAGATATTTTCTTTTTGCACCCTGATAGAGAAACATCTGCCAGTGCCTAGGATTGAACTCTCAACCTTCTGAGTGAAAGGTGAGAGTTTCAGAAAGAAATTCAGAGTAATGGAATAATGGAGGGCAAGAAAAGAGAAGCGAAAACTTGCAGTGTAAAATCATTTTTATTATTCTGTGATCTAGATCCAGCATGTTTCTTCTCTATAGATACCAATCTAAATAATTGAAACAGGACCCCTTAGGAACAATGATTTTTTGAAACTTATACTTTACCTTTGGAGAGAATTTCTGTCTCCAAAAATGTCTTCCTTACATTTTTATCCCAATCCTTTAAAGTAGAGACTTGGCAATTTCAAATGCATCAGTTTGATAGCTTAATTGAGTGATCAAAGCCCTATCCTTTTTTTGCACATTGGTGATGTGTGCAACAATATTAAAAAGAGCAGGGTTTTGATTGCCTGTTTACACTTACCATTTTGATATTACAAACATCCTGTCTTGAAATAAATCTCTGTGTTTTCCCTTTCTTCTTTTCTATGCATTTTATTTTGTATTCCAACTTGAATTAGAGATGTCATATTAAAAAGTGGTTGGCTTTAGTTGTACAGCTGCCTGACTTTTTTTGCCTCCAATCTTTTCTTCTGACAGATAATTGTAATGGTCAATTACAATTGTTTTTGCTGCATAGGTAAACTAGTTCTAGCTTTCCTACTTAATCAGTTAGTTGTTTGGTCAGCTTGCTTTATCAGAGTACTCAGGATCCTTTGAAAATTAGGCATTTTTGAAGGAGTATAAACCTGGTGTGAAATGGCCTTCCTGCAATTCAGCCAACTCTGCCATACATTGAATAATTTGCAATGTGTGTCAGATTTTATACACCTTGAAACTGTTGAGGGTTGTTGCTTGCTTAAGGAGGAAAACACAACTTTAAAACTAGAACACTTAAGGATAACTTAAGCTGGTGTTACTTACCAAAGGACTAGGGATAAGTGGCAGATACCTAGAGAGCATGCCAACATTCGCAAGATGAACCTAGTGAAACCGGTTGACTGGCACCACCAACCTTACTTGGTCCAATCTCTGAAAATGAAGTAGGATCAGTTCTGTTTTAAACTTTATGGGAGACCATCATGGAATCCAAAGTTTGTAGGCTGAAATGGAAAGTTGAGGAAAAAACACAGAAGAAGATAAAAGAAAACTACTTCTGAATGGTAGCCAAACAAACTTTATGTATATAATGGCTGTATACAGTGTATGGATACATGCAGGACCAGTGGTGAAATTCAAAAATTCTCCTTACCGATTCTGTGCATGTGGCTTGGTGGGCATGTGACTGGGTGGGTGTGGCTTGGTGATCATGTGACTGGCTGGGCATGGCTTGGTGGGCATGTGACCTTGAAAACCAACTATCACACTTTACACAAAAATAACACAAAAGCTATACAACTGATTCACACACAATGCAAAAGCAGCTGGACTTCACACAAAATGGGCCCTGCAACAAGCAGGAACCTCACAGAATCACAGAGAGCTCAAAAACAAACTATCACACTTTACACAAAAATATTGGTTCGGGCAATAAGTAGTAAAAAAATGCTTTAAAAAGTAAAAAAAACTTCCCACAATTACGTGGCATAGCTAAATTGTCATAGCTGATTATCGGAATCTTTTTTTTTCTTTTTAAAACATTTTTTTATTAGCGGTTCAGGCGAACCAGTAGCATTTTCATTACCGGTTCAGGCGAACTGCCCAAAACCAGTAGCATTTCACCCCTGTGCATGACTCATTAGAATTTAAGTTCAGCTCTATGGAGACTCTACTGTTTTTCTTTTCTTTTCTACATAATAAGACAGTGTTCCCGAACACTGTAAAATAAAGTCTCTCTCTCTCTCTCTCTCTCATTTGTTAACTCTCAGGTCATTGCAAATGGATGTCAACAAAATGAAAAACATGCCAGGCTGGAAAACATGTGCCAGGATAGCTGCATACTTTTCTTAAACAGAATGTTACCATTTTTCCTCCAGGGATTTTGTAGGTTTCATAATTTTTAACTCATTGTATGATTTTGCAGAAAACAAGTATTCTTGGTTTTTTGAAACTTGTATAAAGCAGTGCGCTTAGAAGACTAAAAATGCCACATCAGAAGGGCTCAACTTTTCTAGCTCAAGGATCACGTATGCCCTTTGCTGAATTGAAGTTGGGAAAAGAGTTAGAAATGGTTTAATTTTTGTTTAATGGAATTGAAACGAAGGGACTTAATATGTTTGCTCCTCATGTGTTTAATGCAGGGGTACTATTTAGCAAGTTCTGACAGGTTTTGGAGAACTGATAGCAGAAATTTTGAGTAGTTCGGAGAACCGGCATCTACTACCTCTGGCTGGCCCCAGAGTGGGTTGGGACTGGAGATTTTGCAATATTTGCTGTATCCTTCCCCTGGAGTGGGGTGGGAATGGAGATTTTGCAATATTCTTCCCCTGCCACGCCCACCAAGCCACACCATGCCCACCAAGCCATGCCCACAGAACTGATAGTAAAAAAAAATTGAATTCCACCACTGGTTTAATGACGGAACAACTTTTAAATGAGTTGTGGATGTCACAGTTCATAAGTGATCACAAAGAATTGTAAATATCAAGATAATAAACATCAAGATTATTCTCCAAAATACTGTATCTGAAGGCAGAATAAGAAGCAATGGATGGAAACTAATGAAGAAGAGAAACAACCTAGAACTAGGGAGATATTTCCTGACAGAACAATTAATCAGTGGAATAAGTTGTCTGCAGAAGTTGTGGGTGCTCCTTTAGGAGTTTTTAAGACGAGATTAGACAACCATTTGTCTGAAATGGTATAAGTTTTCCTGCTTCACTAGGAGTTGAAGTAAAAGACGTCTAAGTTTCCTTCCTACTAAGTTATTCTGTAAAAGTTGGTGAATGTATTGATGTAATATGTGCATTTGGAAGCTGCATGTCCATAGCGTACAAGAAAGACAACGTCTAGCATATTTTCCTCCTAAATAAATGATAAAAGTATTATTTTCCAACTTGTGCTGAATAAGTGGTTTACTAGCTGCATTTCTTTTATCACATGAAATCCGTCTGTTGCTGCAGCCCAGAGACACTTCACCCAGGTCTGCTCGACCTCTGAACAGTCTTTGACCCATGGAATCTTTCCCTCCTTTTTGTTTTCCAATCCTACCTATTGCATGAAAAATTTTGTTTTCCTTCTCACTGAGCCAGCTTGCATTTTGCTATTAAAATAAGCACAGTAATGGGAAAAAGATGCTTTCATTTCTCATTTTGCTCCTCCTCTTTACCCCTAGCTTTGGAAACAAAGTCAGTCATTTGGTCAATATATAAAGAGCAAATAACATTATTTACCCTCATTGCTCCTCAGGTTTCTGGGGAGTCACAGAACAAGGGACAGAGTGAGAAAGCAAAGAGTGCTTGTTGGAAAAAGGAGTAAGTAATTGTTAAAAATGCAGTGAGGGATGTTAGTTATCATGGCTTTTAGAATTGCATTTGGGATGAAAAAGGAAGGGTATGAATTTGATTCTCTGTTTATGAGTTTTTCTATTTGTATTATTTTATATAAAAGAATATTCCTGATCCCTCTTGTTTAGCTATATATCCTGATATTCTACTTCGCTAACTAATGGAAATATGTGAAGGTATTCAGTTTACAAGTAAGCCTGGGGATTTTTAAAATAATTTGTTTCTTTTCATCCCAATCAAAACCCAGTAGTTACCGTATTAAGTTAGCAAAGATAAGCATTTTCTTTAAATGAAGTGTGTATGTTGCAAATAAATGGAATTCTCAGATTATTTTGTGTTTGGGAAAATGTGGTTTTGTCCTCAGTTGGTCATTTCTGTTAGACTATTATAATTGACTTTACATGTGGCTGCCAGCATTAAACAATTCAATAGGATAATACCTATGCTGATGGAACTACACTGATTGGCTTATAGGTTTTTGGGCCCATTTCAAGGTTTGGATCACTTTCCAGAAAAATCTAGACACCTTATCCAAGGAGAATTTACCCACCCTAGCAGAGAGAAAGACTTGGGTAATGCCCATAGAGCTCAGATATGCTACTACCTTGATGATCTATAAGAAAAGGTTAAGACAATTTTTTTCAACATCCATTCAGTTGGAAAGATCTAAAAGCAGCAATACTTTTATGATGAGTACTGTTTTATTTATAAATTGCTTTTTGTGGTTCATGTACGTCATTGTTTTGATATATTATGAATAATGTAGAATTACATGATACAATATGTAAACTTACGTTGTATTAGCCAGCATACAGATGTGGATAAACAAACAAGTAAATAAATTTATTTGTACACCTTTTCTATTTTATATATTTTAGGCCAAACAGATTCTTGCTGACAGCGACTGACTTGATTTCAAAGTCTGTATATTTATTCATTTATTTATATAATTTAATTTATTTATTTATTTGTTTGTTTGTTTTTTAATTTATCAACCTGCTACTCCAAAATTGCTACTTAATGGCTCTTGGTAGCTGAACATTTTAAATATCTGATGTTGATATTTATGATGACAAGCTTTTCAGAATAATTCCATAATCTTTTCTAGGAAGGTAATAAGTTGGTTTTTTTTTTTTTTTCCCCTAAAGGGATTTAATTGGGTAGTCCCTCTTTGTATAGTCACCTTCTTTTTCTTAATTATATTATTTCTGGGATGTGAAAGATTTTAACTGATGAGGAAAGAATGCCAGACCTGCTTACATTTAGCCAGATTATGTGGCTATTTTGGGAAGCAGATATCTGGGACACGAATGTTCCATACTAAATTTTAAATTAAAAATCTGTAGAAAAATGCCCAAACCAAGTCGTTTTTGCATTTGCTTTTTTTCTGCATGATATTGCATGGTTTCATGACCATTTAAAGATGTATTAGGAAAGATGTTTCCACTATATAAACTGATGGTAGATCAGCTACCAACAAACAACAAGATTTGTAAAAATTAAAGGAAAATGGGGGAAAAAATCCTACCTACCATATATATTTTAGAGAACAAGTGCAACTCCACTCTACCCTCTCTATATGTTATGTTCCTCCTAGAGAAGAACAAAACAAGAGGATATCTGATTGCAAGTAATACATTGCATGTAGCAATTTCATACATTAATATATCACCATTAAAATTTTGGAATAACATTTTAAATTTTTAGGTGTTGTTGAATGAGATCCATCATTAATAATCAAATGTAAGAATTTTATTTATGTAACATTTAGAATCATAGAATTAGAAAAGAATTTTAAGATTTTTGGTTGCAATCTAACGATTTACCGTAATGAAAGAAACATAATAGATGGCACATTATGAAACCATGAGGAGTCAGAATTTGGGTCAAAAAGGTGTGACATCTGTGAAGCAAAACTATAGAAACATAGCTAGCAGAACATTTTGTTCTTTCATTTCAGGAATTCAAGACGATCATGATGAGAGTTTATGTAGCTCTGATTGCATTCTTCTCCTTCATATCTTGGACTTCCTCCCATATTGTTCATTACACAAGTTCAGGGGGAGTATGTACAAATACTTGTGGGTACCATGGTAATAAGTACACCTGGTGCCAGCAAAAGGGTGGCAGTGGACATGGTTGGGATTATTGTTCCTTAAAAGAAGGCCTGGCTGTTTCTGGTGAGAAATGTGACTCACCTTGTGATTTATGGGGAGGTTCCTATCACTATTGTTACTTCAGAAATGGAAAATGGAATTACTGTAGCATTCTATCAGAATGGGATTCTTTTGAATATTCATTGAAAAACAACTCGTGTAAGAACCACTGCCGAATAACCGAAGGACATTTCCAATGTGAGACTATTCATGGACTTGAACCCTGCTCTCCATTCCGAGATGTGACTCCCACAGGTTTGCCCTGCCACATTAACTATCAATGTGCCAAATATGGTTGTTCAGCCTATCACTGTCAAACGGGCAAGGGAGAAGATGACTGGGATCTCTGTAGACCAAAGGACAATGATGGCTGCATATGGAAAGTTTCTGTCACAAATACTACTCTGACAGAGATTTGTACACTTGTTTATTCCCAAAAGAAAAGTAATATCTTTTTCCGCAGAGAAATGCAAACTAAAATAGTCAGTCCTACAAAAGAGCAATTCAAAGATGCTGTTCATTTGATTGATAATTTAAATACCATCAGAAATTTTTCTGAGTTTGATGCTCCGTCAAAAATGTATTTCTATAAGGAAAGTATCTTATGCAATGGCATCAATTATACCAGTGTGAAACTGTGGCTTAATAATAACACGAATAAGACTATTGCACATGTTATTTTTTCAGAGATACTGAGCATAATTAAGGTGTTGCATTTAGCATTTTATACCAGCCTCCATAGTGCCTTTTATTCACCTGCCTATACTATTATTGTATCAGTTGGTGAACCAATGCTATGTTCCATTGATTACTAATTCATCCATCCAACTTGTTGTACCAATACATTATTGCTTTCTATTATATCTGTTTTGGGTGAGCCTAATACTTATTGCTTCTTATTACTTTATAACTAATTCTAAATCTTTTAATGGTTTGTGTAAAGTCCAAGCAAATTGTCTTTTAATCACAATGACATTTTCATGGAATTAATGCTAATAAATATAATTTTGAATGACATTATATCTGTGAGATTTTTCTGCATTTGTATTCTATTTGTAATCTTCCAAAATTATATGTGATAATCTATGCAGTTAATAAAATATGCTCTTGAAATATTATCTAGTGGAGTCTTAAAAATTGATTTTAAAGATCTGCAATTCTGTGTGAAGATGTCTGAGATATTTTTAATGCATTTACATTATTTGATGGTTTTTAAAAAGTCATCACCTCCATTTTCTCTTTCTGAGATCTTCCCTTTTAAAGAAGGCAAAGCTAAACATTACCCAGTTCAAATAATTAGCAGGGACCAAATCTTTTCTGCAGGAATCCAAATTAAACATTCTGATGGATTCAGCATTTGCTTGATTATATCCAAAAAACAAAAGAATCAATTTGATGTAATGGTTAAGACACCGACTAGAAAGTGGGAGATAGTGAGATCTAGTCTAATTTTATACATATTGGCTGGGTGATCTGGGCCAATCAATCGCTCTCAATGTTACCACACAAGACTGTTGGTGGGAAAATAGGAGTAGAAAGGACTATTTATTTATGTTCAATGCCTTGAGTGATTTATAAATATAAAAAGGCAGAAAAAAACCTTTAACAAAAATTTAAAAGAAAGCCAACCGCTTCCTCAAAGTACTCACTGATTTCCATATGATTGTCTATTATTTCCCTTTCTTATAGGATTTCTGTTGATCTTTGATCTAAGTAATTAGACAGATTCAACTTCATCACATTAACTAGGCAACCCGCTGAGACCAAAGAGAATAATATGTGGTGGGGGATTTCTTTTTTTCCTTTTTTGTAGAATAGCTTTACTAATGCCTTTCTAAGATCTGTTTGCTCTCAAACAAGTTAAATGGGAATTTTGGATATTGCAGATCTTACAAATCTGAGAAGTTCCTGGGTTGAGGTGTATTATAGAATAAAGAGAAAGGTATTAATAGATAAAGGGGAGTCTTACAATTTTAAACTAATTGGCGTTTGGAATTATATCACACTAGAATTTGAAATTAAAGCTTGATAAGTCAAGACATCTGTAAACATTTGCTGTGCAGTTAATCACTTACTAGCATTTTCACAATATATTGGCCTGGAGCTCCTGAATCAATTTTGTAGCCTCAGGGGTGCTACTAGCAACCACTTTGACATGTCACAACTGCTGGGAACTTGTCACTCAGTTTTTCATTGGCTGTAGAGTTCTAACATTTTCAATTTTAGAATTGCCACAAAATATTAAAATAAAAATTGTTAGAAAGTTTGTAAAATAGAAAAAACACAGAAAATAGGCCAAAATTGCTTCCCTGTTGGGTTGGGAATGGATAAAAGCAACATTATGTGTTTCTGGCTTCAAGAATCTGTTAATGACTTACACTTACAATAACATCACCCTAGGAGAGAGATATACCCAAGGATCCTAGTGGGTCCATGCAGACCTGAGAGGAGTTAAGACTGCTGCTTAGCAAAATTATTGAACTAATTTTTCCCAGCTAGGGAATTCTGGGAATTCAACGCTACACATTGTAGGAAGTTAGCACTCACTCCTCTCCTAGAAGAATGAAATATTTTAGAAAATATTAAAAAGGGCAGAAGATTATATTACCCTGGATAAGAAATGGAGAAACCTGTTTTAAAGAAAGCAGCTTCCTGCCTCCCCACCCCCCTTTGTCAATAGGTCAGAGATAGAAACTCACTCCCCCCCCCACCTTTTCAATGGGCAATTAAGGCTTCAGCCAAGCTCACTCAATCCCCCCACCTTTGCAAATGGACCGTCATTTGCAACAGAATAGGACTCATCTAGCAACAGAAACTCACCACATGGCAAGGCTCAAGCAAGCTTGAGAGACAACCTACAACCTTAGCTAAGACCCCTAGACCACCTGGGAGTTTGACAACAAATCAGGGTACATTTCTTATACAGGAACAGGAAACACCAAGGTGGGGCCCTACAGAGAGTATAAATTCAGGCACTCAGCATCCCTTCTGCCCTTCGATCCTGCTCCCCTCTTCTTCTCTTCTTCTACTTTCCTCTCTGGTTCTTCACCCAACACCGTGAACATGTGACCACCATTAAACCATCTTTCCAAGCAGTCTCCATGTTTCCAGTGTCTTTGTCCCCACTTGGAACTGAACCCAGATGGATATTTCTTCCAACAACATCTTAAAGTTTCCCAGTTTGAGAAACCTCACCTGTTGGACGTAATCAGGATTTATCTTGATTGTTGTTCACAGCTATCATGGATAAGGCCAGTTATTTTTTATGTTGTTACCAAGAAATGCTTGTTCATAAATATTTCAGTTTTCTGTTATCCT
The DNA here is from genome assembly GCF_028640845.1 of Ahaetulla prasina. NCBI lineage: Eukaryota > Metazoa > Chordata > Lepidosauria > Squamata > Colubridae > Ahaetulla > Ahaetulla prasina. The sequence goes on along the minus strand of NC_080542.1, from coordinate 110,682,500 downwards.
ATGTACAATCAAAGCAGTAGGTGAAATATTCTAAATCTTTTTAAAATTTGCTACCACATTTGTAATTTTTAATAAATCAAAACTGGGATATTTAATTAATTGAGGTATTGGAAGATTTATATGGCCGTGTTGTGGAAAACAACCCCGGGCAGCTTGCAGCAATAATATAGGGTCCAAAATAGCAAAACCCAAACTTGACATCTCAGCCAGCATTATCCAGTTCATCTAACAGTACAATTTCTGAGCTATCTCAGTGCTTTCCAGAAGGTTAAAAGAGTTTAACTGTAATTCTGCTTTTGTTTCTCAAGAAGAAATGCTCAGGCTCAAACCACCAGCTGACATAAAATAAAACAGAAGCTTTGTCTTTATCACCTAAAGACTAAGGAAAGTCAGAAGAGCTCTTTTCATAGAGCAAGAATTCATGAATTTCTGGAAGAAGATTATTTCTTATAATCTCAGTGTACAGCAGTAATCTTAGAATGATTTACTGATTTGCTGTCAGGTTCCACACAATTGCTTGTAATTTAATAGTTATATGCATCTTAATAAATAATTTATGTCTCCTTCATATACTTTTATTGCATATTGTAGTGGACACAAAATATTGCATTCAAGACAATTGAATTCTCATTAGTCTTAAGTATCTTACTTAACCAACTTGTTCAGGATTCAGTACAAACCTACTATTTGAGTTGCACTTCAGAATACAACACATATCTAATTGTGTTAATTCAGCATTCATTGTTCATAGAAATTACATCAATTTCTACATTTACTGTAAAGTAAAGAAGAAAATGCATTTTCTTTTTAACTTCCCCCCTTTTAAAAGTTAGCTTTCATTTTCTTCTCCCAACTCTGGCAAAATTATACATGTGCTCTGACAGACGATGGATAAAATCTCATTCCAGATGACTCATAACAGTGCTTTGCAATTTAATATGTTTTCTTTCTCATAACAATGTCATGTTGACCAGGAAGGAAACCTCTTAGCAGCAGCCAATTGCTTTCCAATCATCTAAAAAGAAATTTTCCAAGTTTATTCTACGTGGCAACTTCTTGTTACTGTTTTGGTCCCAAAGTGATAGCAGAATTTTATGAGTGGTTTGCTTTATTTCACTTTTTTCTCTCATTAAAACATCTATCTACATAGTTAAAGATCACAATTATAATCAATCTAATTTTGGAAGGTCATTTTCAACCACTATGCAATAAAATCCAGAATCAACAATTATGCAATTAAAAATAATTCTACGTTTTTCCTTAGTGCTGAGTTTTGGATGCAAATCTTCTACTTCTCTGAAACTTAGAGCTGGGTAAGGCACATACTTTTTTCCTTTGGTAGCAAATATTAGTTTGAGAGAAGGGTAAGGCTTCCGATCTAAGATTTTGTTCTAAGAGAAATATAGAATTATCATAATATTATAATAGTTTGTTCTGACACTAAAAAGAGGTCAATTGAAAAGGCCAGAGGCTAATTTTGTTACTTTACTGTGGACATGAAATGGGCAGGGGGTGGGGAGGAACCTGCTGTGATTACAGCCACTACCGACAGAAGCCTTCATGTTCAATGGAGGATTTTGCTGCCCCCATCACAAAAGAAAAAAAGAAAGAAAAGTAAGAAGAAAAGAAAAAAGAAAAGGAAAAAGAAATAAAAGCAAAAACATAGCATTATGGGATAGTGGTGCAAGTTTAGCCTCTTTTGGAAATGCATACCATGTTGTAATGCATCTAAAAAGAAGGCTTGTATCATGGAACATAGGTCTGATTCTCTAGTCCAATGCCCTGCTCAAGGACAGTACAATTGTCTAGTCACAACTCTGGGAGGCAAACTATTCCATTGATTAATTTTTGTTCCTGTCAAAAAAGAGTTTCTTTACTTCTAGGTTGGGATCTGTCCTTAACAAGTTTCTATCTATTACTTCTTGTCCTGGCCTCTGGTGCTTTGGAGATTATCCCCCCTTTTCTGTGACAGCCTCTACAACACTGCTTTTGTCTGTGAAACTCTTTAAAGACAACACAACACATTCACACACACCTAGGGCATTGTTTAGATTGATATATTAGAAGCAACAAGCATGCAATCAAATGGACTTTGGGTGGTTAAGGAATTTGCACCACTGCTAAAAAGGCCTCTAAAGTTAGTAAGCTTGGGCTGGGAGGGCAGAATTTAGTATTGTAAGAAGAGGAAGCCTTCCAGTCCAAATAAATGCTACTAAAAAGCGGTATGAGGGCCAAGACCTGCAGTTATAGTAGTGGAAGATGTACTCTGTTATAGTGGAGAAGACTTAAAGAGGCAGCAGATCTCAGAAGATTTTGAAAAAAGCTAGAACAGGAGACAAATAGCAATTGAAATAACAAAATTGATTACAGCAGAAGACTATTTTACAGTCTCAGTTCCAGTTGCTAGACGTTTGACTAATTTAGGGAATTCTATTCTTGGGGAAAGCTCACCGAGACCCTGTAGTTGGAGAATACTCCAAAATAAGAGAGAAATGCCGACAGATGCCAAATACTGGTTCTAATGCAAGCTCTGTTATATATAAAAGAGATAATTACAATTACATTCCCCTAATTACAGAATTTTAGTGCTATCCCAGAGGCATAGGCCACTTAGTCAAGGTTAGGTCTTGCAGCGTCATGACTATAGAAAGAAAGCCATGAAGTCATGGTGCCTAGTTTGGATCAAAACCTTGGGTAATTGTTGGGAGCTAGGCATGTACTAGGCATAGAACCCAATATAGAATGGGATGTTTAGGCTCCCACTTGGCTTTGACCAGTTCACTTCCAGTCACCCACCTCAGCCCATTCACAGCCAGCTTTCCTTCTCCTGGACTCTAGCCGAACACTATCATGCACCACCACTGTTCACCTCCCCCCCAAAACAGTAGCCACACTTACCACAACATCAGGGCAGTGGGAATGGTTGCCGGGGGCAGGGGGTAGCCAAATTGCTCATTTGGTGCTAGGCCAGAGTCCAGGCACAGAGGCAATGGCAGTGAGGAGAAATTAAAATGGGAAGCTCCCGGCCACTGCTGCTTGCCATTGCCTGCTGCAGCTTTCCATTTTTACCACTACCATGCCCACCATTGCCTTCACACTTGAACTCCAGCCTGATGCCAAAAGGGTAGTTCAATTCAGTGGTGAAATGCTCCTAGGTCTGCTACCAGTTCACTTTGCTACTGGTACTCTGTGTGCGCGCATGCACGGTGCGCACCAAATATGTGCTTTGCGCACATGTTCACTGCAGGCACTACCATGCAGTGCTGAAAAAGGAGGCTTAAGAAGCCTTTTGTAAGGTAAGTAGAACAGTGAGGTAGGGGGAACAACTCTGTTGCACAATTTAGATTCACTAGAAAGCAGGTTTTCCTGATTTCTAGCTAAAATTAATCGTGTGGCATAGCTAATCGTCGGGAATACTGGTTCGTCCAAACCTGCAGCATTTTTTTACTACTGATTTGCCTGAACCGGTAGCTTTTATTACTACCAGTTTGCTCGAAAAAGTCCGAATTGGTAGCATTTCATCCCTGGTTTGGCTGTCCCCTCCCCATGTGCCACCATTATTTGACCATCCCCCCGCACTGGCAGCAGCCGGGCTTACCACTAGTGCCCTGCCACCCATCTGGACCACCAAGAGCTGAGCTCAAGTAGCATTTTCCTGCCCCCCCCTCTAGCAGCTATGTGCAAGCAGTGTTGGCCTGCCATCTGATTGGCTGGCAGCTTCTTGTCCCACGGAACAAAACACCTGGTGTCCAAATGGTGTCTGGACAAATGGGTCCAGGCTGAAGGGTGGACGAACAGGAGCCCCTTGGCCAAGGGGGATCGCTTAGCCAGGAGGAGGAAAGCTGGCTATGAATGGATTGAGAGATGTGGCTGGAGGCCAAGTGGGTATGGCCAATGCTGAGAGCCTAAAGGTCCTAGACCCTACCTAGCATTGGGTACTATGTAAACTGCCACTTTTATCGCTGCATAACAGCTTATTGACAGCTTATAAGAAATTTGGGTACTATTTTGCTTGGTATGTCAATAATTATAATCAGTAATTATTAATATAAAAACTGCAAAAGGCCTTTTTAGCATTCTCAACAATCACGTCAAATCATTTCTTTCTATAGTGGCAACTGATCACTGAATTTAAAAAACAACAACCTCAGAGCTCACATGGAATCTCTTTATTCACATCTCCTGTCTTTGATTAGATCAAAATAGTTCTTAATTGATTACCTTTATCAAGAATAAAAATATAGAATATGGATGTTTAATATTTATCTGTCTCCTTCAGATCAGGGATTATATGGAGTCCCAAATTATGCTAGTTTTCTTTTATTTGTTTTGTATAATTTGTTTCTTAATTTTCTTCTTATATACTTGGGAGGGGATTTTGGTTGATTGTTGTATGATTAAATTTAACAACTACCAAAATGTATTTTCCATAGGAAAGCAAATTTGCTTGCCATCTGGTAGGGATACCACTAAAAGTGTCTGTACAAGATTGTTGCAAATGTGAAACATGGAATTCTCATTATAATATTTATTAATAATACATACACACAAAACAACCTGTTTCATGTTGTCAAGAAAACAGAAAATAGCAATCCGCATTATTCCAGAACGCATAGGCTTTAAACTCCTACACAAATAGACATGTAGATACCCACACAAAGGTACAAATTGTACTAACAAGTTATTTAATAACTTCTAAGGTAGGCCCTACAAAGGCATGCAAATACTTAAACCCTGTACATTCTGCTGAAGATCAGCATAGAAATAAAACAGACCATCTGTAATGATATTGTGAACTATAAATAAATGGGATCAGTTGGCTGGAAAATTCTGAGCAGAAAAATATGTAAAGGCCACACTATATTAAGCTCTTTTCTTCAGTTAGTTGGCTAAAAACATTTTATACTTAGGTCAGGCATTTATTGGGATACAAAGGGCTTCTTAGCTTCCATAGTTAGTAAATCAAGGCAGGGAAAATAATTCCAATCAGCCAAGAACATCTGAAGAATGTTTAGCTGGAACTGCCCTAAGGAGAAGCTCAAATAGGATAAACTATGTTCTAACCCTTAGGATACTTAGGATACTATGTGTGGGTTTTAAACTGCCTATCCCTGTTCTAAATAAGGTGATACATTTCACTAAGGAATCAGGCTTCAAAATGAAGCAAATACAAACAACAAAACTAACAACACAACAAAACATAAACGTAACATAAACGTAACATATTATAATCTGGAACTGTTTTGTATCTGTGCTTTTCTAGTCCCTCCCTGCTCCCTACCTTTTAAAAAGTCTATGAATATATTATGGTTTGGAAGACAAAACATGGTTGACACGGCCACTGAAACATTTATTGTTGGTCTTGGGTGGCATTTATTACTAATTTATCTTACGAATCAGCTTGGATAGAATAGAGGAAGTGGCCTCTGTGTTTAGTACCACACACCCAAATTCCAGGAAATAGGCATCTTCAGTGGCATGCTAAAATGGAAACTGAAGACAATTTCATGTTCACTATTTGCTCAAGGATATCCAGAAGGAGATCAAAAAGTTAAAATGACAGGTGATTGATGTTTAGCTCCTTTTTTTATATGCATCACACATAATGTACATTGAATATAAAAAGGAAGCAGGGCTTTGATCATTATGACTATTTTCACATTTTGAACCCTTTTTCCCCCCCATGGATGCAGATGGCAGCCATAACTGGCGGAGCCTTTGCACAGATTTGTCTAGTGTGCCAGTTGTGCTCTTTCTTAGTCGTGGAGGTCTTGTTCATTTCCCATTTGGTTTATTGCAACACAATCTATATCGTGCTGACCACCTGGGTCTTCAGCTGGGCCAGAACATGACAGCATGCACTATGATGGGTATCTCTTAGTTTGCCCAGGTGACATTTCTGTTGTGTTATCTGCACTGGTTTTGTTTCTTTCCAGGTGCGATTCAAAATGCTAGTCATCATCTTTAAACTCTACTATGATAGGTCCAGGTTATTTGTGAGACAGCTTTTCCCTAAGGACGTCATGAGATGGAGCAAGATAAGAGGCAGTACAGCCTGGATAGAAAATACATGAAAAGGGTAAAGATAGCCATTACCTAGAAACTCACAGAGTAAATCTCTTAGGGTTGGAGTAGTATAGACTTAGTCTGGCAAGATTCCATTTATTGTGTTTAAGCAAATGAAGAACTGAACTCTGTCTATGTCATTCTTGGGATTAGCTTGTGTTCTGGCCCAGCTCCCCAAACATGACAAACCCTCTGAAGTTAACTCAAATATTCCTTTATTAGGAGTGTCAGCAGCCCTGGCAAAAAGTTTCTCTATCACCACAGGCTCACAGGTCTGGCCGATCGGAAGATAAATAGTTATCTGCCATATCTATTCATCTCCACCCTCTGCCTTTTCTCCCCAGAGCTAGGGTGGGGCTTCACTAGCAGCGGTGGCTCTTCCTTCCCAAGGATTGGGACATGGACATCCACTGCTCTCCTCTCTTCTGCTTCTGAGCATCTGCACGTCAGGCACTGGATCCACATGTTCCTCCTCTTCCTCATCAGCCACCTCCAGACATGGGGGCTGTTGGCTCTCCATCTGAGGGCTGACAGATGGACCAGGCTCCACTTCTATCTTCCACTCTGCCAGCTCCACTCCGTCTTCCTCCTCAGAGCTTTCAGGTTGCCTTGATGCTGACCATGAGTCCCATTCCTTGTTCTTCTCCTCTGATTCAGCTGCTGGAGGGGCCAGTGGCTGACAGGCCATAACAGCCTGACAGACATCCACTGAATTAGTCCCTTCATTTAAACATTGCTTCTTTATGGAAGCTAGGAACCATGCATTTCTGTGGCAGCCTCTGCCCTAAGGAATACCTTTGTCTCTGAAATTTGGCAGGCCTTTGCCCTCCTAGCCTTTTGAAAAGCACTGGAGACCTGGCTTTACCTCCAAGCTCTGAATAGGATGAGGTTATTGCAGATTGGAAGGTAGACTTGGCACCAGGTTTTTGTACATTTGGTTTTAGTAGTTTAATATGGTTTTTATTTTACTTCAATTTTTGATTGAGAACTGCTCACAGTTTTTTATAAAATGAGTAGCTATATGAATATTTTAATATATAGAATAAATCTCTAGTTAATGGAAGGCTCTAGTATACAAAGATAAAACTTTGTGTTTTCCTTCCCATTTTTTGTTTTTCGCAATTAAGAAAATAATATGAACCTACTCTGTGGCAAACAGACCTGGTTAACCATCCATTTGTCATGTATTTTTCAGAGTTATTTGGTATTTATGTAAGTTTTTCTAATGCATTTTAAAATTGGTAGGTTGTATTGTTTCCAAAATGTACTGTTTGTATTGCCTTCATTTGTCAATTTACATTCGGTCTATCTTAAACATAAACTAGGAAAATTGCTAAAATTCTGATTCAGCCATGAAGCCATGAATTACAATTGCTCAAAAACTGTTGCTGAAACTCAATTAATTCTCAAAATTATTTGAGAATATATACAAAAACATATACATGCACATATTTATATGCACATGTGTGCATGGATATATATACATACTCAGGTTTGAGCTTTTTAGTTCATGGAGAAAGGTGTAGTGTAAATTAACAAACAGATGAATACTGATACAAGAAGTCCTCAACTTATGACCATTTGTTAAAACAAAAGTTTGAAATTAAGATGGCTCAAATGGCTAATTATTAAGTGGTCCTTAGATAAACAGAATGATAAAATCAATTAATGTTTTCAAAACTGAAACTATACATTGCTGGAAACCTCTCAAAAGAAAATGTTAGATTTTATTAGTGATTTCTGAAGCTTGTGTAAATGTGTTTATTATCAGATTGAATTCTATCATAAAAGTCTTAACTGTGTTTTTTCAAGAATATTGTACAAGTATATACATATTCCTTTTTGGGTGAATCAGAATGAGTTTAACTTGTTCCTTCTGAATATTGTTTACATGCAAGTTTTAGCTTGAATATATGAATCAAGCCTGGGAAAACACAGGAATTTGGCATTAAACAGACTTGTATGTTGAGTTGTAAGGAATATTCTATATATCACATCTCTGTTGGTTCTCTACATAACTGTGATGGAACGAAAAGACTTGTTGTTCTGACTCTTAAACTAAGAAACTTCTATATCATTCTATGGCATAATAAACCTGTAAACAATGTGAAATTGACAATAGGCACCTGGATGGTGGCCATAAGATTAGTCATATTTTTGACAAGGACTATGTTATTTTTTTTTCTGCTGGAAGTATACTCAAACAGCACAGGTAAACACAAAAAGCTGAATAAACACCCTGGTGTTATAATATCAAAAGTAAGATGAAGCAAAACAGAAACTAACCCTATGCTCCTAATCTTCAAATGCTTTCACATACAGCTGTTAAAAGCTATAGCCAAATGGTGTAGTAGCTGCAAATTTCAGCAAGGCTTTTTTTTTCTTTTGTAACTAAGAATTAATTCTAAAACCATTTGTTCCTTGCTTCCTATCCATTCCATAAGTGATGAGCGTTTTGGGCAACCGAAGTCATAATGGATGAGTGATAAACTAATTTCCATTAATGCTATTGCCTAGAGGGCATTAAGACATAACATACTGTAACTGACCCATATATTCTCTCCTTTAAGTATAGTTGTAACACATATTAGTTAGAGTCATAGTTCTCTTGGGTCAAAAGTAAATTAGCTTCAGCAGTCAGTATTTCAATGTCTGGAGTTGGAAGATTTACAGCACTCTTCTCTGTCCTTAAATGGCGGGACAAAGTGTTAGAAAGTATTGATGGTGGACAGTAAGACCAGAGGCAAGCAGCTTTTGTGGGTGTTGATGGACACATTTAAGTCTTTCCAGAAAATGACTACCTTGAAGGATTGTCCATCCACAGATTGATTGCCTTAGTACAATGTTTCTCAATCTCAGCAACCTTAAGATATGTGACTTTAACTCCCAGAATTCTCCAGCCAGCATGTTCACCTATCTTAAATTTGCTAAAATTGTCTACATCTATTAAGACAGTGTTTCTCAATCACAACGTAGCTATTTACCAAAAGATAAACTGACTCCTTGTCATCCATTTACTCTTCCCAGGGTGCACTCAATAACTGCTGGAAAAAAACAGACTTTATACCTTAGAATCACAGAAAAGCTTTTTAATTCCAAAAATGGAAGGGGAAAAAACTACAGTCCCTAGAATTTGTTTTGCAAGTTTATAAAAGGAAGGCTTTTAAAACGCCTTAATACAAAAGGTGTTTGATGGGCAACAGAAATTGTTCCTATTGTTCTCTTCATTATAGTATTATATTATATTAGGACAGGAATAGTAGGCACACTTGTACTCTTATGCACCCCCCTTACAGACAGACCTCTTAGGAATGGGGAGAAGTCAACAGTAGTCTTTGGTTAAAGTTTTGGGGATTTTGGGACAGGTAGTCCCAAAGAGCCAGGTAGTGCATTCCAGGCATTAACAACTCTGTTACCAAAGTCATATTTTCTACAATCAAGATTGCAATCAATCAATCAATCAATCAATCAAGATTGCAATCCTGATTGGGTAAGTTCTCATCAGTCACTCATCATTGTCTGTGTTGGTTGGAACCAGGGAGAACTATAATTTTCTACAGCCTCTTAGAAGTTAACAATCCTTTTCTTGTCAGTGAAGTAATATGGATAACCATCCTGTCTTTTCAAGCAGCTTACTTTAGATCTTGGGTATGAAACACACACAGAGAGAAACACACACACACACACAATGTTACAGAGGACATAGTTAATGCTTATCTTTAGTCTGAGATATTTGAGAGGGGGGAATAAAAAGTATCCATTGTAAAATCCATTATTTTCCCCTGATAATAAGAACAAAACATTCTGATTGCAAAGAAGTCAGAACAAAGATGTGATTAAAGCATTTATAGAAGCACAGCAGTAGTATCTGTTTATTTCTTAGCCTATGGTAAACTAGCTTATGGTAAACAGTAGCAGGGCAAATAAAAACTTTTTTATCCCCTTAAAGTCATTCTACTTTTTGTCCTAGTTTAGATTCTTGAGGGGAAAAAATGCTACAGCTGGGTTTCTCCAAAACCCAGCCTTGGTGGATGTCTTGAAGACAGAAGAGACAGTGTTGCTAATTGTAGATTCAATCGCCAGGAGGGTTGAATGCAATTATAAAAGATGCTGGGAAATTCTGCACGTCTACACTGTCATCTTTTGTACCTGTGTCTTTCCATGCTGTGCTTATTCCTTGGTTTATGGTTTCCAAGCTGCTCATTTGGGGAAAGGAAGAGCATTTAACAGGAGGGCAGGGAGTAATATTCAGGCCTGTAGCACGAAGCAGACAGTGAAATTATAATTATTAGCCAAATCACTCCATTGGTATGCTTCAGAAGTATCTATATGAGTGTACATTACAAGTACCATCAAAGAAATTGGGGGGGGGGGAGGGGAAGAGGGAAAGGAATTAATTAAACTCTTTTGCTAATGTCCTCCAGATGTATGCTACAATCTCCATCACCTTATCACAATGAAAACAGGAATTGTTCTCTAAAATATTTTGAAATGCTTGAGTGATGAAAAAGGAAGTCAAACTAATATAAATGGCCTTGATGTCAAAGGTGGCAAAACATTTAACTATGAAATCTACTGGAAATGAATTTAGAGGCGCTTTTCTCACTACACTCCATAGGAGATGAGCATTAACATTCCAGTTAGTGCCTTCAAAACAGTTTGTGCTTTCAAAACAGAAAGTCTAGAATAAAGCTGTCCCCTTCCAAGCATCTGAAAATGAAGCATGCTACTGAAAATTGCAAATAATTCCACTCTTTAATTAATTTAAAAAGTAGAAAATTTTATTCTTAAAGGTGTACCAGAAAAACTTGATTATAAATATAATAAATAAGAACTACACCTTCTAGAAAAGTTGCACTGAGAACAAACTCCTAAAAATTGAGTGACTAATATGTGTATATCTGAGGCAGGACCAAAGGTGTCCAAAGGACAATGGGTCAAAAATGTCAGGGTGGTAACCCACCCTTTTTTACAATCATTGTGACATACGTAAAAAGGGGCAGGGCTTTAATCACATAGTTGTGGTCTCCAAGTACATATCATCTATGATAAGGTGTAGTATGCAAGATTCTTTGATACTAAGATAGATATTTTACGTATTGATTTTTTTTTTTTTGGTGTGTGAAGCTTCCATGTACAGCCAACAAAGAACACTCATGAAATGCTCCTTTTTGTTTTAAGTAATGAAATTGCTGACACTATGTGTTACCTTGTTCATTTTGCAGCTTTGCTTTATGCTTTTATTGGCAAGCTTACCCAAGTTGAGCCTATAAACATTTTTTCCTTATATGTTTGGGTTGTTATTTTTTTTCCACACAGGAAAAGTCTGCACAGGACACTCAGTTCTATGAGAGATCTCTGTTGTTTTTCCATGAAATGCAATATTAGTTAGCATTTTTTTCTTTCTATTGAAACAGAGGCCAAAGACAAACAATTCAAGGCTAGAGCACTTGGATTGTTTGATCTCCTAATAATGGAATGAGTAATATTAAACCAGAAGGCAAAACTCTGCAAAGTTATATAATAAAAATGTGCAGGGAAACATCCTTCAAATTAAACTTGGCTCCTCGTGACTATAGTAACATGGAGTTTTCTTGGCTATGGCACAAAAGTGCTTTCTTTCAGGGCATGCTTTTCAACCTCTTCGTCTAGTCTAAAATTCTGGTATTTCCTGGTAGTCGCACATCAAAATATAAGACAGGTTTTATCCTGCTTAACGAGGTCTTCTTGGCACTGCCCATTTTAGATAGAAGTAAATATCACCACCACGGAAAATAAGTACTGCAAAAAATAAAAAAAATAGATACCAAAAGTAATGTGGGCACTTAACAAGCTCTCCCAAGGAGAAAGAAAAAAGTTAAATAAACCAAAATTGAATATTATAAGGATGTTGTAAGACTTGAGAGGAAGTCCAGACAAAAAGCACATTCAGATAATCAAATTCTAGTTTATTGTAGGGTTACATTAACAGAACCTGTAGGCCTGAAAGTACATTACAACCAGTGATGGGATTCAGCCAGTTCGCACCACTTCGGGAGAACCGGTTGTTAACTTTCTGAGCAATTGGTAAACTGGTTGTTGGAAGAAATCATTAGGGCAGAGAATCGGTTGTTAAATTACTTGAATCCTACCACTGATTACAATTCAAGAAACTAGGAAGATCCCTTCTGAGATATTTAAATTTGTACTCTATTGTATTGTACATATGGAACTTTTAGGTAATCCAGATCAATGTTTTTCAATTTAGCAATTTTAAGTTTTGAAGCCCACACATCTTAAAATTGTTGCAATTGAGAAACCTTGATTTAGATCAGGGGTATCTAATCCTGGCAACTTTAGGACTTGTAGACTTTCAACTCCCAAAATTTCCCAGCCAGCATTCTACAAGTTTTAAAGTTGATTTAGACAATATATTCCTTCCTAACGGGGAAGACTGAGATTGGGAGTTGGCCAAGGCAGATATTACATATACTTTGTCAGCTTATCACTCACAGAAAACGTGATGCATGTTCCTTATTCTTGCACTTCTTGTCCTCAAAAAAGACAATTTATTTTTTTCCAATCTGTTTTTGTGGCAGCTTTTTCAAAGAACCCCTGAGTCCGTGCATCTCTAAATACAGTATAAAGTTTTTATGTAATAGTTGTAATATCTGATACACAAAAGGGACACTGTTCATAAGTAGGTGTGAGCTACTTTTATGAGCCATAAAAAGCAACCAAGAATTAGAGTATTAAGAATGTGTTGGTCTAGAATGTGAACTTGTCAAGAGGAGGTCACTTCCTTCTTTATTTCCCACAAAGGATTAGCGTGGAGAAAAGGATTAAAAAAGGAATCTAAAACAAATTATGCAATTTGTATACAATTTATATTAAAAAATTCAGACTAAAAACACACCAGTCCTTCCCTTATCATAAAAATGATCACACTCAAAAAATGAAGAAATAGTGTGAAATAGATATCATTTATGTAAATGTAATGCAGCTGAACCAAGAGGAGCCCTGGAGCCTTCTATGATATCTGTTTTTTAATTTGCTCTGATAGAATCCAAAGCAAATTTCTTGCAGATGGAAAAGTGTATTTGGGGCTTGTTCTCAATAATTAAAAAGTACTTTCTGGGTCTATGCTAATTCAGAAAACACAATATTCCTTTTCTGCACGTACGAAGTATTGTCTGAAAAGTACATTAAGAAAGTAGAAAATCGTCATCATTATAAATGTGAAAGAGGCAGTTTAAGCATCTATTTTGCCCTGAAAGTTGTACCTCAGAATAGCAATTCCTTGTCTTCCTTCATACTTTAGAACACCTGCTTATCTTTGCCCTGAATTTGTAACATCTGAGATCATTTTTATTCTTTTGCCTCATTAATTTACTTTGATGTTATAACAGTGAACTTCTATGTGCTTTGAAGCACATAATTATAACCAGGACATATCTTAAAATGAGCATTTTCAAGCCCTTGTTTTATCAGTCTGTAACTGAAAGGAGGGTTAGAAATGTTTGATATTTTATACTTCCTAATTAATATGGGAAAATCTCTAGAAAAGCCTATAAACTATAGAACAGGGAAGGTACTTGTGTCCTCTTGGAAAGTTTGGTAAATTTAATCATCCATTTTATTTACTGTACAACATTTATATCGTCTGTTATCTCTTGGAGTTTTGTAGTGTGTACTGTAGAGGTGTGGATTTTGTTTGTACTGCAGAGATTCAAGGAACATGGAAAATAAATCTTTTCATTGGTCAGATGTACAGTCACTGTGCAATTGTTGTGGACTCTAGGGAATCTGAAGTGATGCTGTGTTGAATTTTCTTTGGATCTAAATCCTGATACACAAATGAGGGTCGGGGAAAAAGCAACAGTGAAAGAGGAAATTTTTGTTTGCCACACTAAAGGCTTTCCTATGATAATTTTATCGCAGTTCTCATCAGCTGCCCTTTTACATGTAACTTTTAAAAGCTTTCTCTGTTTCCTGTCTATCCCTGTCTGGACTTGGAAGATAAGCAGAATTAGGCCTGGTTGGGATGCCATTAGGAATAGTGGAGCTATAATCTAAAGGGGAACTCCATGGACACAGTCTTAAAATTGTCTGGGCAACCGGTTGGAACCACTAAATAGGCCTCGTTCCTCAAGCAAGATTGCACTTTTCTTTTCTAGTAAGCATTAATTATTCCTAGAAAAAGCTCTTTCTGTATAGATGATAATCCTCAAATTAAGATTGCTTGTTCAAAGTTAAGATGGACTTCCCCAGAGCTATTTATAAATCAGTTTCAAAGTTCTGATGGCTGCCCCTCCATGGTCATGTGATTGCATTTTGGGCCCTTGGCTTGCATTTACAGCCATTTGCAGTGTCCCATGATCACATGAGCACAATTTATACCTTTTTTTGCTGAACTTCCAGCAAAGAATATCCTTTGGATACAATAGGTTCATTTAATGATGGCCATGTTCACTTAACAACCATGGAATTCACTTAAAGACTGCCTCAAAAAAGGTCATAAAATTGGGTGTGGTCACATGATGACCTGCTTCATGAACTCCATGATTTCCGGCCATAAATCTGGGCTTAATTATAGTCATACATTGAGGACTATCTATACAATGTATCTAACACCACACAAGAAATAATGCAGAGAAAATCAATTTATCTTTTTTTCTTGTCCTAATTTGTGAAATCAATGTATTCAAACATTTTAAATATATAGCACCTTTTCCAGAGAAGAGAGGTTGATCTGATCTCACTATGGAACACAGATCTGACACTGGACAGTTAGGTTCAGTATGACCAATCTATTATATTCATCAGAATAGTTCTAGTTGTTTATAAAAATCTATTTTTTGTGTAGTATTCTTCTTGTACTTGGACAATTTTTTTCACTGCACGAACTGATTAGAATCACAACATGAGAAGGAGGGCTGGAGGAGCCTAAACTAAAAAACAACATTTAATAGTAGCAGATTCGGTGCAGTATTTTTTATTTCCAAAATTGAAATTTCTTGTAAAATAATAGACAAAATAATGATCACTTTGGATAGTTATATAAAATTAATGCTACTATTCCACAGGGATTATAAAATATAACTGCCTGAAGTTTATGACCATGGAAAGTTTGAGAACAAAATTATAAGTAGATAACACTGAGCCTCTGAATCTATCTCTTTCTTGTCATCCTTACTTTAGCATTGGTTCTTTTTTCTTTTCATTTATTTTTTCCAATTAGTTTTACCTTTTTTACAGGATGGACAAGGCTGCATAATTTTTTTTTAATGCTTGGGAAATAGATACTTGTGCTGTTATTAGTTGTTAACATAAACTGTTTGTTTTTCTTAATTAAAAAATAAACATAAAACCTAAGAGTGTTTATTTTTCTTAATTTTCTGCTTTCAGTACAAATGGCATTGCTTTTTTTTTTAAAAAAAAGAATAAAATTACTTGCTCAGGCTTTTTCAGACCCTGGAAACTAATTCATGCTGAAGGAGGCTAAATATTATGAGAAGTGTGGCATTTAATCATGTGATAGGCCATCACAAAGAGTCCCTAAAACATAACTGTATGCCATTACAATATTATAGATTAAATGAGATGAATGACTAAGCAATAATTCATCTGAAGATATAGATACCATAGTAAAATCAGAGAAAATCTTGTGCATTTTAAGATGCCATCAGATTATTCTGTGATTGAATCATCATTTAGCAATCACTCATTTGCTTGCCTTTAACTATTGCTTCTTTGGGTACAAGGGAAAACACTGTTTTGATCCAATATTTCATTTATGCTGGTGTGGTTATGTGAGAAATGTCTCATAGAAGCAAAATTTTCTTGTTTTTTTTTTTAACCAATTGTGATGCTGAGCAAAGTGGAAAGAAAGAGAAAAGAACGATCAGTAACAAGGTAGATTGATTTGGTTATAGTGCTGATGAGTGTACTGTTGAAAGATTGGAAGGACCTGTTTAGGTCATCATAGAGAAAATCTAAAGATGCTCAGTTTATGAGGGGAATTAGGGCCAGAACTGCTATTGCTAAATGACAGTCATAAAAGGTGATATTACATGAGCATGTCATGTAGTGATGAAAGTTTTGGCTTTCCTGATTGCTCTCATTAAGCAAAGACCCTATGAGTCATTACAGGTAGCATGTAACTTACAAGTACAATTGGATCACAATTTACATCACTAAGTGAGACAGTCATTAATAAAGTCATACTTGACTTTTATGACATTTTTGTCACAGTTATTAAGTGAATCACTGCAGTCATTAAGTGAATCTCACATGCAAATCTGGCTTCTTCCCAGGGGTGAAATGCTCCCGGTTTGCACCGGCTCTCCCAATTAGGTAGCGATGGCAGCTGCTGGTTCGGAGGACCGGTAGCAAAAATCCCTGGCCCTGCACCCCCTGTCTCTGCTGAGCTTCACCGTCAGCAGAGGTTTTTTGGGTTTTTTTAATTTTTAAAAGTTTTTCTTCAGCTGAAAACATGCCTTTAAAAGTTAAAAAAAAAACACGCTCTGATGATCGCGAAACTGAGCAGAGATCATCAGAACACTTTAAAAGTTTTTTTTAAAAAAACCTCTTCAGACGAAGGGGGAAAAAAGGAAAAAGAGGGCCGGGCTTTAAAAGGCTTCTCTGGCCATCCCAGCTGAGCTCCTCATCACCAAAACCTTAAAAAACATGTTTTCTACATGTTAAAACAATTAATTTAAGAGGTTCTGGGCTGCTATGAGGGAACTTCAGCTGAGATCGTCAGAGGAGCTGACTTTAAAAGAGACATTTTTCCTCTGGCGATCCCAGAGGAGTTTCCTGATCCTAGCAGGCTTTTTAACAGCCCCCACTTACAAGAGCCCCCACCCATGCCCAGCCAATTCCCCCTCCTCACTTACCTATAATTACTGCTCTTTCCGGCTTGCAACGGCATGCTTTCTTCAGCTACTGAAGGAAAAAAAAAAAAGCTTGCTTTGACTTCCTGCTTTGCTGGCTGAGGAACTCTGGGATTTGAAGTCCACAATAAAATAAAATAATAAAATAAAATATTTGTACAGCTTTCTGAGATTTGGTATGTTTCTGTAGTGTTTCACTCTAACTACACAAACACACAAAAACTCAGAAAGCTGTATGTAGCATTTTGTGTGTGTGTGAGTCAGTTGTGTTGTGTGTGTGTAAAGTGTGAAAGTGTGAAGTTCCTGCTTGTTGCAGAGGCCATGTTGCAGCTGCTTTTACATTGTGTATGAGTCAGTTGTGTTGTGTTGTGTTGTGTTGTGTGTGTGTAAAGTGTGAAAGTTGGTTTTTGGTACCTCTTATTATTTTGTATACTTTGTTTATTATTTTTATTATTTATTGTTATTGGCCACGCCCACCCAGTCATCTGACCACCAAGCCATGCCCACCAATTAAGCCACGCCCACAGAACCGATAGGGAAAATTTTTAGATTTCACCCCTGCTTCTTCCATTGACTTTGCTTGTCAGAAATCAACTGGGAAGGTCACAAATAGCAAACATGTAACTCTGGAACACTTTAGCTATCATAAATACATGCAGATTACCAAGTGCTCAGATTCTGATCGTATGATCATGGGAATTCTGAGTTATGAGTGCAAGTAATGGCTGTAATTCCCCTTTTTTCAGCTCTGCTGTCATTAAAGCAGTGCATCCACTAAAATGAATCCCAATAAGTGGAAGACTACCTGTAAGGGAGAGAGGTGACCATGACTTCCAACTTCCTTTTGGCTTCTCATTGACTTTGCTTGTGGGAATGTCAGAAATAAGTATCATGTGACCATAGTTTGCTATGGCATCATCATAGCAAGCTGGGTACCAAGATCATGTGTCTGTAGGGACACAGCCAGAACACCTGAAGCCTGGTTGTTAGCTACTACTTGTTCAGCATTGAGGTAAATTTGAATGATCGCTAAGCAAGCAGTTTCATATCAAGGGCCATCTTTATCTATGCAGTAGCTAAAAGTCAACACCAACCTGATGGCACATAGCCATTTTAATTGAAAATGCTTAATATGTGTTAACAGGGAAGATGATTTGGCATTGCTGGAAAACTAGTCAAAATATGGAAACTGCAGTTCATTGTTTCTGAAGACCATGAATTTAAGGAAAAATAATCAATATAACAATATAACAACAGAGTTGGAAGGGACCTTGGAGGCCTTCTAGTCCAACCCCCTGCCCAGGCAGGAAACCCTACACCATCTCAGTCAGATGGTTATCCAACATTTTCTTAAAAATTTCCAGTGTTGGAGCATTCACAACTTCTGCAGGCAAGTCGTTCCACTTATTAATTGTTCTAACTGTCAGGAAATTTCTCCTTAGTTCTAAGTTGCTTCTTTCTTTGATCAGTTTCCACCCATTGCTTCTTGTTCTACCCTCAAGTGCTTTGGAGAACAGCCCGACTCCCTCTTCTTTGTGGCAACCCCTGAGATATTGGAACACTGCTATCATGTCTCCCCTAGTCCTTCTTTTTATTAAACTAGACATACCCAGTTCCTACAACCGTTCTTCATATGTTTTTGCCTCCAGTCCCCTATCCTCTGGCAGGGTACAGTATTGGAGGATTCAGTGTTAAACAGAACAACATAAGAAAAGGATTTAGGTGTAGTCATAGCAGATAACTGCAAAATGAGTAAACCAGCTATGAAGGCAAACAAAATTCTGGGACACATCAAGTAGAAAGATCACCAGCAGGAAAGAGAAGTTTTAGTCCCTCTACTGTATATAGGGATTTAGTCAGATCCCATTTGGAGTTCTGTGATCAGTTCTCGTGACCTCACTTTAAAAAGATATTGATGAGACTGAGTAAGTCCACAAATGACCAACAAAAATGGTGTAAGGTCTAGGGGACAAAACATATCCAGCAGAGATTGGAGGAACTGAAATATGTACAGCCTGGAGGGAAAAGAGGGACATGATTAAAACCTTTAAATATATTAAGGGTGTGAATTAGTTTCTAGAGGCAGTATTTTCAATATTAAGCAAACGTCAAGAGCACAGGGGCGTAGACTGACAGGAGGGAAGTTCAAAAGTAATGTTAGAAACGTTATTTCACAGAAAGAGTCATGGAAGCTTCCAGTAGAGGTAGTGGGCCAAACATGTTTATTTCAAGCAGTAACATGCTTAGAATAAACACAAATCTGTCACCTGACAAAAATTAGTAAATAAATAAAATATTAATTAAAATAATTAATTAAAAAGAAACAAAACAAACAAGCAAAAAGCTCAAAGGGCAGATTCAATGGATCATTGCCCTTTTTCTGCCATCATTTTTCTGTGTTTCTATAGTTCTAATTTCTAAGACAGATATTAATGCCATCTACTTTGAACCCCATAATGTCACTAATATGACAGAGTTCATTCATTTGATTATTTTCCAGAGGGTTTTATGAAATTCAGTAAAAAGTAGCAATTACAGATTTTAGAAATAGGAAAGCAGGTGAAATCTCATATTTGAAATAGCAGTATTCTAAAACAAAGAGAAAACTTTGGCTTTAGGATAATTTTTGTGTGAAAATTCCATTTTATTTCAATGCAAGCATTCTTCATCAACAGATTCAATTCTAGGGATAAATAGAAAAAATAAAGGAATGTTATCATTCTACGTGTTTAATTTAGCTCACAAGTGAATAAACATTGTTACAATTAATTAGTCCTATTTGTATCTTCCACATTTTCTTTCTTTTTGATCTATTCTTTTTTTTGCTACTTCTCCAAGCCCTGTAAATTTTGTTTTGTTAGACAAGTATTCCAGATACATGTAAATATTATCATACTTTGACCATAGTTTTCTGTTACTTTATACAGAAAGAAATGGATAGAAACACATTACAGTTCAGGTTTTAAGATTTAAAATAATCTTAAGGTATTTTCAAAAAAGAGAATGTCCTTCAGTCTCAATTCTATTTGTGTGACTCAGATGCTCCTACTCCTATATTAGATCTACCCTAGCTAGTGCAATTCTCTGCAATATGAAATGAACAGATGGCTTTGGTCACCAAATGGCTGACTTCCTCTTCTTTAGGGTCTTTGCTGCAGTGAACTAATATTTATTTATTTTAAAAAAATTATATGGCCATCTAAGTCAATCACTCCAGGTGGCTTACAAGGACATGCTTGTAAATCTGTATGTTGGCTTAATAACTATGCTCATGCAAATTTATTAAATATAAAATTGGGGTGGTTAATCTGATATTTTTTTTTCAATCTTGGCTCTAATTCCTATTTCCTAGTGATTTGCTTTTTTTAATTGCATTTTTTCTCTTTACATATCTCTATTACATATTTAATAGATCATTATTCATACAACTAGAACCAATATTCAGTACATTATATACATTCTATTTCTAAACATTCTATACCTTTATATACATTTCCATTCCTTATATCTATTATCTATCCATTCATACCATTTCTCCCATACCGCATAATATTCCAAGTTATTCTCTCCTTTTAACTCCAATGTGAGTTTATCCATTTCCACACTATCAAATATTTCTTGAATAATTAATCCCTCTGGTGGTATACTATCTTTCTTCCAATACTGGACAAAATCAATCCTTGCTGCTGTTAATATATGTAACATCAAATATTTTATCTTTTTATTATATTTCCTAGTGATTTTCTAACCAAGTACTAATTAGGTTTGAACCTGCTTAGCTTTTTGAAGATCAGCCAGGGTCACATGGTTGCTCCTATCTATTGTGAGAAGGAAAATCTGTCAGTAGTGCTAATAAGTAAAATAAGTACAGTTCAAACAACATTCCCTAACTCTTCACAGTTGAGGCTTGGCAAGCTGAGGGTTTTTTTTTTTTTTTGAGGCCATGACTGCCTTTCAATTTATTTATTTTTAATAAAATAAATTAATTAAAAAGCTTAGCTCCTACAATTCCTGATGAATTCTTAATAATGTTTTCATTACAATTGCCTTTTCTTATTTTGAATTTGTAGGGGATCTAGATGAGGAAGATCTAGGGAATCGCCACAAAGACCCAAATGAAAAAGGTCAGGACCCTGTGGTATCAAGCCAATGAGCAAATAATTGCTACACAAATTGGAACAGATTGAATGAGTTGAACTTTCAGCTGCTCCATTAATCTGGAGTAGTTTTAGTCATCAAACTAATTAAATGTAATTACATTTTTTCTTTGGGACCTGGATCTTTCAACTATTATTCCTCTACTAACCTTTATTCAAAGGTTTTTAGGTCTTAATTGAAACAGGAAGAAAAAACTCTGAAAGAAAAAAGTGTGTGTATGTGTGTTGAAAAATTATCTCAAGTTAACTGGCTTCCCAATCAGAATTATAAATCAGAATTATTGTGGCACAACTTTGGGGAAATCAAGGCCTCTCATTTTAACCGTTGGAAATGGCACTTCTTAAACGAGTGTTTAACACAGTGCTGCTGGCTGACCTTATAGAGATAATCAGGTCATTAACATCCTATTTACTTTGTGGCTTGCAGGCTTTGGTCCAATTACTGTCACTGCTGCAAAAGAGTGGCACAGATTTAGTTTGGAGAGAAGGATTATGATTAGAGTGAAATCATTTTGCCTTTTCAGATCTTTCCAGAAGAATATGCATAGTTTTTCAAAAGAAAGATCGGTTGCTTGAACAACAGATGGCAAGCCATTTTTGATAGTCATCCAAATTTCTGGGCTATATAGAATGTAACAAAATTATTTAAGGAAGTCTGCACAGCTGCATTTGTTAATAGCCCATGATTAAAGTGTGCAAAATTAAAATAATTTGGAGCACATTATAGTCATCTATTTGAATGTAGTCCCTTTGTTCCCAAACCATTGAAATAGATTCATTTTTATTTCTACATAGTAGCAATGAAACCACACCTGATCTTGCTTTTAATTTCTGTAACTAATTCATTTGATATTCTAAAGTTCCTGATCCAAAGGTGGGAATTTGAATTTATTGAATGAATTAATTTAGAAGTTGTTGAAGAGATGCTGCTGACTCATATTGGCTGGATCTGAAGGCAAAAGTGGGATACCCCTCATTTGTTTTTCCTTCATTCTTTTTTAACACCTCTTTTCTAGCATCTTATCTCTTTTTTCATTTCTTTTCCCCAGTGTAACTAATTTCTTTCCCCCAGTGTTCCCTTGCCAGGGAAAGACAGATTGTTCGTGTAATTTTCTGCATTGATCATATACAAAATATTCTGAAATTAAACTGAAGGCAACATGAAGATACCGTAGCACAAGGAGTACAGAAACCTCCAAGAATTAAAAGTGCTTATCCATATTACAAATTCAGACTACATTCTAAGGATATAAACAATATGCATCTCAAAACATTTATTGTTTTTTTATGTGTAAAAGTTTCTTTCCTCTGTTTTCAAAGAAACAGATCAGACAATGGTTAGTAACTATTATTTCTTGATAATTACATAGCAGTTTATCATATTTTTAAAAGACTGCCAAGTTCTTGTCAAAGGATCAAAATGGTTATTAGATTAGAATGAAACCACTTTGGGCAGCTGCATTTGAGTTTCATGGCTATGAGCAAATCATTGTTAAAATATTGTCAACCAGGCTGTTGAGAGATGCTTATCATATTTTGTGGTTTTGTGGATATACTTTAGCATGGCAGATTCTAATGGCAAAATAGCAGATGGATATTGTAGTAGCACAGACTGGTGGGACTATGAGCTATGAACTACAGCTCTTTATACATTTTAGGGGATGGCAGGGGAAGGATACTGCAAAGTGCCCATTCCCTCCCCACTCCTAGAGAAGGATATTGCAAAATCTCCATTCCCTTCTCATTCTGGGGCCAGCCAGAAGTGATATTTGTTGGTTCTCTGAACTACTCAAAATTTCTGCTACCGGTTCTCCAGAATCTGTCAGAACCTGCTGGATTTCAACCCTGATACAGGGTATATATTTGACTATAAAATGTTTCTGAAACACTAGTATATGTATATATTATCCTTATATAATACATTAGTCAATGCATATGTGGTACTCATAAAAGCATTCTGCAATACTGAAACAGTTTACTTTGAAAATATCAATAAACTCATTATGGATTAACTAAAAAAAAAGAGTAATTTGATCATTATAGTTCACCTGCTGTTATACTGTGTTCTATTTAAGAGATTGTAGTTAAAACACAATTATAACCCTATTAGCCTTTGACAAGACATCCATGGCAGGCTGGCCATTTCTCCAGACATTTGTGTTTGGGGATGAATGAACTCTGCTACCAATAGTAGTAAGTGGGATTATTGGTTTGCTTTAGCACCAAGGATTATTTGTTGGGGTTTGTGTTTTAATCTTAGAAGTCATTTGTGTGATATAAACGATGTAAAATCATTTTATACGATCACTTAAGTATGAGACAGCAGTGTGAGGCAGCAGCTAAAAAATTTAATACAATCCTTGGTTGTATAAACAGAGGCATAGAATCAAAATTATGTGCAGTGTTAGTACCACTTTATAAACACTTAGTAAGACCACACCTGGAATACTGCATTCAGTTAGATGTTTACACTTTGGAAAAAGTGCAGAGAAGAGGAACTAAGATGATTAAAAGCCTGGACACTAAAACATATGAAGAATGGTTTGCAGCATTTTGATTTAGTTAGTCTAAAAGAAGAACTAGGAGGGATATTAGCAGTATTCCAGTATTTGAGGGGCTGCCATAAAGAAGAGGGGACAACTTATTTTCCAAAGCACCACAAGGCTTTGGACCAGAAGAAACAATAGATGGAAACTAATCAAGTACAGATGCAACCTGGAATTGAGGAGAACCTTCCTAACAGTGAGGAAAATTAACCAGTGGAACAGCTTGCCTTCAGAAGTTGTGGGTGTTTCTTCTCTGGAGGTTTTTAAGAAGAGACTGGAAGGCCACTTGTCTGAAATTCTATAGGGTCCCCTGCTTGAGCAAGAGAGTTGGACTCCAGCTCTATTCTATTCTTCTTAATTTATATGATTTTATAAAACAAAGTCTTTGCATGGCCACAAATACCAAACTATCAATATTGAATGCACATGCAAAGGACATCTGGGATTATTATCAATAAAATTAATAAAGAATTCACAAGAAAGAGTATTTGTCTTTTGCTAACAGTTCTTTGATGGATTTAAAGACATCTGTGCACCAGATTATAGAAAAGGGGTCTAATAATTCTTTACTGTAGCCAAGAACAAAATCAATTAGTCCTGTAGCTGGTTGTCAAATTAAGGCAATTGTCAGCCTTGGCAGCCATCTTTTTCTTTGGATCTTCAGGGCTGCCACATTTAGTGCTGTGGGAAACTGGGAGGGGGGATTGCATGGAGTTGCAGAGATATCTAGTCATAATAACATTCTTTTCTCTGGGAGTCAAGAACAATCAGCTTGCACCTGGAGTGGTGTGACTGGAAGGCATCTCCAGTTGGGACAGTGCATCGATTGGACCATGTGATGGACATGTTGGTGCAGGAGAAAGGACTTGGACTTTCTTTTGGGTGGGAAAAACCTGGAAGCTTTCAGATTTGGGTTTTCCAGGTGTGCCAATATCACATCTCTAATAAAATGGAACTTTGAGGAACTTAATTTCTAGCCTCAGAGTCTTCTTTCGTTGAGGGTGTTATTTGGAACCTAAACCCTCACATTAACCCGAATCTCCTTTCCTCCTTTGCAAAGAAAGAACATAAAAGTTGAATTAATATAGGCTTCAGACATACAATGCCAGTCTTCAAGTACTGGTAGCAGTTGTTTTATTTTTTTAAAAAAAAGGGCAGTTAAAAATGGTTCCTGAAGTTTATGTAGCTCCTTTCAAGCTGAAATTATGAGATCAAGGTATAATAAAGAAGAGAGTTGGATAAATTCTATAATGCTATCAAAAAAAGCTATAAAACGTTGGAAAGGAATAGTGTTCTCTTGTTTTCATTATTGAAGGGTTCTACAGAATTTATGTATAAATAGTGGTTGTTAATCATATAATAATTAATTATAACATCATGTAATAGAAGTAGGACTAGTTGTATTTCACTAGGATGTAATACTGTCAACTCTTCTAGATTTCTGTCTGGGCAGAATTGATGTAAATATCTATGTTTAGTAGTGCTACAATTTTCAGTGCTGCTTGATTGAGGAAATGCTGGTGGTGAAGTGGTGGAATGCAGTATTGGAGGTAAATTCTGCCTAAGCCTGGAGTTCAGTCCTAGCCAGGCTCAAGGTTGATTTTTTTTTATTTACATTTATATCCCGCCCTTCTCTGAAGACTCAGGGCGGCTTACAGTGTGAAAGGCAATAGTCTCATCCTATTTGTTTATTTACAAAGCCAACTTATTGTCCCCCCAACAATCTGGGTCCTCATTTTACCTACCTTATAAAGGATGGAAGGCTGAGTCAACCTTGGGCCTGGTGGGTCTCGAGCCTGCAATAATTGCAAGCAGCTGTGTTTTAATAACAGGACATCTTACAGCCTGAGCCACCCACAGCCCTTTCAGCTTTCCATCTTTTCAAGGTCAGTAAAATGAGGACCCAGATTGTTGGGGGCAATATGCAAATAGTACTTACATTATAAACTGCCCAGAGAGTATTGTATATCACTATGTGTAGTATATAAGCCTAAATGTCATTGCTATTGATTTGATAGGCCTGATATTTGCACACAAAAGTAAATAGTAATAAAGGAAACCGTTTGATGGAGGAAAGTTTAAGATGTTTACTTTTATATATTAGTATCTATATCTGATCTGACACTCATCAGTGTTGCAACAATCAGTATATCAGTGAATAAAGAGATTTTAAGCTTTATTAGCAAATTTGTAGCAATTTTGGAATAGAATAGAATAGAATAGAATAGAATAGAATAGAATAGAATAGAATAGAATAGAATATTGGCCAAGTGTGTTTGGACACACAAGGAATTTGTTTCCAGTGCATAAGCTCAAAGTGTACATATAAACAGCAAGTAATAGTCATAGGTCATAAATCATAGTTACAATCATTAATCATAAGTTACAAACAACATTTGATAAAGAAAGGATTATTTTAAAATAATTAAATTGTGAATCTATATGTAAATGTACATTTATCTTATAGGTAAGACTGGTAGTCAACTAAATGATTAATTTTAACCAAAACAAAGGATTATATTTCACCACAATCTTAATAAACCCATCCAAAGGATTTAAGTTAGTCCTGATAGACTTTTTACATTGATTTTATTGGATCTGATTAGTGCAGGGGTGTCAAACTCAATTTCATTGAGGGCTGCATCAGAGCTGTGGTTGACCTTGAGGGGCCAGGCAGGCATGGCCGACTGGCTGGATGTGACCATATGGTTTGGCATGGCCATCTTGATTATACTCCCCAAACTGCTGGCATGTTTCCCCTTCGCATTGGGTAGACCAGGCCAAAGCTATGCTGGTCTGATCTTTCCACTTTGCATAGGGTAGACCAGGAGGGCCTTATAGACCAGATTCAACCACATCGTGGGCCAGATCCAACCACGTCACGGCCTGGGCCTTGAGTTTGACACCTCCAGTTTAGTGAAATATATAAGCACCTTCACAACTGTGCATAACTCAGTACATGAACTGAGGTTAAAACAAAAGGTCTCTGAATTAGCCAGCATGAGTAGGAATTTTTAATTATCCAAAAACATCTAGAAGTTATCGGGATGGAACCAACTGATGCCCAGTTGAAATCCTTTAACACAGGATGCACTATTTTGGGTAATGTATTATAATAATTGTAATATTAAACAAATAGTGTCCTTGATTTGAAGATACATTGGCCATGAATATTAATTAAGGCAAATCGTGTTTCATTTAAAATATGCTAAGGCGCTGTATGTTATTGCAGCATGGAAACTATAAGATTTGATATATCTATTCCATTACTTATTGATGTATCTTCCTACAGGTGCAGGGTCCCTCAGGTGCAGGATCCACTTTTTGGATTGATAAACACCATTTTGCACAATCAAATACAGCATTTGGATCCAATTGGGCAGTTTTCATGTTTGTATTTATTGTGTCTGGCCATCTTTGTTTTAGCTTCCCACATGGGTATTTGCAATCTGTATTAAAGTGGAAGGCCATGCAGTCAATAGTGTGATGTGTTGCTCATAGGACCTGGCCATTTCACTGTAGATGTTTTTCCTATATTTTGTGAGGTGTTGGTACAATGGCATTTGCTGCCATACTGTATCGTTGCTAACATGATGAAGAGAAACACCTAACGATCAACAAAGCATGCATATTTCCATGGCACGTAAAAATGCTTAATGAATTTGGTGATTCACCGGTACTCAGCGCTTTATAAAGCTATTGAGTGAATCATTATTTTATACATCTTTTATAGATTTTCAAGCATCGATCGCAGAACATGGTCCCTTTCCATCATAATCATACGAAGACTACTTCAGCTTCAACCACAACAATACATGAGCACACAATAGATTTAAACTTAAAATGAAACGCTCCAATCTTGATTGTAGAAAATATGACTTCAGTAACAGAGTTGTTAATGCCTGGAATGCACTACCTGACTCATCTCAAAATCCCCAAAACTTAAACCAAAGACTGTCTACTGTTGACCTCACCCCATTCCTAAGAGGTCTGTAAGGGGCGTGCATAAGAGCACCAGCGTGCCTACCGTTCCTGTCCTAATGATCCCTTTGGTTGTATTCAATTTGTGTGGTTATTTCATGCTTATACTTATATATATTGCTGTGTTTGACAAAATAAATAAATAAATAAATAAATAAATAAATAAATAAATAAATAATAATCATGCCTTGTTCATTCTTGCACACACTTCGTCATTAATGCTGCTGTCACTTTGTAATGGGATACTAAGTAATAGAAAACATTGGTGTTCATTGATGACTTATATGGTGAAGAAATGCCTGATGCATTCCTTTAATGTATTATGTGTTGTCATGTTTTTGCTGTTTTACGGTATTCCCTGGAGTCACAGAAAGTATATTTAGGTTTAGCAACTCTATGTATTAAATATGTAAAATGGCATTTACCTAATGTAAACCTATCCTGAACTGAAAGCAAGCTTAGTGAATAGTGAACAGACATTGATTGAATAAAATGAAATACCATGTTTAATTGCTATTTTTTTTCCAGAGGGTCTCATCTCTCACCCATGGTGCTTTTTTTAATGTGCTTATATTTTGTTCTGCTCCAGTATATTCTTTTTTGGTTTATAATATAAGTTTCATACTTTACCACCATTGTGTCTTTAATAAATTATATAAATAATTGTTGAACAAAATAGATTTTTTTCCTATGAGTTGTAGGTAGATGTGGCAGGAAAGATATTTCAGAAATGCCCACTGAAATTTTTACTCAGAAAACCAGAAAGTTTTCTTTTAAAACTTTTGATTTTTGTTCTCAGCACTACTATAGTATAGTCTCCTATTCTCTGGATGCATGGAATTAACTTCTATTGCCAAAATGTCTCTTTTTGAATAAGACTGAGTAACTATGTCTTTCATCTTGCTCTCTTTGGAGTCGTGCTGCAGAGTTCATACTCCACAGTATGGAGCTGGAAGGAATATTCTTTGGCAAATCCATGGCATGAAGGAGCCTTCAGGCTTCCAAGTTGAGTACTTCAGGAATAGCTATAGAATTGCCTGCAGTGTATTCTTAAAACTCTGCCTGAGATGTTGGAAACCATTGCCAATCAAGATAGAAAATCATGGGCTAGAATCTAGCTAGAAAAGTGATCAGTCCCAGAATTCAGACTGTTTCCTGTACATTCGGCAACAATCTATTTTTTGCTGAAAATGGTATTAGGTAACAGTAACAGAGTTGGAAGGTCATCCTCTGCTCACGCAGGACACCTGTACTAGGGATTTGAACCGCTGAACTGCTGACCTTTCTGACTAACAAGCTCTATTATTATTATTATTATTATTATTATTATTATTATTATTATTATTATTATTATTATTATTATTATTATTATTATTAATAATAATAATAATAATATTAATTAATATTAATATTATTAATATTATTAATATTAATTAGATTTTTATACCGCCCTTCTCCCGAAGGACTCAGGGCGCTGTACAGCCAACAATAAAAACAGTAACAAATACAATTTAAAATAAACAATTAAAAAACTTATTATAAAATTGGCCAAAATTTAAAACATATTAAAATTTAAAACCCATTAAAATACATCCAAAAAATTTAAAATTTAGAATTTAAAATTTAAGCCAACCCCGCACGAGTAAATAAATATGTCTTCAGCTCGCGGTGAAAGGTCTGAAGGTCAGGCAATTGGCGCAAGCCAGGGGGAAGTTCGTTCCAGAGAGTAGGAGCCCCCACAGAGAAGGCTCTTCCCTGCTTAACAGCAGGCGGTCCCGTAAGTACCCAGGCCTTAAGCCATGGAGCGCTTTAAAGGTAGTGACCAACACCTTAAAGTGCACCCGAAAGGCCACAGGCAGCCAGTGCAGTCTGCGCAGGAGTGGTGTTACACGGGCACCATGTGTGGCTCCCTCTATAACCCGCACAGCTGCATTCTGGACTAACTGAAGCCTCCGAGTGCACTTCAAGGGGAGCCCCATGTAGAGAGCATTGCAATAATCCAAACGAGAGGTAACAAGAGCATGAGTGACTGTGCATAAGGCATCCCGGTCGAGGAAGGGGCGCAACTGGTGCACCAGGCGAACCTGGTGAAAAGCTTTCCTGGAAACGGCCGTCAAATGATCTTCAAACGACAGCCATCCATCCAGGAGAACACCCAAGTTGTGCACCCTTTCTGTTGGGGCCAATGATTCGCCCCCAACAGTCAGCCGCAACTGCTGGGATGCTGGCATCCACAGCCACTCCGTCTTGGAGGGATTGAGCTTGAGCCTGTTTCTCCCCATCCAGACCCGTACGGCTTCCAAGCACCGGGAAAGCACTTCAACAGCTTCGTTGGGGTGGCCTGGGGTGGAAAAGAACAGCTGCGTATCATCAGCGTACAGTTGGTATCTTACCCCAAAGCCACTGATGATCTCGCCCAGCGGCTTCATATAGATGTTGAACAGGAGAGGCGAGAGAATCGACCCCTGCGGCACCCCACAAGTGAGGCGCCTCGCAGTCGATCTCTGCCCCCCTGTCAACACCGTCTGCGACCGGTCAGAGAGATAGGAGGAGAACCACCGATAAACGGTGCCTCCCACTCTCAACCCCTCCAACCGGTGCAGCAGGATACCATGGTCGATGGTATCAAAAGCCGCTGAGAGATCTAATAGGACCAGGGCAGAGGAACAACCCCTGTCTCTGGCACTCCAGAAATCATCCACCAACGCGACCAAAGCTGTCTCCGTACTATATCCGGGCCGGAAGCTGGACTGGAACGAGTCTAGATAGACAGCTTCATCCAGGTATCGGGGAAGCTGCCATGCTACCACACTTTCTACAACCTTCGCAACAAAGCGAAGGTTGGAGACTGGACGATAATTTCCCAAAATAGCTGGGTCCAGGGAAGGCTTCTTGAGGAGGGTCTCACCACCGGCTCTTTCAAGGCGGCAGGAAAGACCCCTTCCTGCAAAGAAGCATTAATGATCCCCCGGAGCCAGCCTCGTGTCACCTCCTGTGTGGCCAGCACCAACCAGGAAGGGCACGGGTCCAATAAACACGTGGTGGCATGCAACCTCCCCAACAACCTGTCCACGTCCTCGAGAGCCACAAGGTCAAACTCATCCCAAACAATCTCGACAAGACACGTCTCCGCCCTCTCACCTGGATCATTCCAATTTTGGTCCAAATCATCCCGGAGCTGAACGATTTTATCGTTCCACTAAACTCCTCGGCACATCCCTGTAAGGGGTCATCCCGCACCTCCTGATGAAGGAGAGAGCGGGTCACCCAAAACAGGGTGGCTGGGCGGTTATCTGCCGACGCAATGAGGGTGGAAATGTAAGAACATCTCGCCTCCCTCATTGCCACTAGGTAGGTCTTAGAATAAGACCTAACTAGTGTCCGGTCAGCTTCGGAACAGCTGGACCTCCAGGCACTCTCTAGGCATCTTCGCCGGCGTTTCATCTCCCTCAGCCCCTCGGTGAACCAAGGGGCCGGTTGAGACCTACGCCGGGTCAGAGGCCGCAAAGGCGCAACACGGTCCAAAGCCCCAGCCGCGGCCTGCTCCCAGGCCACGACTAGTTCTTCAGCCATGCCGTGGCCCAGATCCTCAGGAAACAGCCCAAGCTCCATCAGGAACCACTCAGGGTCCATCAGGCGCCTGGGACGGAACCTATGCATTGGTTCCGTCTCCCTGCGGTGGTGGGTGGCAGTCCGAAAGCTCAATGTCTTAGCCACTGAGCCACCTAGCCAGGCTAGTGTTCTCTGAACTTCTTTATATTTATATTTATTTTTTGCATATTTCATTACCCAGCTAGATAACATCATCAGTGCTAGAAGGAAGTAGAGTTTGCTATCTGTTTATAAAGCTGGGGAGAAATGCCAACGTTTTAGGGTCAAAATCCCAAAGGATCTTGCCAGACTAGAACACTGGGCCCTATCCAACAAAATACAATTCAGTAGTGGAAAAAAAATAAGGTTTTACACTTAGACAAGAAAACCCAAATACACTGGTATAGAAGAGGTGGTATATGGTTCAACAGCAGTAAATGTGAGAGGGATCTGGGAATCCTAGTGGACAATATGAGCCAGAGTATGCTGCAATTGTCAAAAAGGCCAATCAATGGAGGGATAAAATCAAGATCATGTGAAGTGTTAGCACTCTTTATACTACTCTTGGTAAGAGCTCACTTGGAATATTGCATCCAGTTGTGGTCATCATGAAACAAAAAAGATGTTGACAGTTTAGAAAGAGTGCATAAAAAAGCAACAAATATGATTAGGGCTCTAATCCAATTTAGAATTAAGGAGAAATTTTGTGATAGTAAGAACAATTAAACAGTGGAACAGCTTGCCTCCAAACATTGTGGGTGCCACATCAATGGAGAAATTGTACAGTCATTTGTCTGGAATGATATAGGGTATCCTGCATGAGCAAGGGGTTGGACTAAAAGACCTCCAAGGTCCTTTACAACTCTATTATTCTTAAACCTTGCCAAGAAAACCGCAGGAACTTATTCAGGAAGTCTCAGAGAAATAGGTATGATTCAACAGGAGAAAAAGAAAATCCAGGATATTAGTAAACCTGACACATCACCTTGCCATTTTAAAGATTAAGGGTGTTCAAATGACAGTGATTAACCTCACAATAGATCTTGGTTCTACATACTCCAGATTGCAGCTCAAATTCTTCAGCGGTTTGGCATTTTTATGTAAAGATAGAAAAGAAACAGGACATTTTGTATTTAATCAAGGATTAAGCTCTTCATATTCTGGGCAGATCCTACAGTAAAATGGATATTGCGTTAGAAAAGTAGAATTGCTCAACAACAAATTGCTCCATGAACTGAACAGTTGCAGCATGTAAAATGGTAGATTATGAATTTGAACCCAGAAGATTGAATGCATGGAACTGTCTTCTCACATCTGGTTTAACTTTTAGATAGTCACAGAAAGTGAAATCACTATAGTTGTGTTTGTTCACATTGTTATGAACACAGGTAGCAGCCTATCAAGCATCTAAATGTCTTCACAGTATCATGCATATAACTATCTAGATTTCTCAGTTTGTATATTTTTGAGCCTTACCTGAAGAAACCAGAAAATTAAGCCAAACTGGGCACAAATGGGCTTGCAACTTGTCCATTAAAGTTATTTACTGAAAAATTAGAATGGATGATTTATATGAATTTCCCAGGGGAAGAAAAAAAAATTTCAATACTTTCTCAACAGCAAAAATCCTACTTCTTACTGGTGAGAGTAGCACAACTCTGAAAAAGCTTACAGGAAAGAATATCTGGGTCTCCAGAAAGATTATGAGAGACACACTCTTGGTCACTTAGGCACTATTCAAGTCCAACCATTCCATAGTCTATCCAAGAACAGAATCATTCTTAGAATTGTTTTGCCCTAATTCAGCAGTGAAATCTGGCCAGATCTATCCAGCTTGTGCGAATCGGTAGTGCCAATGGTGGGAGGCTCTGCCCACCCACTGGGATGTCATTACATCCCATTTTTTACCCTCTGTGCATACGCAGAAAGCTCTGCATGTGCACAGAAGAGGCGCAGGCTCACATTCCTGAACTGGTAGCAAAGGTAACTGCATTTCACCGCTACCCTGATTGGCATCTTTTTATTGCATCTCCCTTCCTCTCTATTTAAAGATGTAATTGTTGTTCTTGTTAATTGTGAAGTCATGTCCGACCCATTGCAACCCCATGGACAACGTTCCTCTAGGCCTTCCTGTCCTCTACCATCTTCTGGAGTCTATTTAAGCTCATGCCTACTGCTTCAGTGACTGCATCCATCCACCTCATTCTTTGTCATCCCCTTTTTCTTTTGCTCTCAATCTTTCCCAGCATTAAACTCTTCTCCAGTGAGTCCTTCTTTCTCATTAGGTGGCCAAAATATTTGAGTTTCATCTTC
Organism: Ahaetulla prasina; assembly: GCF_028640845.1. Lineage (NCBI taxonomy): Eukaryota > Metazoa > Chordata > Lepidosauria > Squamata > Colubridae > Ahaetulla > Ahaetulla prasina. The sequence continues at coordinate 110,648,972 of NC_080542.1, read as the reverse complement.
AGGATTTGGCCTTCTAAAGAGCAGTCAGGGATGATCTCCACTAGAACTGACCGCCTTGCAGTCTAAGGGACTCTCAGGAGTCTTCTCTAGCACCAGAGTTCAAAGGCCTCAATTCTTTGGCACTCTGCCTTTCTTATGATCCAACTTTCATAGCCATACATTGCAACTGAGAAAACCATAGCCTTGACTATACGCACTTTTGTGTAATAGATGTAATATTGAATTACAAATAATATACATATTAATTTACAAGAAAACAAATAAGTATTAAATTAGTAATATGCTAAATTTTATTTTAGATCCCATTGACAAAAAGAATCCTGGAATACATGTCTTGAATACAGCAAGGAAGCACAAATTCTGTAGTTGGGTTAAAACAAAATGTTGTTGCTGTTGTTTTTCTCATTTACCCTTAAATGAAATGTAATTTTCACATTGCTTTTTTTTTTTTACATTAACCTCCTATGTAGTGTGAAGTAATTATTGTAGATGAAAAAACCTGCCTTGTTGAGTTAAATGTTTCTTTTTTAACACATTGGGTCTTTTCAACTCTATCCTCAATCCACTAACTAAGATTTGGATCCTCGAGGAACAGCTCTTTTCAAAATGGATAGTGCTTATTCAGAGCAGGTATTCAAGATATGGTTATTAAAGCATAACATTTACTTATTTATTTATTGTATGAGATGCTCCTGTTATCTTAATCCACACAACACTCTTGGTTCAAGAGCTAAATTCATATTGCACTATCATTGGAAGTGCTAATCATTGGAAGCACTTCCAGTGCTAAGTAGAGAAAGTTTCTGCATTCTCCCCTCATTCCTAATCTAAATAATTTTTGATAAATGAATAATGTTCTCACACACAAACCAACTCTGCTGCTTTCCCTATGTGACTAACATTGGCTGCTTTCCTAAGAATGCAGTTCTTCCCAGGCATTTAGTACAATGCCAGTTGGGACACATTGGGAATCTTGACTCATAACACATCAAAATTAACTATGGTTGAAAGGAAAAAGGTGAGGTTAATTGATGAATAGCAGGCAATAGTTAAATAGGTGGTAAAGAATATCAGATAATTAAATATCAGAAAGTACAAAAATCTAACAATCAAAGTTGAAAGATTATTGGCACTGCCCATAACAGATACAATATGTAATCTATGGGTTCTCCTGGACTTGCACAAGGCAGCCTGTGGCCAGGAGGGCCTTTGCACACCTCCAAGTGGTACATTCATTGCACCCACACCTGGAGTGGGAGGTTCTACTCACAGTAACTCATGCCCTTGTAACCTCCAGGTTAGACTACAATAACACGCTCTACATGGGGCTGCCATTGAAAACTATTTGTCAACTCCAACTGATGCAGAATATGGCACACAAGTAGTAAATGGTGCCAAATATATGGTATATGTAACACTACACCTGTGTAAACTGAATTGGTTACTGGTGTGTTTCCAAGGGTAATTCAAAGTGCTGGTGGTAACCTACAGTATAAAGCTCTACATAACTTGCCAAAGGTGTACCTGAAGCATCACATTTTTCAAAAGTCTCTATCCACCCAACTAGGTCAAGCAGAATGGGCATGCTACAGAACCTGTCAGTCAAAGAATGTCAGTTGACAAGAACCAGAAGGTGAGCTCTTTCTGCAGTGGCCTTTGTTCTGTAGAAACATCCTCCCTGAGGAGATCAGAATGGCCCTAACCCTCATAAGCTGTTTTGTAAGGCCTTAGAAACCTGGCTGTGCTCCTGAACCTGAAGTGCTGAATGTGCCAAGGGTCCCATTTCCTTGCTATATTACTCAAATATTTTGCTGTTGAATTGATTAGTTTATTTTTTTTTACTGCTTTTACTGTCATTATTGTTTTACATTTTTTTTATTTTTAATTTTAATGTATTTCTGAACAATATTGTTCAGAGACATTGACTAGATGAGCAGCCATGCAAATCGAATAAATAAAATAAAATAAAATAATAAAATAAAATAAAATGGCTCTGGTTATCAGTATACTGGTATCATACCAAAGGCTGAACTGGATTCCTTGCTAATCAGCACAAAATAATTCAGCAAAGATATTGGTATGAAATTTGGGATCAACAAATGTGCAACTGCTACCAAATACCTCTCACCGACCCGTGCGCTCTCACAGAGAGGGACTCCTCAGGGTGCCGTCAGCTAGGCAGTGCCGTCTGGCGACACCCAGGGGAAGGGCCTTCTCTGTGGGGGCTCCCACCCTCTGGAACGAACTCCCTCCAGGACTTCGCCAACTTCCGGACCTCCGAACCTTTCGTCGCGAGCTTAAAACACACTTATTTATCTGCGCGGGACTGGATTAGATTTTAAAGTTATGGGTTTTAAGGGGTTTTTATTATTTATACTATTTTAAATTTGGGGCAATAGAATAAGTTTTTAAATTGTTTTTTAATTTGTATTTATATGTATTTTAACTGCCTGTGAACCGCCCTGAGTCCTTAGGGAGATAGGGCGGTATATAAATTTGAAAAATAAAATAAAAATAAAATAAAACCATAGCCATAAAGGCAGACACAATTGATGGAATACAGCTTGGTAATAAATATTTGATAGGTACTAGTATCGAAAGAGGGCTAAAAATATTTATAACTTTTGGAAGCTTATCATAAACATGTTACCATGTTAAAAAATAACAGTTTATGTTGGAAAGTGCTGCACATAGCTCCTTATTTCAAATGATGCACATGCAATTAAATGAAGTTGTCTACTAATCCTGAGAGTAATGAATACATAGAATAAATACCCTGGACCAGAGATCTACATTTCTTAGGCAGTCATCAAATGACAATATCTCTTCATTAGAAAATTGAATCCCATAAGCAAGGTAAAAACTTCTTTCTGTTGTTTCTTTCCATTCTACATCTCACTCAGTGTTCTGATTTTCAATACCTCTTCATATCATTTTCTGTAATTACAGAATTGTATTTTCATATGGACACATTTTGTCTTTGTTTCCTAAAATTAAAATTGATTTCTGAGGCACATAAAACTTTTTTTCAATGATTATGCACAATGCACAAAAGAAAAAGAAGAGATTACTACTGAAAAAGTAGAGATTACTACAATTCCTGAATGCTATCATGTGTGTGGTTCACTAAACCCAAATTGAAGAAAGAATCCAAATGAAACGAGGAAAGATAGAAGATGGAAACCTTGGTGCACATGACATGATGTCCAATTATATAAGGGTTTTGGATCGGACCAGAAACAAATTGATTTGCAAATATTTGGAACAATGTAATTAAAATTTCCTAGAAGTATTCATGCTAGTTCAAAAGTTCAAAGGCATCCAGACCACACACTGTTTGATGAAAATTGAATGTTATATAAATAAAACATTTTAAAAAAAGTTTAAGGAATCTGAGGCATTAGCTCGTGTAACAAAATTACAAGGAACAACATATACATGTAGATCATAGGGTGATGATGAAATTGCTTTTTCCTTTATTAACTCTGCATGCCTTAAGAAATCAAACCTATTGTGATGATGGTGATTCCATAAGGCTATTTATGTTGAATCTTAGGGGTGAACGATCTGCAGCCCAGAGACCACATATGGCTCACTTGGGCCCTTTTTTGTGGCCCTTATTTACCCTGATTCAGAAAGCTCTCTGGCCATTAGTGCTGAAAACTAATATTTTTTTTTAATATAGGAAAGACACCTATGGTTATTATAGTACAAGGGCTAAAATGGACATATCACAATAAAAGAAGAAGAAAAAACATCCCCCAATACTTCCAAACCCACCCTTGCCTGTTCTTGTGAAGAGATTACCTTGGTGGTTCTCTGCCTCTCTAAATATGTGAACTGAACAGTTATATGAAGAATTTTATTTTATTTATTTATTTATTTTATTTATTTATTTATTTATTTATTTATTTATTTATTTTGTCACAACAATATATGTAGGTATCATACAAAAAGATTATATAGTAAATAAACACATATATGGGTAAATATAAGGAGGTATAAGCATATATATAGGAAGGAGAAAAGAAAAAAACAATAGGACAGGAACGGTAGGCATGTTTGTGCGCTTATGCATGGTGGTTTTGCTTAGAGGACAGTATATTGGCCAAGGCTGTATGAATCTTTTTCTCACCCTGTTCAGGCATCATGCCCATTAAACATGGCAACAAAATCCTTTCAAAATTAAGTGTGAGAATCACCCCATTCATTCTGATGGAATGGACTTTAACCCATACTTACAGGGTTCTATCTTATGTTCCTTGGATACCTCCTAGTACGTATTACACTCTGTCCCCATGGAATTTATTTTTTAAAAAATTATTCTTATAAACAATGAAAAATAATAATAATCTAGGACCATCTTTAACTGCAAGGTGAACCTAAGTGAATTATGTAGGCATTCTTAGAAAATTTATTTATTATTATTATTATTTGCATTTATATCCCGCCCTTCTCCGAAGACTCAGGGTGGCTTACACTATGTCAAGCAATAAATAAATAAATATTTTGGAAAGCTGTAGCAAATGCTATATTTGGAAGAGAAGCCAGGACATGTATATGAAAGAATAAGGTAAATTGCAATAATAGAAAGTGCTCTGTCAGGAGAACAAGGATGTCCAGGAACTGTGGTGAGACAGAGTTTGGTGAATTCAAAAGCCTTTATTGGCTTCAACAGGCTAACAGTGCTAACAGGGCAACTCCAGCCAGCAACAACAATTCTCCATCTGACAGCTTTTTATATAGTGGCTGTCAGATGCTTTAGCCAATGTGGGGCTTTATTCTCTCGCCGAGCAAACTCCTAGTTGAGCCAATAGGGGAAGCAGCCACGTCATCGCAGCGCGAGTCCGGGATGCAACAGAAAGTATCTGGTATTTGGTAAATGGATGTCACCCCTTCAAAGTAGACCAAATCTGGAAACCAAAGACATGCAAGTTAGTACTACTTTTATGATGCAATTATAATACAAGAATCTTGCAAGCAAAAATGCATATCCTCCATCCACTTCCTTTATTCTGATAAGTAAGGACAGTGATGTCTGAGACCCTTTCTCACATTATTTATTGGCTTTGGTCTCAGATTTCTTTTATTTGGTCATTGTCTTGATTATTATTCTTTCTCCTGTCCCTCAGTGTTACTCCTTTCGTTCTATAAATTGGTTGCATTTTAATGAGAGTAGTCCAAATGTTTTCTCAAAATTTCAAATTTTGTACATGGTCCCCCAAAATAGCTTATACCTTCTCTGAAAATATTGTGATATTCTAAACTTCAGATGACATACCAGCCTCAGATGGTATTTAATCAAGTGATAAATAAAGTATTTTGGTTACATTTGGAGTTCAGTACTATAATTCCCTTTTGATAAAGAGTTTGGATAGTCCTCCACTTATAACCACAATTGAGTTCAAAACTTATGTTGCTGAGTGAGAAATTTGTTAAGTGAGTTTTGCCCCATTTTATGACCATTGTTGCCACATTTGTTAAATGAATCACTGCAGTTGTTAAATTAGTATCACCATTGTTAAATGAATTTGGTTTCCCCACTGACCTTGCTTATCAGGTTGCAAAAGGTGATCACACAACTCCAGAACACTGCAACCATCATAAATGTGAGTCAATTGTCAAACATCTGAATGTAAATCATGTGACCATGGCGATGCTGAATGGTCATAAGTTGCTTTTTTCAGTCCTGTTGTAACTCTGAATGGTCACTAAGCAAACTGTTGTAAGTCGAGGAATACTTGTATTAACCATTTATTCTCAAACTCAAACTCTTTGTTTGCTATAACTTCATTAAATCATGATCACTTTATTCTAGTGTGCCATTGTAGGATGACTGACTGATCAGTCTGAAATTACTTGAAAAGAGCATATAATTAACCGTATTTCTATAGCTAGTAGCATGGGTCTTTGACAGCTTTTCTTTCTTTTTAAGATCTCTGTAACAATACCTAATTATTCTTCTATTAATCACACTTTGAAGCTCAAAGTAGGGTCTGATTTTACTTTGGGAATCAGTTGTCATCTTTATTTTTAAGCAATCATAGATTCATTCTACAGATATCACATATTGTTTTTTATTTACAAACATATAAAAGCAAATACTGAAATTACTTCCTCTTAAAAATGCATAGGCTTATTGAATTACTGCTGCTCTCCAAATTATTGCAGGTGAAATGGAAAGAGAAATGATTTTCTCTTGAATTTGATCCATGAGAAGTGGATCAGGAAGATTGGATATTATATTAAAAATGCATATACATATTTCATTCATTGAGAATGAAACAAGCACACACATAGTTAGAACAGTCCCCCCACCCCAAAGATGTAGAAGAGGGCAGCTAGAAAGTTTGGGAACTAGAGCAGTTTATTAAATAGAAAAGAAAGACTAAGCATTGGGATTTTCTAAATTTTAGAAAAAGATTAGTTATAGGAGGGATGGATGATAGAGATGTATAAAATAATAACGACACTGAAAAGCTGGACTTTTTGTCCTCTCTCATAATATTTAAATTCAAGACTATCTACTGTATTTAACTATTGAAAGATTCTGGGTCAATTATATAGGTTTTCTTTTAATGCATAGTCAAATGTGGAATTCATTGTCATCCAATGTCATCCACTACCATATGCTTTCAAAGGCAGGTGGGATGGAGAAAGGGAGAGGGTTTCTTATTCCCAATTTCCTCTTAAGCCCCAGCCAAATCTGACTCAACTCTTCATAGATTGTGGTGATCATAGAAGCTGATGAGTCTACAAGTCCCGAGTTATCAGCTTCTCTCTTACCTGTAATAGCAGGGGTCTCCAACCTTGGCAACTTTAAGACTTGTGGACTTCAACTCCCAGAGTTCCTCAGTCAGCTTTCTGGGAATTCTGAGAGTTGAAATCCACAAGTCTTAAAGTTGCCAAGGTTGGAGATCACTGTGCTATAGAGTATTGCTACTTTCACTGTCTTCTGTCCCTTTCTTCTTTTCAGAAACTATTGCTATTCATATAAATGAAACTCTAGAGTAAGAAGTTGAATAGTTTCATTTATATGAATAGCAAATGGTTTCTTAAAAGATAAGAGGGACAGAAGACATGGGAAAATAGCAAGACACTATAACTCTATTCTTTCTCTCTTCACACAATCTTTATCCAAGACATTTTGAAAGCATAATACACCACAAATATTCTAGAATGAAAGCCAGCCAATATTTTATTCTTAAGTAGTTATTAATTGATGATATAAATTCATAGAGGATTAGGCAATGGCTACAAGTCTTAATGGCTGATGATTACTTCCAAAATTAAACTTTTATGCCTAACTCTCTAGAAGTTTAATGGATGAGGATTATACATCCTAGTTTCCAGATGTATGTGGTCAGTGCTTATATGACACAGGCTTAGAATTCTGACTTTGATTCCAGATTCACTGGATTCATATTATGTTTTTGGCATATAAATCATATGGGTAGACTTTTTAAAAAATATTGTGATGGATTTGTGGTTTATATTTTGTTGTGTTCCATGTTTAATGAGTTCCGTTTGAATGTGGAACTTAATACCCATGTTCTAGTGTGTCATCTTTGCATTGTGTTACTTCATCTGGGAGGAAGATTGTGAAAGTGATGTACTGCTGCAGTATATAATGTCATTTCTGGAATTGCCCATCGATAGTCTCAAACACAGTTTTATTTTTGCTGGTTTGGAGGAGAAAATGAAGGCCCCTTTTATTCTGGCAATCTTTGGAGGGATGTAGATTTTTTTACTTTCTGCTATTGTTTTATATTTGAGATGAGATTATTATAGTGTTTAAATAATTTGAAAGCAGTATTCATGATCAGATGCTACAACAAAGGGTAGCTGAATGCAATTAGGAAACAGACTTCTTCTATTCCTGCAACAGAAGCATTTTCTTTTTATAATTAGCACACGCACAGTTACAAGAAGGAATTTCCTGTCAATGTTAATATTAGCTTTTGAAAGTTTTCTGCAGTCCTTTCTTTAAACTGCAATAACTTGGAGATTGGAGCTTAAAATTCCCCTTTGCCATTCCTATTTCAATGCTATAAATGATTCTTCCTATAACAAATGCAATTTATTAATAGGTTACCAAAAGCTGTTTTTCTTTTAACTGACAATATTTTCCTTTGCAAAAGAAGCCTTTTTTCACGTGTCATTCTCAGCATGCTTTACCAGTTTTTAAAAGTAATTTTAAACTTGCTTTACAAGGTGGTGGAAAATGCTAATGTTATTTTGCTAAGACCTTTCCATCACTTTGCACTTTCAGATCTGAAGAACTCATATGAGAAGAATGTCCTCATTGTGTTTTCTTTGGGGATTTAATAAAAACCCAGGAAGGAAGAGAAAGAGACTGCAGACTGTTGGACAAGTGAATATACAATACATGACAGGATACTCACACCCATCCCTCGGCCATCTTGTAACAAAAACAGCACACTCTTTTCATGAGAATTTTTTAGAATATCCCTTCTCCTTTGACACTGAACTGAATGGAAATGGTTGAAAAATGCAGAATTTTTCAGATATATCTTTACAATTTGCATTTGTTTTTAGAATATGTGCACACTCAATACAAGACATTCATAATGCTGAGTTCCACCATTATACATTATCTTATTTTTAGCAATATAGCATTCTGCAGTTTCTATAACATTGTCTTACATGAGCTAAGCATTCATCTGCCTTCTGAAAGTGATAGTTCAGTAGTGTATACAGTGGGACTAGGTGCAGAGAGCACTCTAACTAGATAGAATGAAATTTGGATAATTCATGGTTCACCAAGCCATTGTCTTGGCAAGTTGTATGAAGCAACCCATCACGATAAACCATAATATTTATATCTTATTTTACCATATTTTATTTAACCATAATGTGTTATGTTAACAAGAAATGGTGTTTTGTCAAGTCATATCTACAGTTTAGCTTTTTGTATGAATCTAGCCTTAAATATGTAATGGCATTTTCAGAAAAAAATGCAAATATGTTTTGACATACCTTTCAGAAAATTCTTAGATAATGGCATCTTCTTTGTTTAAGTTACCATGGCATTTTGAGAAGAAGAAAAAAAATACAAGCAAGCACAAAACACTCAGGGTGGCTTAGTTTTTTTTAAAAAAAACTTCAACTTTCAAGGTCTTTTGTTGGTTCACACGTCTGGTTTGTTTAGCCCATGGAAATCTAGTGAAAGCAAACTGTCATTGTGCAATTTTGAAATTATCCTCCCCATCTCAGACCTATTAGTGCTTGAGTTGAATGCTTTTAGAAATTAGGGGTGGGGAGATGAAATAACAGGGACAGGGTGTCATTAAATGCTCTCTCCACAATACTCATTCAGAATGGCAGTTAAATAGCACAATGAGTTAAAATGGTACCACTGCTGGACAGATAAGGGTACAGTTGCTGGTTAAGTCAGAAAAGGGCTAAATCTGCTGCCAAGAATGAAGGACAATGTAGATAAATAAGATAAATAATTTCAAAAGTAAAACTAGGCTAAATGCTGGTTCTTTTAAGCACAAACTCTGCCGCCTTCGACAGGACCTGTGTTTAACTCATAGAATCATCTATTGCAATGTCCTTCCTTTTAAAGACTACTTCAGCTTCAATCACAACAATACAAGAGCAAACAATAGATTTAAACTTAATGTTAACCGCTTCAATCTTTATTGCAGAAAATATGACTTCAGTAACAGAGTTGTTAATGCTTGGAACACACTACCTGACTCTGTGGTCTCTTCTCAAAATCCTCAAAGCTTTAACCAAAAACTGTCTACTATTGACCTCACCCCATTCCTAAGAGGTCCGTAAGGGGCCTGCATAAGAGCACAAACGTGCCTACCGTTCCTGTCCTATTGTTTCCTTTCATTATATCCAATTAATATAGTTATTAAATACTTATGCTTATATATATGCTTATATATTATATAGTCACTTTCATCCTTAAATATTCCAAAACATATAAAAGATAAATCTACCCATTGCATTATGTTCTGGAATATTTTGTTTGGTTATAAGTAAAAACACTCATCTCAACTTCCCCATCAGAGAATAGAATAGAATAGAATATAATTTTTATTGGCCAAGTGTGATTGGACACACAAAGAATTTGTCTTGGTGCATATGCTCTCAGTGTACATAAAAGAAAAGATACGTTCATCAACATTTACAACACAATTGGTCAAAAATGGTCAATATATCAATATAAATCATAAGGATTGCCAGCAACAAAGTTACAGTCATACAGTCATAAGTGGGAGGAGATGGGTGGTGGGAACGATGAGAAGATTAATAGTAGTGCAGATTTAGTAAATAGTTTGACAGTGTTGAGGGAATTATTTGTTTAGCAGAGTGATGGCCTTCGGGAAAAAACTGTTCTTGTGTCTAGTTGTTCTGTTATGCAGTGCTCTATAGTGTCGTTTTGAGGGTAGGAGTTGAAACAGTTTATGTCCTGGATGTGATGGATCCCCATCAGAGACAGACAATAAGCCAGAGGCCACCTTTTTATGATCCCTGGATTATTTCTGGATCTCACAGTTGAAATATTATGACAAAATGGCCATTCAAATCAGTCTCTGATATGCTTAATGCTTTTTTTAAAAAAAAAAAAACCACAAACATCTACAATGCATGTTTTTTTAAAAAGCAAACATTTTTACTGTGCTTTCCTTGCTCTTTAAAGCTAAAAAAAAAAGAAAAAAAGGATGACCCTTGGAAAAAGTTTCCCATACCTACTCTAAGTTTTAAGAAGGCTAACCTCCTGCATATAATTTTTGCATGTTTGGATTCTATGACAAAATAAGAGGTCATATAGAGACTTTCAAAACACACAGATATGCAGGCTTGGGTGGTTGTTTTCAGACCATGTTGAATGGATGGAAGGTAATGCATATGATTTTATTTCTCCGCATATTTATTTGTTGTTGTTAGTTGCGAAGTCATGTCTGACTCATTGCAACCCCATGGACATCATTCCTCCAAGCCTTCCTGTCCTCTACCATCCCCCAGTGACCATTTAAGCTCACACCGACTGCTTCAGTGACTCCATCCATCCATCTCATTATCTGTCATTCCTTTCTTCTTTTGTCCTCATAAGGCTCTTCTCCAATGAGTCCTTCCTTCTCTTTAGGTGGCCAAAGTATTTGAATTTCATCTTCAGGATCTGGCCTTCTAAAGAGCAGTCAGGGCTGATCTCCCCTAGGACTGACTGGTTTGATCGCCTTGCAGTCCAAGGGACTCGCAGGAGTCTTCTTCAGCACTACAGTTCAAAGGCCTCAATTCTTTGGCGCTCAGCCTTTCTTATGGTCCAACTTTCACAGCCATACATTGCAACTGGGAACACCATAGCCTTGACTATATGCACTTTTGTTGGAAAGTGATGTCGCTGCCTAGATTTGCCATAGCTTTCCTCCCCAGGAACAAGTGTCTTTTAATTTCTTGGTTGCAGTCCCCATCTGCAGTGATCTTGGAGCCCAGAAAAATAAAATCTGTCACTCCCTCCATTTCTTTCCCATCTATTTGCCAGGAATTGAGAGGGCCGGATGCCATGATCTTAGTTTTTCTTAATGTTGAATTTTAAACCAACATTTGCACTCTCCTTCTTCACCCGGATCAGGAGGCTCTTTAGTTCCTCTTCATTTTCTGCCATTAGAGTGGTATCATCTGCATAGCCAAAGTTGTTGATATTTCTCCCGGCAATCTTAACTCCAACTTTTGATTCATCTAGCCCCGACTTTCTCATGAGGTACTCTGCATATAAGTTAAATAGGCAAGGTGACAGTATACCGCCTTGTTGGATTCCTTTCCCAATTTTGAACCAATCAGAGGATCCGTATCCATTCTCACTGTTGCTTCTTGACCCATATACAGGTTTCTCAAGAGACAAATAAGATGGTCTGGTACTCCCATCTCTTTAGGAACTTGCCACAATTTGTTGTGATCCACACAATCAAAGGCTTTAGCATAGTCAATAAAGCAGAAGTAGATATTTTTCTGGAACTCCCTAGCTTTCTCCATGATCCAGTGTATGTTGGCAATTTAATCTCCTCTGCATCTTCAAAATCCCGCCTATACTTCTGGAAATTCTCGATCCACATACTGCCAGAGCCTAGCTTGTAGGATTTTAAGCATAACTTTACTAGCATGTGAAATGAGTGCAATGGTGCGATAGAATAGCTAAATCCAGAAACACTACACTACTAACCAGAGCAGATAAAACATTTGCTAGACCAATTCTTGAATACAGCTCGACTGTCTGGAACCCATACCACATTTCAGATATCAATACAATTGAACGTGTCCAGAAATATTTTACAAGAAGAGTTCTCCACTCCTCTGAATACAACAAAATACCTTATGTCACCAGACTTGAAATCCTAGGTTTAGAAAACTTAGAACTCTGCCGCCTTTGACATGACCTGAGTTTAACTCATAGAATCATCTATTACAATGTCCTTCCTGTTGAAGACTACTTCAGCTTCAATTGCAACAATACCCGAGCACACAATAGATTTCAGCTTAATGTTAACCACTCCAATCTTGATTGCAGAAAATATGACTTCAGTAACAGAGTTGTTAATATTTGGAACACACTACCTGACTCTGTGGTCTCTTCCCAAAATCCCCAAGCTTTAACCAAAAACTGTCTACTATTGACCTCACCCTCTAAGTTTTCTAAACCTAGGATTTCAAGTCTGGTGGCATAAGGTATTTTGTTCCTAAGAGGTCTGTAAGGGGTGTGCATAAGAGCACAAGCGTGCCTACTGTTCCTGTCCTATTGTTTCCTTTCATTATACCCAATTAATATAGTTATTACATACTTATGCTCATATATATGCTTATATATTATATAGTCACTTTCATGCTTATGCTTATATGTGCTGTTGTGACAAAATAAATAAATAAAAATAAATAAATGCAAGCTGGGCCAAATCCACAATATTTCTGATAGTTAGTTATCCTGCGCTTTTCTTTCCATCATTTGCCCAGTACTTAGATGCCAAACAAAAAATCCTACTGGAAATGGGATTTGTCATTCTCCAGATAATTTTAACCCATTTGATTTGTAGCATAATAATACTGGATGAGAATTAGGGAATTTCTAGCCCAATTTATCTGCAGGACATCAGGTTTGGAGGACAAATTTAATCCACATCTAACTCCTTCTGTTAGGTTCTTCAAGAGTGAGGGGGATGGGACTTGAACAATCAGCTCCCCATGCCTAATAATTTTATATTGATTTTCATTACAAGTGAATGAAAGTGAAAGAGAATTACTACAGTATAGCAAAGGCAAAGAACAAGCATCAGATACTCTGATACTTTATTTAATTTAAGAAATAAATGTGTCCTTATATTGTAATAAGCATTCTCAGACCTTGATCATTTTTCCTAATTCTGTTCTACAATAACAGAATTGAAAATTAAAAAGGAAATGTGTTTAATCTTGATTCCTAGCAAATCTCTGGGTAAATTTTTGAAGTTTTCTAGGCAACATTTAAGATGTAGTTTGCCATTGCCTCCTTCCTATGGCTGAAAGAGAATGACAGGGTTAAGGTCAACCACTGGCTTTGTGCCTTACAGTCTGATGTTTTCTAACCTGACCCATTTAACCAGTACATCAAATGATCAAAACAAAATAAAATGAATCAAGATGAAAACAGTTCACATATGCTTTACAGATGCTAACTTGAAAAAAAATTGTACCTTTAAAGGTTGACAGATTTAGCAGGTTTTAAACACTATTTACTGTGCGGAGTGCTTTTCACAACAGTTTGTGAATTATTACCAAAGGTATTTTTCCATAATCCAATAATGCCTTTAAATTTGAAAAACATTTTAAGTTTTCAAAAGATTGATTTATCCTTATTGTGCTGATTTCATTAAAGCAAAAAATGGTGTTTCCCCCCCTCAACACTAGTTTACTGGTCAGCCAGTTACAAATCCATCTGGTGGTGGTGCTGTCTAACCCATATTTTTCTACTTTATCTACTAGTAGGTTATGGTCTACTTTATCAAATGCTTATTGAAGACCAAGTAAATTATATCAACAGCATTCCTCTGGTCTACTAATTTTGTCACTTTATCAAAGAATGCAATAAGATTAGTCTGGCATGATCTGTTTTTTTACAAATCCATGTTGGCTTATGGTTATTACTTTGTTTGCTTCTAGGTGTTTGATGATTCGTTGCTTGATTATCTTTTCCAGAATCTTCCCTGGTATTGAGGTCAGACTGATAGGTCTGTAGTTTCCTGGATCTGTTTTTTTTTCCTTTTTTGAAGATGGGAACTACATCAGCTCTTTCCAGTCATCTGGCAGTTCCCTTGTGCTCCAGGATCTTTGAAAGATATAGTATCTTCTGTGGCTTAATGAATCTGCTATATGATAGATTACCTCTTTGGCTTCATTATGTTTTTGATATTTATAAATAAAATAAACCTTATAAAATTGTCATAAAACCCCAATTTTATGTTCTTCCTTAGAAACAGTAATCAGCCATCTTCATATTGCCATCCTTTCCTTTTTTTTGCACTCTTAATTACATATCTGGTTTTTTTTTAAGTCCTGACAGATTACTTTATGCAACTTCCCTTGACACTTCTAATATTTAGTGAACAAGTGAGATGGACTAATGGGTAAGATTTTTTAAGTGTCATAAATCACAGGTTACAGCAAATGTTAGGCCTATGTTCTTAAATGTAATGCTTACACAGTTAATCCAATGTTGTCATGAAAGATTTTAACTCATTATTAGTCAAAACAAGGTTTAAAGGGAGAATACAAAGAATCTCTTTTTTAGATTTCTTAGTTGCTGACGCAACTAGAAGAGGGGTTTATCATTCTTATGGTTTTTTAAACATGTTTATATTTAATCTGATTTGCCTTTTTGATTTATTTTTCTTCTATTTCAAACCTTTCTAGGAACTTAACCCTTTCCTTTCGGAACCTTGTCTCAACATTAGAAACTTGTGGGTGTAGTCTATTTCTTGATGAAAAATATGGAAATATGCAAGTATTTTTGGACATCATACTGCACACTAAACTTTCAATTAATGAGCCAATGAGAGGAAACAGTTCTGTCAACCCTGCCCTAGCTGATTCTCTAGGAAAAAAAGTGCTTGATTCCATCTGAAAGTTACAAGGATCTTTTACTAGAGATAATTGGATGCAGCGAAAGCAAGGCCAGATCTGAAGAAAACCCATGCAAATTGCTACATTGTTCCAAACCTTTAACCCTGCCCCCTTTGACTAGTTCATCAGTGTCCAATAGGATGGTAGCTGGATGTTTTGAGATGAGGACACTTTGAGAAGAAGGTAATTTTCCATTCTCAGGTCTTGGGCGCCCAAATGTCCTTGAAGTAGTTGGATGAAACTGGTTCACACCTCTGCTTCCTGTTTGTGCTGGTCTTCCCCCTTTTCTCCTTTTACAACATTCCTTCCCACCCCATCCCTCCATCCTGTCCAAGTTGTGGCAAACTTCAGTACAAACGATGGGACGGACGGCCTAATGTGCTGCCCCCTTTCACAAGGACATTAGTCCTAGAAAGAGATAGAGAGACAGAGAGTGATTAGAGGGTGTCTTGTGGTTTATGCAGATATTGGTTATGAAATCTCTGGAGTGGTCTGGCAGCACACACATGCCACTCATCCATCCATTCGGTTTCAGAAAGGGGAAAATGTTACTAGACATTGGGGCTTTTCCTCTGTGCTTTCAGGAGTCAAGAATGTCTTTAACTTTAAAATGTTGTTCCCTTTCAATCAGGGTGGGGACTGGAGGGACTTCCACTTCTGGCTGCAGGTAAGAGATTAGTGCCTGGTTTAACAAGTTGCAATGGAATATTTGGGAAAGTATTAGCTTATATTGTGACATTGTTGTTGGTTTTACAAATGAGACCCATTTATATTTGAGACCGAGTTTTTTGGCCCTTTGTCTAGATTGGAGGTATTTAGTGAAAAGATAGACTTTGTCTCAAATTTTAAAATCTTTTGGTTCAGTATGATTTTTGTCAGCTTGATTTTTTGTGTGCAGTATGTGCATCATCTAGCATTCTGTGGACTACAGATCAGGTGTTTTGTAGTTAAGTGATCCAGTCAATAGGGTATGTTTGGGGGAAGATCTAGCATGGCCACAAATTATCGTCCTGTAGCCACTTTAAAAGAGATGAAACCAGTGCTACTATGCATGGAGTTATTATATGCCCCTTCTGCAAATCGGAGGAGGTCTGACCAATTGTCCTTCTTGTAATTAACAAAACATCTTAAATATTGTTCTAGAACTGTTATTTCACTAACAGGCTTCAATAGTCTGTAAATGATGGGAACTGCTGAGTCCCTGCTTGGTGCCTAATAACTTTTAAAATTCCTGCCAAAATTGTGAAGTAAATTGAACTTTCAGTCTCAGATTATGCACTCTGTTGCATTCTGCAGGCTTTAGATGTGCTGTACAAAGAACTTAACTAGAGTGCGGGCTGAAGGGATTTTGAAACTTTATCAGTTGACTGAGCATGGTGGGGGCACCCTGGAGCCCAAATGGGAGAACCCAGGACGGAAACATCCCAGGGGACAGTTAAATGCAGTTTTCCACTCATCCCCTTCTGTAATTCTCACTCTGTAATAGGCTTCCCTTAAGTCCAATTTAGTAAAAATCCCTTTAGCCAGATGGGCTAACATGTCCTTCATTAACAGAATGGGGTAACCTTTTTCAACACAAATGGTGTTCACTCCTTGTAATCTACACAGAGACAAAGGATCCATCTTTCTTTTCTCTAAAAAGCACTGAGGTGCATTTTATCCCCTCAGGGCAAATCAGCTGCATATTGCTGCATGTAGATCCAGAATATGGATGATGAAAAATATCAGGTCACCTCGGTTTCTGCTGAATTCCACCCCCAGAGATGGGGTTCAGCAGTCCAACTGTCTGGTATGGCCAGCCCACACAAACATCTGTTAAATGATGAATTTGATTTTATGCATATGTAAATTCATGCTTGTAATCATCAAAGGGCAATTTAATTTTCTCTAGTGCTTTCAAAGTCTATTGAATGAAGGAATAATAATTTGAGAGTTTACAGCACCCTGGAGGTTGACAGGAATTGATTCATCATAAAATCTGAATTGGAAAAAATCTGGTAAGGAAAGCCTAAAGAAATTCCCTGACACAATCCCCCACCTCCACTTTTGTAGGATCACAATTCAGTTCTGAATTTTAAAGCATATCCTTCTCTCTCCAGACTTCCAGAAAGTACCCACAAAAGCTAATTAATGTTTGTTCACTTTAATGTACTATGTCACATATTTTGTAAGATGAAAGAAAGAAAGAAAGAAAGAAAGAAAGAAAGAAAGGAGGGAGGGAGGGAGGGAGGGAGGGAGGGAGGAAGGAAGGAAGGAAGGAAGGAAGGAATATACCTTCTAATTTAGAATAAATGTGCAATGGATAGTTATTCCTCTTTCATACACTGTATTAATTCCTTAAAATATGGCAGATTGAAATTAATTATTATTGACTGAAAGTGCCTCATTACAATGTTTATATATTGTATCAGATTGTGTTTGTATCTTTAAGGACATTAACTGTTAAGATGTCACATATATCCAGTTCATCCAAAATTCTAAGTCTTTTGCTGGTGACTTGCCCTATGCCTGGAGAAGGACAACAAAAGCATGAACATTTTATGTCTATTTCTTTTGGAAATTGTCCCCTAGGAATGTTTTCTAGTATTTTGAAGCATGTTGCCTCTCCCAAAGATTAGGCAGTTTTAAGGTTTTAATGTGCAATGAAATCTGTATTGAAAGTATACATCTTCAAAGAATTACAGTGTGGGCGAGAGATCTGTAAATAGTATTTCTAAAGCAAGCATAGCTAGCAGGTGCTTTTAACAAGCGCAGCTCAATATTGGTTAAGAGTAGGACTTCTAAATTAAGAAGTCTTCTTAATCCGTCTCATATGCTCAAACAGACCCATCTGTGAAGATCTATTCTGAAAGCAACAGCTTGCTTTGAGATGATACAATTAAAGTAGTTACTATACTGAATATAGGGGATTCTAAATATCAGAGTCTTGAGTATCTGGTTATTAATTTTAAAATGACTGGAGGAAAATAAATGATTTCAGGTTGCTCCTTTAGAGGTTTCCACCAGCTCAAGGTTGACTTGACGTTCCATCCTTCCGAGGTCGGTAATGTGAGGACCCTGATTGTTGGAGGTAATAGGCTGATTCTGTAAACTGCTTAGAGAGAGCATCATTTGTGTTGTAAATGTTGTACCTTTGATAAAGGTTTTTTTTTCTTTTATGTACATTGAGAGCATATGCACCAAAACAAATTCCTTGTGTGTCCAATCACACTTGGCCAATAAATTCTATTCCATTCCATTCCATTCCATTCCATTCCATTCCATTCCATTCTATTCTATTCTATTCTATTCTATTCTATTCTATTCTATTCTATTCTATTCTATAAATTATTGTGAAGCAGTATGCAAGTCTAAGGGCTATTACTATTCTTCACATCACATTCAGATACATGTTTATTTGGATGGATTTATACAGCATTCTGATTTCTGAACCAAAACCAGAGATTACAGATTATAGTTAAGCATATTGTATGAACAAAGTCAATTCTGTCCTAACTTATTTTTAAAAAATTATCCTGGCTTATTCTGCTATATGAACTTTTACTGGGTGTAAACAATAATTTCTTTTTAACTCCCTCTGTTTGAGAATTGAGACTGAAAACTTTCTGTCTCGGGCAGAGGTGAAATGCTCCTGATTCGGACTGTATCACACAATCCGGTAGCGATTGTGGCCGCTGGTTCGGCAATCTGGTAGTGATGGCCGAGCAAAGTCTGCCTACTCACCTGGGTGTCATTACTTCCTAGTTTTAACAAGGAAATAATGTGTTCTTTACATTCTGCGCATGCGGGTGCATGCGTGCAATGCATGCACTTCTGAACCGGAAAGGAAAGTAAGTAGATTTCACCCCTGGTCTCGGAGGACTTAAAAATGGTGAAATGGAAGGATTGCACTTGTTAAAAACATAAAGCATAGAGAGAAATAAGAAATTAGGAAATGATTTATTTTTTTTAAATTTTTCTGCTGTGACTCAAATCACCTATCCTTGACTTGCTAATCAGGTAACATTGACAATCATGTTGGAATAGTTAAATAACAGGATGTTCTAAAAGGTAATGTGTTGAATGTTAAGCATTGGATTGATTGAAATGGTTCTGTGCTTTGGGAAATAGTCAATCATTACTGATTTTAGTCTACAAGGAAGTATAACACTCCAGCCCAGACAAGAGAAATCAAGGACACAAACAGAAAATAACTAAGACAGTACATTTGAAGATTAAATTTCTGATAGTATGGAGGTGATCATTGCATATTTTTGCAATCAAAAAATGTTTCTGTCCAATTTTGTAGACAGAGCAATCAGGCTGTGTATAGTGGGTGGGCAAGCACTAATAGCTTGTTCATCCCTACTTTAGTAAATGGAGTTTCATGGGCCAGCAGTGTCCATGAATTTCCAGTAGTATATATAGTAGCATTCAAATGTGAAGAATAATGAAGAAACCATGATTGCCTTTCAATCCCATTGAGTCTTTTAATAGAAAATAATATAAAAGGTGATTTGCTTGAAGTGGAGATTTGCCTAACATAACCTCGTATGAATGACATATGAATATGTCTTGGCCATCATTCTCATCTAAATGTGACAAAATGACATTTTCAAGGATTGTGAATGAAGGAATTGTATAATATGAATGGAAACAAAGTAATGGCCTGATGGGCCAATCAAGCTAGATGGAGCTTGCACAAGAAGGGTAGATTAGCTCAGGAAATGAAACAGTATTATGAGCATATTTGCTTAGCTGACGGCAAAGGAAGGTGGCAAAGGCTGCATTTTTGTACATGGAAAAGCATTTTTTAAATTCATTTCATTTTCATCAAATGAAAACTAATTCATTTTGAATTTCATTACAAAATATATCCCTATTTTTCTAAACAAAGCGTTTATTTCAAATCTTTCCAAGTTTTCAAGACTTTGATCTAAAACCATAGGAAAAGTATCCCAAAAGCACTCACACTGAGCATGTTGTCTTTGGGGACTTGTAACTCTGCAAAAGTGTTGAGATGTCTACCTACTTTAAATTAGAGATAGAAATAGCAATAACACTTAGACTTATATACCACTTCATAGCGCTTTTATAGCCCTCTCTAATCTTTACAGATTCAGCATATTGTCCCCAACAATCTGGGTCCCCATTTTACCCACTTCAGAAGGATGGAAGACTGAGTCAACCTTGAGCTGGTGAGATTTGAACTGCTGAACTGCAGGTAGAAGTCAGCTGAAGTAGCCCGCAATACTGCACTCTAACCACTGTGCTACCTCAGCTCTGAGATGAAAATCTAATTAGCTTTTGTGGGATGGAAGTGCTATCTAAAGTAGAGATTCCAAAGAAAATATGATTTGTAAGAATTTGATAGGCGTGTCATAGTGTCAAAAAAAAAAAAAAAGGAATGGAACCAAGGGGCTCAAAGCTCTGTCCCCTTATTATCTGCAATGATTTATGTAAAAAAGGAATAGGATTTCAGTTGCTTAGTTGTGATCACCAACCTTTTTTTTTTTTTTGAAATTTTTTTTTTAAAACAAACCACATACAGTATATCTTTTTTTGAACAAAATATCAGCCAGATATAATCACATCCAATTCAGTTTCCTCCCACCCTCTTATATATTTTATCAATATATTTCCCTTCCCCCCTCTTTAATTTCCCTATTTGTGTTTCTCTTTAAAAAAAAAGAAATTCTAGTCTAACCCTCCATCCCGAATTTAAATCTTTAATCAAATCTATCCCGCTTTTTTAATTCTCCTCTTTTATCTTTTTCCATTTATGTTAAAACCCTATATTCCCATTTATTAATTTCTTTCTTTTCAATCTATATAGCATCAACATCAATCATCTCTTTACATTTCAATAAATATTTTTAAGGTTATTATTCTTAATCTTGTAGAAAAAAGTATAAACCAAGCTAACATTCATTATATAAGCTTAAAATCTTCATTGATATGTAAAGAATTTATTGATACTGATGCTATGGAGATTGGCAGAATTGATAGAAATATAGGACAAGCAAAGAAAGCAAGGAATTTTAAGGAAAAATAAAAAGGAAATAAATATAAATTAAGATTGAAATATTAAAGAGATGAGAGTATATAAATACCAACTTTTATGAGTCTCCTCATGGAGACTCCTGTTGATTGAAGCATCACAAAAGAATTTTGTTTGTATTGTGTAACAATATTTTATTTGATGCCACTTTAAGTACCATGTAATTTACTAATTTGTTTCTATAGACAAGACTTATAAAAAGGGTGATCTTTGTTCCAAATTATGTGATCTGATTTTCATTTAATAAGATCTCTAGGAAGAGCTGTATGAACAGCTTTGGAATGAGACTGGCTTTCAGTCTCTGAGCTTCTGAGTTTTAGACGCACAGGAATCAAAAATAGAAACTATGCAGCCCCTGGAAATGGTTTGAACGTTCCCCTCAGTTCTGTTAGCCAAGATGGAATAGTGAGTTTCCCATTGCTTCAAGTATGAAATGACTTAGAAAGATATCTCTCTAAGGGGGAAGGTGAAGAAATCTTGTGGATATAATGGGAAAGAGTGCAGACAATGTAGAATGACATCATAAGATTTGTATCTGATTACATTGGCGTGGTTCAATCAATTAAGGCAATAAATTAAGGCAATTAAGGCAATAAAATCATAAAGAAAGAAGTTATCAGTGATTTCATAATGACATTATTGAATACTTATTTAAAATAGCATAGTATAATAGTCTGGACATTCTCTTCAAACAACCAGTGTGTTTGTGTATGTGTTCTAAAATGAGTATTCTTTCAACAATATATGGTAAAAGTCTAAATTATGATGTGTTAATATACTTGTTTATTCTAGAACAATTTATCTGAAAAGTCATCCATCTTGTTCTTACAAGCACTATATTATGTTATAATGTTGGAGTTAGGCACACCAGATACAATTTAGCCATCTATTTTTTCCATGAAAGTGGGGAAATCCACAGTGGGAAATTCACATTAACATGCACTTCTCTTCCCATCATATACTTTGTCACAACTTTGTGGGAAATTCTAATGTAAGTTATAAGCTATTTCTAAAGACATTTATAAAAGATCTTTCAAAAATGTCTATCTGTGGGCAGAGAAATCAGGAAACTATAGGTAGTTCTTGACTTATGACCACAATTGAGCCCAAAATTTATGTTGCTAAGTGAGACATTTGTTGTGAATTTTGCTCCATTTTAAGACCTTTCTTGCCACATGTTAAGTGAATCACTGACTGAATAACAACTGCTGATTTGCTAACATTTTGTACACTAAATGATACAGGGGCATTCTGAATGAGATGTAACAAGTTCCACATCTACAAATATGTGCATTCATGTAACTATACAAATGGGAAATATGCAGAGAAAATTCAACAGAATAGCTTTTTTTATGGGGATGTGAGTATGGTGGTATGAATGGGAGACAAATAACCCAAAAGGAAAAAAATTCTGAATTTTTCAGACAATAAATAGTTAAATAGAAATTTTGGCTGCGATATAGCAGCATATCTTACTGACTCATACATTTTTAATCATCACTGTCAAAGCATAGTACACCTTATGCTGCCTTGTGGGTGCATATAGTTGGAAGAATAATAACCTAAATGAAAAGTTACAGGAAATTTGAACTGAAATCTATCTACTGTTCAAAACATTTTCTCTCGAAAACCATTTAAGCCATTGAATATTTTGTTTTCAAACAATTCTTTTATAACAATGCATTTAAAATGCATTAAAGTGTTGGCACTATAGAAAATATGTAAAGTGCTTACTTTCCCTTTCCTTTTCCTACTTCCTTGGCAGAAATATGCTCTTGCTTATCTCACTCTGTATGTTTGTGGCTAAGGAAGCATGTGGATGCATTTCTTCTTTTCAGTCTGCATTTAATCATATGTATTGTATACATTTTCTGAGACACAGAGATAAACCCAGATCCATACACATGATTATTTAATGTATGCATTTAGATATTTAGATATTTACTCTAATTTACTCTCACCTAAATGCAGAGCTATTTCTTCCCAATAAAATGTGTGCAAGCCCCTAAAAGTGTTATTTCCCTGTTTTTCCCTCAATTTTCCAAATATTTAAAATGCACATATATTGTAATAATAAGTGAGAAATATTCTAGGCTTATTGTCCAAGCAACTTCCTTCTTCTCTATCAGACTGTTCCTGGTAACTCAACCACTCAGCTGTTGCAGACTATAAATATTATGGCAGCATCCCTGAGTCAGCAGAAAACTCTAAGGCATGAAATTTCCTGTCTCTGTTGTTGATTCCTATCTTGCTTCTGTTGCCTGTGTTTCAATTCACAACAAACATTTGACTTCCCTTTTAAATAATGGGTGAGAAAGTCTAATACATTTTATGTACCTTGTGGTTGGTCTTGGACAATTATTTATTTATTAATTAAATTTATATGCCATCCATCTCACTATCCTGAGTGACTCTGGGTGACCTACAATAATATAAAAGTATAAATATAAAAATATTAAAAGCAACAAAATTAAGATAAAGAAACAAATTATACATCAAAATCCAGAGCATGAATGGTATAGGAGTGGACTTTTGTCTTTCACTCAATCAGCCATCTCCAGTCTAGCATGCCCCCATCAGGGTCCTAACTGATATAGCCATATTTTAAAGCTTTTCCAAAAGGCCAGAAGAGAAGAGGCAGATCTCACCTACCTTGTCTTCTAAAACATCTGGTAGATTTTCCAGAGAGCATGGATCACAGCAGAGAAGGCTCCAGAGAAGGCTGGAGAAGGCTTTTCTCCTTGATCCCACTGGTCAAAATTTATTATCCAATAATGTCTGAAGGAAGCTTCTTCTATGCCAACACCCTAGAAGATAGGCTCAAGATCCAGATGGATCTTGACGGACTTGAACACTGGGCCCTATCTAACAAGATGAAATTCAATGTAGAGAAAAGTTAAGTCCTACCCTTAGGCAAGAATCAAATAAATAAATAAATAAGAAAAACCAAAAGTACACATATACTTTGAAATCAGGCTTAATAGCAGTAACTGTGAGAGGGATCTTGGAGTATTAGTGGATAACCAGCTAAATATGAGCCAACAGTTTGCAACAGGAGCCAAAAAAGCCAATGCAATCCTAAATTGCATTAACAGAGGGATACAATCAAAATCAAGTAAGATACTAATACCACTCTATAAAGCCTTAGTAAGACCACACCTAGAATACTGCATCCAGTTTTGGTCACCACACTATAAAAAAGATGTTGAGACTCTAAAAAAATTGCAGAGAAGGGCAACCAGGATGATTAGGGGACTGGAGGCTAAAACATATGCAGAACGGTTACATGAACTGGGCATGACTAGTCTAGTGAAGAGAAGGACCAGGGGAGACATAATAGCAGTCTTCCAATATTTGAGGAGCTGCCATAGAGAGGAAGGGGTCAAGCTATTTTCCAAAGCACCTGTAGGCCAGACAAGGAATAATGGATGGAAACTGAACAAGGAGAGATTTAACCTGGAAATGAGGAGAAATTTTCTGACAGTGAGAACAATCAACCAGTGGAACAGCTTGCCTTCAGAAGTTGTGGGAGCTTCAACACTTGAAACTTTCAAGAAGAGACTGGACTGCCATTTATCAGAAATGGTGTAGAGTCTCCTGCTTGAGCAGGGGGTTGGACTAGATAACCTACAAGGTGCCTTCCAATTCTGTTACTCTGTTAATCTGATGGTGCATAGAGATGGGCCAATCCCATTGAAGTGAGAGGATTTCTCAATGCTGAAAACTTATTTATTTATTTATTTATTTATTTATTTATTTATTTATTTATTTATTTATTTATTTATTTATTTATTATATTTGTATACCGCCCTTCTCCCGAAGGACTCAGGGCGGTTCACAGCCAATAAAAACGGTACATACAATACAAATTTAAAAACTATATAAAAAACTGATTCAATAACGGCCTAAAAATTTAAATACAGTTTAAAACCCCGTTTAAAACCCTAATTAAAGCCCTAAAATTAAAACTATGTTCAAGCTAGTCCTGCACGTCTAAACAACAGCGTCTTCAACTCGTGGCGAAAAGTCCGGAGGTCGGGGAGTTGATGAAGCCCCAGAGGCAGCTCATTCCAGAGGGCGGGAGCCCCCACAGAGAAGGCCCTCCCCCTGGAGGTTGCCAGCTGACATTGTTTGGCTGACGGTATCCGGAGGAGGCCCTCTCTGTGAGAGCGCACTGGTCGGTGTGAGGCTACTGGCAGCAGTAGGCGGTCCCGTAAATACCCGGGTCCTAAGCCATGGAGAGCTTTGAAGGTGATAACAAGCATCTTGAATTGGACCCGGAAGATCACTGGGAGCCAGTGCAGACTGCGCAGGAGAGGTGTCACACGGGAGCCACGAGGTGCTCCCTCTATCACCTGTGCAGCCGCATTCTGGACCAGTTGAAGCCTCCGGGTCCCCTTCAAGGGGAGCCCCATGTAGAGAGCATTGCAGTAGTCCAGGCGGGATGTAACAAGGGCATGGGTGACTGTGCATAAGGAAGCCCGATCCAGAAAGGAGCGCAACTGGCGTATCAGGCGAACCTGATAGAAAGCTCCCCTGGTGACGGCCGTCATATGTTCTTCTAAAGACAGCTGTGCATCCAGGAGGACACCCAGATTGCGCGCCCTTTCCGTGGGAGCTAATGACTCACCCCCAATGGTCAGCGATGGAACTAGCTGACTGTATCGGGCTGCCAGCATCCACAGCCACTCCGTCTTGGTGGGATTGAGTCTGAGTCTGTTTCTCCCCATCCAGATCCGTACGGCTTCCAGGCACTGGGACATCACTTCAACAGCCTCGTTGGGGTGGTTAGGGGTGGAAATATACAGCTGAGTGTCGTCAGCGTATAGGTGACATCTCACCCCAAAACCACGGATGATCTCACCCAGCGGCTTCATGTAGATGTTGAACAGAAGAGGCGAGAGAACCAACCCTTGCGGCACCCCACATAAGAGGCACCTCGGGGCTGCTCTCTGCCCTCCTGTCAACACCGTTTGCGACCGGTCGAAGAGGTAGGAGGAGAACCACCGATGAACGGTGCCTCCCACTCCAAATCCCCTGAGCCGGCGCAGCAGGATACCATGGTCGATGGTATCAAAAGCCGCTGAGAGATCTAATAGGACCAGGACAGAGGAACAACGTCTGTCCCGAGCCCTCCAGAGATCATCAACCAACGCGACCAAGGCTGTTTCTGTGCTGTATCCAGGCCGGAAACTGGACTGGAATGGATCAAGATAGATGGTTTCATCCAGGTACTGGGGCAACTGATGTGCAACCACACTCTCAGTAACCTTCACCACAAAACGAAGGTTGGAGACAGGACGGTAATTTCCTAAAATAGCTGGATCCAGGGAGGGCTTCTTGAGGAGAGGACGCACCACCGCCTCTTTCAAGGCGGTAGGGAAAACACCCTCCATCAAAGAAGTGTTCACAATTCCCTGGAGCCAGCCTCGTGTCACCTCCCGGGTGGCCAGTACCAACCAGGAGGGACACGGGTCTAATAAACATGTGGTCACATTCAGTCCCCCCAGTATCCTGTCCACATCCTCAGGAGCCACAGAATCAAACTTGTCCCAGATAGTAACCCCAAAACCTGCCTCTCCCATCCCGCCCGGATCTACCCAATCAGTGTCCAAACCTTCACGAATCTGAGTGATTTTATCAAACAGATACTGCCCAAACTCCTCAGCTCAACCCTGTAAGGGATCCTCCACTGCTCCCTGTTGAAGGAGCGAGCGGGTCACCCTAAACAGGGTGGCTGGGTGGTTATCTGCTGATGCAATGAGAGTGGAAAAATATTCCCATTTCGCCCCCCTCATTGCCACTAGATAGGTCCAAATATAGGACCTAACTAGTGTCCAGTCAGATTCGGAGTGGCTGGACCTCCAGATACTCTCTAGGTGACGTCTCCGGTGCTTCAGCTCCCTCAATCCCTCAGAGTACCAAGGGGATAAATGAGATTGGCACCGGGTCAGAGGCCGCAAAGGCACAACTCAGTCTAGAGCACCAGCCGCCGCCTGATCCCAGGCGGCAACTAGATCCCCAACCGAGTCGTGGGCCAAATCCTCAGGGAATGGCCCAAGCTCCGTCTGGAACCTCTCAGGGTCCATCAGGTGCCTGGGTTATAACACAGGCAGCTAAAAACCATGTAAAGTCATCTCAATAAAAAGCCAACAAAAAAATGAAAGCAATATCCTGGGGAGAAACCAAAAAAAAAAAAAAAAAAGATATTCAATTTGTAGAAAGGGCTGCAAGATAACTGACATTTAACTACTAGTTTCTTAACATATTCATATATTTTCATTATCTTTAAAAGTTTTGAAAACCCATTTGTCATGGCTAGTCCCTTACTTTATTAGCCCTACATATTCTTATGGGATGTGGTGGCTCGGGCTAGGATGTTGAGCTTGTCGATCGAAAGGTCGGCAGTTCAGTGGTTCAAATCCCTAGTGCTGCCGGGTAACTGAGTGAGCTCCCGTTACTTGTCCCAGCTTCTACCAGTTTCAAAAGCACGTAAAAATGTAAGTAGAAAAAATTAGGGACCACCTTTTGTGGGAAGGTAACAGCGTTCCGTGTGCCTTTGGCGTTAAGTCATGCCGGCCACATGACCACGGAGACGTCTTCGGATAGCACTGGCTCTTTGGCTTTGAAACGGAGATGATTTGGACTAGAAAATACCAACGAACCTGATATCAATAAGATTCACAACATCATTGGAAATTATATCTCATCAACCATCTCCCCAAATGAAATAATTTCTGTCTCCAGAGATGGACCAGAATATAAAAACAGTGATGGGTCAACAGCACCAAGATTTTGTAGAGTCACATGTATAAATGAGGACAGCAAACGTAAATTCATTTATACTATAAACTCAATTGCTAAAAGCAACCCTGGACAGCAAACGTAAATTCATTTATACTATAAACTCAATTGCTAAAAGCAACCCTGCCTACAGTAAACTTAGATCACGTCCCGATCTATCTTTTCTACAACGGATACGTTCTCGTGAACGTCGCACAGAACTTAAACAAAGACAAGACAACAGTGAATCCAACCTATACATTGACTATCGGGCTGATTGCATTAAAAATAAGACCTACAATCAAAAAATCACCTCCAAACCCCCCATCACCCATAACAATCAACCAGCCATCCAAACATTCAATCAAGTACCCATCACCCCTCCAACCAACATCATCCATCCAACCAACCACCCAACCAGCCATTCAAACAGCCATTCAGCCATCCATCCAATCAGCCATCCAATCAGCCATCCAATCAGCCATCCAAACAACCAGCCATCCAGCTATCCAAACAGCCACCCAACAATTCACCCAAACAGCCATCCAAACAGCCATCCAACCAACCAGCCAAACTACCATCCAATCAACCACCCAACCAACCACTCAACCAAACATCTCAATAAACAATCAAGTACAATCAAGTACCCAACATCCAAACACTCACCTCCCAAAACATCCATCCACCCATCCAACCATCTATACAACCATCTATTGTACACAACCCCCAACCTACCAACATCCAAAACTAGGTATGCACGCCTCTTACCTCTTCAAGACCAATTACTAGAGATCTCAAATGCAAATTGATAAATGCGAGAAGCATTGTTAACAAATTACCTGAATTTATCCTCTTGTTAAACAGTGGTACATTTGATATCATTTTTGTTTGTGAAACATGGCTGAACTCATCCCTTCCTGACTCCATTATCTCAAACAAAGAATATCAAGTTCATCGATCAGATCGTGAAATCCGAAGAGGTGGTGGAATTGCTATCTTTTACAAAAAGTCACTGAATCTAAAAAATATTCAAGTTTCACACAAACTTTCTCTCCCTGAAACTATTGTATGCGACCTATCCCTTAACACCACTCTTCGATTCTTACTATGCTACAGAGCCCCTGACTATGACATTACCCATGCAAAAATGCTAACCTCACTGCTAACATGGGCTACCTCTTGCCCATACCCATTCATCTTCCTGGGCGACCTAAATCTACCTCTCATTAACTGGATAACTAATGAATGTACAACTGATCCAATCCATACTACACTATACAACGCTGTTACAAACCTAGGTCTTGAACAACTTGTAACTAGCAATACAAGACTCAACAACTGCCTTGATCTCATCTTCTGCAACAACCCAAACTCAATTTATGGACTACAAATTAAAAAACCTTTTTCCAACAGTGACCACTGCATGATTGATTTTTGTCTCAATATACGTCCATACTCAAATCGTCATAACAATAGTATCCCCATCTACAACTTCAAAAAAGCCAACTACGACCTTATAAACAACGATATTTCATTTCTGGACTGGCAAAATCTGTTTGCAAACTACATAACTGCTGAAGACCACTATAGAGTTTTCCTACTTGAAATCAATAGAATCATTAAACTATATGTACCACAAATGACAACCATGATCAGGAAAAGCAAACTACCCATATCAATAAAAAAGCTTCAATCAAAAAAAAAAAATCCCTCTGGAAAAGAAACAAAAAAGGCTTTGTAGCAAATTTCAAAAACCGCTACAGAAATATATGCAACCAAATAAAAACTGAATGCACAAATTACCACACCAAACAAGAAGAGGACCTTCTGCACACAAATTCCAATCGTGCCTTTTATAATTTTGTTAACAATAAACTTAAAGACACAAGAGCCATCCCACCACTAAAAGATTCTAACAACAAAGAATGTAATGACGAAACAGTTAAAGCCAACCTCTTCAACATATTCTTTGGCTCAGTTTTTGTTAACAGCGATGACACATATCCGACATTCCACAAACGTACCAGCAATGAACATGATGACTTAACTCATATAGACTTTACAGAAGAAAATGTTGGAAAAGCTCTTCATAACATAAAACCATCGCTATCTATTGGACCCAATGGACTATGTGCCTACTTCTTAAAAAAACTTTCCACTAATATAGCAGAACCCCTAAGCATAATCTTTGATAAAGCTTTCACTACCAGTTCCCTTCCCAAACTGTGGTCACTGGCCACACTCATGCCCATCTTCAAAAAAGGAGACCCCAGCTTAGTCAAAAATTACAGACCAATCTCTCTATGCTGCGTCATCTGCAAAGTCATGGAATCAATCATCAACCAATACATTACCTCACACTTAGAAGCAAACAACCTACTCTCCAATAAACAATTTGGTTTCAGGAAAAAATTATCATGCAACTTACAACTTCTCCACTGTAAAAACATATGGACTACAAATCTTGATCAAGGCAAAACAATAGATGCAATCTACATAGACTTCTGCAAAGCTTTTGACTCAGTAGTACACGATAAATTTCTCCTAAAACTAAAATCCTACGGCATTTCAGGACCCTTTCACAAATAGATATCTGCTTTTCTGTCTAACAGACAAGTGATCAAAATTGGCAATGCTCTATCAAATCCTGTTCCTGTCAAGAGTGGCGTTCCTCAAGGCAGCCTCCTTGGACCAACACTCTTCATACTGTACATTAATGATCTTTGTGACCATATCTCAAGTAATTGTGTTCTCTTTGCTGATGATGTCAAACTATTTAACACCACTGATAATACATCTACCATTCAAAAAGACCTTGATCATCTAACCGCTTGGTCTAAAACTTGGCAACTCCAAATCTCAACCAGCAAATGCTCAGTCTTACATATAGGAAAAAAGAACCCAAACACTAAGTACTTGCTTGATGGACATTACCCTACAGATGACCCCCATCCCGTTAAAGACCTTGGAGTTTTCATGTCAAATGATCTAAGTGCCAAAGCCCACTGCAAATACATAGCAAAAAAGGCTCTAAGAGTTGTAAACCTAATCTTGCGTAGCTTCTTTTCCAAAAACACTACACTACTAACCAGAGCATATAAAACATTTGCTAGACCAATTCTAGAATACAGCTCACCTGTTTGGAACCCTCACCATATCTCTGACATCAATACAATTGAACGTGTCCAGAAATATTTTACAAGAAGAGTTCTCCATTCCTCTGTAAACAACAAAATACCTTATCCCACTAGACTTGAAATCCTGGGCTTGGAAAACTTGGAACTCCGTCGCCTTCGACAAGACCTAAGTTTAACTCATAGAATCATCTATTGTAATGTCCTTCCTGTCAAAGACTACTTCAGCTTTAATTGCAATAATACAAGAGCAACCAATAGATTTAAACTTAATGTCAACCGCTTTAATCTAGATTGCAGAAAATATGACTTCTGTAACAGAATCATCAGTGCTTGGAATACTTTACCTGACTCTGTGGTCTCTTCTCATAATCCTAAAAGCTTTAACCAAAAACTTTCTACTATTGACCTCACCCCATTCCTAAGAGGACCATAAGGGGCGTGCATAAGCGCACAAACGTGCCTACTGTTCCTGTCCTATTGTTTTTCTTTTCATCTATACCTTTATATACTATATAACCTTTCTGTATGATAGTTACATATATTGTTGTGACAAAATAAATAAATAAAATAAAAAATAAAATAAAAATGAGCATCGCCCCCTAGAGTCTGCAACGACTAGCATGTATGTGCGAGGGGAACCTTTACCTTTACCTTTATTCTTTTCTTGGATATTTCCTTTTTTAGCATCTATCACACAATCAGCACTACAATAGTTATGTCTTGTAGGCCAAGTGATGCTTCAGAATTTGGATGCTGGACAATGGCAGGAAGAAAAGAAAGATCAGTTTAGAGAGAAATCATAGCTTTGCAATAGGTTAAGTGCAGAAGATCTCAAGTTTACCCCATGATAGTTGCAATTTAAAAAGATTTAGTAGCAGAACGCAGCTTAAATTTCTTGAGAGCTACTACTGACTACATGATAAAAATTCTGATCTGGTGTCAACAGACTTCCTGAATCATTAGCAATCATGTCAGTGGCTTCTCTCTGAGGGCCAAAGTTACTGAAAAAGCTCATTTGATCAAGGTATGGATTTATAATTTCACTGGGTAACTCAGTAGCAGAGCAAATGTTTGGCATGCAAAAGGTTTAAACCTTGGCAGGTCTAGACTGGGTTGGAAAAGAAGCCTACAAATGTAATTTTAGCATATATTAAATTAAATAGAAGAATTATAAGATTCCGTTTCTATGTTCCACTCAGAACATCAGTGATTTGGATGAATTGAGGTGATTTTTCCCTGAAGCATTATCACCTTATCAGACCTAGGAGATGAACCTCCCTTGTGCCTGTACTGCTCCCCCTGAGATCAAACATTCCCAACTCCACTAAGGTTTCACAGAGCTTGATAAATCTAGCTCTTTTTGTACTGCATTGGGTCAGGATGTTTTGTGCTGTTAGGAAAAGATGTAGTTGTGGTTTGTAGCTTTGGTTGTGTGTGTATAGATTGTGGTTTTTATAATGGTTTTAAACTTTTAAACACCATTCAGGGTAAAAATTATAATTTAGATTGTTTTATAAATCTAAATGATCAGACCAGATATGTAGACAGATATACAAGTGGAGTTTTTCATTTTTTGGATGCCTTCTCTAGTATGGCTATTCTCTGTACATTTTTTTAAAAAATGCATTTATATCCCGCCCTTCTCCGAAGACTCAGGACGGCTTACACTATGTCAAGCAATAGTCTTCATCCATTTGTATATTATATACAAAGTCAACTTATTGCCCCCAACAATCTGGGTCCTCATTTTACCTACTATAAGGTAGGTAAAAGGATGGAAGGCTGAGTCAACCTTGGGCCTGGTGGGACTTGAACCTGCCGTAATTGCAAGCAGCTGTGTTAATAACAGACTGTCTTAGCAGTCTGAGCCACCAGACTGTGCAAGCACATTGTTTATGTGCTTGCACTTTTATCAGATGTTCACTATAATGTATAATCATTGTGACTGAAACACAGTTTTCATATGGCCCTAAAAACTCTTTATTATATTTTTCTATTATCTCATCCTATCATTGGCAAAACTTTGGCTACTTCCACATATTTCTTCAAATATTTATTTATGGGTTGAAAAGATGATTCTATCTGACTTATTCAGATTAAAAAGGCAAACACTAGAATGACAACTTGCCAGCATTATGATGCTTCCAAAGCTGCCAAAATAGTTTACAAAATACTTGTGAAATAGGGAAGGATTATGAAGTTCATGACAAGCGCTCTGCTTAAAGCATGACACAATGGGCAATCAAGATGTTAAAGCCATCTCCCCTTGTTTTTGCTATTAATTTTTTTTAAAAAAAAAGATTGCTCCAGGTTTCACGCTTAAATACTAAATAACTCACTTAAGTGTCAGGCATTCCTTTCAGTTGCCTCTTGCGCTGCACGTTGTTTTATTAACTCAAGGAAAATGAGACTATGAAAAAATACTTTAGTGCTTTAGGGAATGCTAAAAATCATCAAGAATCTAGGTAGGGGATGGCCATTAGGAAGAGAACCCCAGGCTAATATGCACATTCAGGTTTCCAAGGCAACCTGCTACTGTAAATTTATATTCAGTTAAGCAGAGTACAAGACCTACCCTCTAATAACAGCACTTGTAATGGGAATAACTACTAAGTGTCTCAAACAACCAGGCCTAATTTGAATAACTGCAAACACCACCACTTGCAGAAAGGCTTTAGTGGTTTTAAGGAGACCAAGGGACTTAGGTTTGCTTCATCATATTTTATGGGTAAGCCAGGAATTCATGACTTGAGCTAAAACTGAGAAAACCATAGTTTTGTGTACAGAGTTAATCCAATCAACCTTTCCCTCTGGAAGGTCAATAGAAGTTGGGATTATGAGCAAATTAAATAAAGCCTCCTTCTAATCTGCATGTAGGAATGATTAATGATATTTTGCATATTAGTTATTTTTGCCAAGTAAGTAGATGCTAATGTACATCTTGTTTCAGATTGATTATGTTTGGAAATCTGGGTCCACATATATTAACAGAGTATTACTGTATATAAGGCTCTACCAAAGTGAAGGAACTGGGCAGACTAAGGATTTTGAATATACATTATTTTTATAGTTGGAAAATTCTTTCTAAATTCTTGCTTAGAGGGATCAATATTAACATTGATTAAAACTGCAGTCCAAACTAATTTGTTTGAGATTAAGTTTATGGATCATATAATAGTTGGACTGTCTTTCAAACAGAGATGGATAAAATAGTCATATAAATCAAATTAATCCAAGTAAAAATAAAATACACAAATGAGTCTATATGTATTACTATCTATCATCTATCTATCTATCTATCTATCTATCTATCTATCTATCTAGCTAGCTAGCTAGCTAGCTAGCTAGCTAGCTAGCTAGCTAGCTAGCTAGCTATCATCTATCGTCTATCTTACAGACAACTAAGATACCAGGTAATTAATAATATAAAATAATAATTTCTAAAGTAATTGCAAATTACTGAAAACAAGAATCATAACATAAAAGGTATAGTACATCCAACATGTAGAAAAGACCCTTTAAAATAAATGAATGTTTTATGTGCCATCCTAAAAAGTCCCTTATTCTTATGCCTTCTCGATGAAGCCACAAGAAACTGTTTAGAATAGACTGGAAGCCATAAAAAATTATAAGAAAGGAGTGAGTTTTTGTTCCTGGGAAAAGGAAATAAATTTTGTGCCCTGTCTTTAAATTTTGACATTACATATGATACTGAGTCTACACTTAGCAGCTTGTTATTATTATTATTCAATAATAATAAGTGATGAACCATAATAATGATTTCCCAATGAAATACTATCCTGACATTATTGTGGCAGTGGTAAAATTCAAATTTTTTTACTACTGGTTCTTTGGGCCTTCCCCCCTTGTTTACATGCTCCAAAGAGTATGAGACCTATGCCAGAAGTTCAGTCATACAGGGCAGATCTTATCAGAAGGGTGAGAAGAAGAGTTCCTTCCCCATAAATATAGTGAGATACATATTACAGAAACCAATACCAGATCTGTTGTTATCCAGGTCAACTAGGTGCTGGTATTGCACATTTTGTGTCCAATAGGCTACAAGACTGAGAACTACATGACTAGTGGAAGAAAACTTATATACCTATCACATATATACAAAGAGTGAAAATACCTGCTACAAACAAAAAATTAATGATATGCTATTACAAATCAATCCAAAAGAATATATTAAAAGAATGAACCAATTCTTGAAAGAACGTAATCCCAAATCATTAATAAATATTAAATTTCTAATATGAACTAATGTATTCACAGAAGTAGAAATGGAACAATTGCAAAAAATTTTCCCAGGACAAGAAAATCGATGCTTTGCAAGAATTATCTCAGAATATCGGAGAACTCTACCCCTCTGCTTAGCAGCCCGAAGGTGGCAAAGCAGCCAGCTAGAAAGGCCCATTCCCTTTGTGCACCTGAGGCAATTTGGTACCACTGAGTCACCAGCAGCTTGTGCAGATCCATTAGGCTGCTGCCATCGCCTCCTGGCCTACCAAGCCCAAAGGAAGCAAAGCAGCCAGCTAGAAAGGCTGAGTAGAGGTGGTAAAGCATTCCCAGGCCCAGCAGGCAAAAAACGACCAGCACCAGTGGGGAAAGCCAGGTCCCATTGGAGCCTTGGCTGCTCAGGCCAGCAGATATGGGGTGGGAGAGATATGTGATCCTGGTTGGGCTTGGGCAGCCCTAGCACTGATTGCAGATTTAGCTTTCCCCGCTCATGGTGGCTGCCTTTTGCCTGCTGTGAATGGGTGTGTGTTTACCACTTGTACTCAGCCTTTCTAGCTGGCTGCTTTGCCTCCTTCAGGCTGGGTGGACCTGGTGGTCTGGGCAGTGATGGCAGCAGCCTAATGGTCCTGCGTGAGTTGCTGGTGGTCTCAGTGGTACCAAAGTGCATTAGGTGCATGTGGAGAACGCACTTTATGGCCAAGGGCAAGACCCATGAGGAGGCCAAGGAGATGCCCAGTTCTCCAATTGCAAGCCAAAAGAGATGGAATAGGCAGTAGCTGCCCCACATTCTCCTCACCTTGTCTTCACCCACAGTGGCAGTAGTAGATGAAGACAGAGGCTCAGAGGAGAGGCACCTGGTCTGGCCTGCTGGATGTGCCAGGCACCTACTCTGTCCCAGCCACAAGGGATGGAGCAGGCACGTCCAGTGGCTCGCATCACATGCCTCCCCCCCACTTTGTCAGTGCTGCCACCACCATGCCCGTTTCTTGGAGGGCTAGCTGTGAGTACCTACTGTTGGACACCTTCCCCCCCATGCACGCACACACCTGAAAGACTGGTAAGGGCGGCTGCCCTTCCCATCCAGCAGGGGTGCGTGCAACTTCAGCCCAGCCCATGTCACCCTGGCAAGCATGTGTGCTCACAGGAGGAGGCAGGCACATGTGTGCACAGACCTGGCTCACACCATCCTGGCAGGTACATAGGCGGCTGCCTCCTGTGCTCACATGTGCCTGCTGGGATGGCAGAGGTGGCCTGTGTGTGTATGCACCTGTCATCTCTTATATGCTAGGATGGGTCAGACCAGGCTGAAGTGACATGAGCCGGATCCTTACTGTTTCCAGGATGGCCATGTGGGCCAGATCTGACCATGTCTCGGGCTGGATCGGGCCTGTGGGGCTTGAGTTCTAGAAAGAGCAAAGCCCTATAACAATTTTTTTAAAAAAGGGAATTGAAACAGGGAATAAATGATCATTTAGAATAGTATAGAAACAACAGAACAATGTTGCCCAAATTGAAGTGTGTTACAAATAAACTAGCACAAGTATTAAAAGATGCCAATACTGTAATATCAAATATAAGTGTCAAGTCACTGCAAGAAATAAACCAATTCAGTTACAATATAGCTGCAGTAATTACGTTATATCTTGGATGCCAAATTATGAAATAAGATCACAAGCCAAAAAGTATATCACCAAAATGGAAGGTCAGGTTGGGAAAAAAAAAATGGTAAGATCAGTTATAAGCAGACTAGAACAGATGAAAATATAGAAATCAAAGAAGAATAAAAAATATCTGATCAAGAAATATCTCTTAGAAACTAGGAAGATTTAGGAAGCTCTCTCATCTTTTCCAACTTTTTTCATTAATTTTTAACATTTTTTTCAAAATATTTTCAACTTTGTTTTTAATTATGTTCTTTATACCACTATGCTTTTATTTGTAAACTATCCAGAGTCACTCTAATGAGATGGTGATGTAGGGAAAGGAAGGAAGGGAGAGAGGGAGGAAGGTAGGTAGGTAGGTAGGTAGGGAGGGAGGGAGGGAGGGAGGAAGGAAGGAAGGAAGATCACTGTAAGTTTCCCACAAGGAAATTCAATGGGAAAGATATCAAAAAGCCTGAACTTACTCCCACTCTCACTCCCGCTGCCACTGTTTTTTGCTTTTGTCTATAGTCACACTACTTTTCTCTTTAGGTAAGGAAATATCTCTGAAACAATGACCCAAAGATTATCTAGTTGGATATCTACTTTTCTGACTAACAGACAACAAGTGGTTAAAATTGGCAATGCTTTATCAAATCCTGTTCCTGTCAAGAGTGACATTCCTCAAGGTAGAGTTCTTGGACCAACACTCTTCATACTATACATAAATGATCTTTGTGATCATATCTCAAATAATTGTGTTCTCTTTGCTGACGATGTCAAACTATTTAACATCACCGACAATACATCTACCATTCAAAAAGACCTTGATCATCTAACCGCTTGGTCTAAAACTTGGCAACTCCAAATCTCAACCAGCAAATGCTCAGTCTTACATATAGGAAAAAAGAACCCAAACACTAAGTACATGCTTGATGGACATTACCTTACAGATGACCCCCGCCCTATCAAAGACCTTGGAGTTTTCATATCAAATGACCTAAATCCTAAAGCCCACTGCAACTACATAGCAAAAAGGCTCTAAGAGTTGTAAACCTAATTTTGCATAGCTTCTTTTCCAAAAACACTACACTACTAACCAGAGCATATAAAACATTTGCTAGACCAATTCTTGAATACAGCTCGCCTGTCTGGAACCCACACCACATTTCTGACATCAATACAATTGAACGTGTCCAGAAATATTTTACAAGAAGAGTTCTCCACTCCTCTGAAAAACAACAAAATACCTTATCCCACCAGACTTGAAATCCTAGGCTTAGAAAACTTGGAACTCCGTCGCCTTCGACAAGACCTAAGTTTAACTCATAGAATCATCTATTGTAATGTCCTTCCTGTTAAAGACTACTTCAGCTTCAGTTGCAATAATACAAGAGCAACCAATAGATTCAAACTTAATGTCAACCGCTTTAATCTAGATTGCAGAAATATGACTTCTGTAACAGAGTTATCAATGCTTGGAACACATTACCTGACTCTGTGGTCTCTTCCCATAATCCCAAAAGCTTTAACCAAAAGCTTTCTACTATTGACCTCACCCCATTCCTAAAAGGATTATAAGGGGCGTGCATAAGAGCACAAAAGTGCCTAACATTCCTGTCCTATTGTTTGCTTGTTTCTTTTTTTTCTTTTTTTCTTCTTATATATATTTGCTTATACTTCCTTATATTACCTCATATATATGTTGATATACTATATAATCTTTTTATGTGATGCTTATATATAACATTGTGACAAAATAAATAAATAAATAAATAAATAGTTGATTATAATACTCTATTAATTCAGTGTCCACTGCCCTGGATCAATACATTAAACTAACTGATAAGAACATACAATTACAGTAAACTTAATAGAAATGATAGTCACAGAGTGGATTTTTATTGGCAGTGTTGCAGGTTTTTTTTTTTTAGAAATAAGCTTTTCTTTGTGCAATTTCTCTTCTTTCAATTTTGGGTGAAAGTAAAAACCCCACAAGAACAGACTTTCACACTAAATCTTGGCAGTTCTGCTTCAAGACCCATCTGTTCTATTTTCATATCTATCAAAATAAAATTATCCTGAGCTGATTTCAAATTCTTTGGCAAAGATTCAAGGGTTGCCTTTGGGAAGACTGTGGTCCAAGTTTTTCATCCGTCAATTTCATATTTAGTTGGGGGATGGAAGATAAAAATAGATCAGAAGAGCAATTGTGAATGAATGCAAATCCACTGATTTTACGGGGAAACACATAATTTTACACCATTTGGTCACCTGCACCTTAGAATTAAACCTGGTTGGACTCAGTGTCAGAAAAAAAAGAACTGTCTTCTAGAAATGATCTAATCAATGTTGGGAAGAATTATCAAAACGAAATATTTATTAGTGCTCTAATAAAAAATTATTAGGTCCTTTATTAATTCTCAATTGAATAATTTTACTTGTGTGCATTAGCATGTGTGTTTCTACATAGCAATTTACTTTTGCACCAAAGACAGCAATACTGTTCAAAAACTACTTATCTTTTTATAGAAAATAGGACAGAGGTAGAAGGAAATATGGCATTAAATGTACCCCTTTGTCCCCAAAGGCACAGAGTTACAGTCAAATTATAGCTGTTGTAAATGCCTATTTATTTCCAGTCAGTTAATGGTCCTAGGATAATGGTCTTAAGAGACTTGACTTATGCCTGATGCCTTGATCCTGAAAATCACAATTCACAGCAGCATCTGAATGATATACAAAGACTGTACATGTATATTTTTGCAAAATCTCTACTTCTAGTACAGTTTTGCCTCCATACAATTTTCCCATTAGTGAAAACTCTAGGCCCGTAAACTATAATGAGTGCTGAAAAAAAAGTATTATCCTAATTCAGTGTCAGCTTGTAGATGATATTGAAGATCAGGGCAAAAGTAGAGTTGAGTAAGCTTGTTTCCATTCTGAATGCTTTCCTTATTTTCCTGCATTAAAAAATATTTAATGCATATTTAATGTATCTTTTCTAGAAAAGTACATAATTTGGCAACTTTGTGATACATGAAAATGTACTGAAAAATTCAAAGAAATTAGAAATCTGGCAGATGGCAAAATTTTGATTTGTTTATCAGTTCAGTTTGATTTGGAATGTGGCTCTAGTCCAAATCTAGCCTATTTAATTGATTCTGCTACTTATATATTATTCTTGTATGTCAAATTTTCTGCTGAGTGTATAAAATTACAAGAAATTCCATATTTGTTGTATATGTTATGTTATTGTGTAATGTTATTCCATAACACAAACATTTTTGGTGCATCTTTTTTGCAGTCTACTCCAATAAATAAAATTATGCATGCAGTTTCATGCAGAATATTTTAACATGTATATATATATATACCTCAGAAAACATATATATATATTTTTTTCATAGTACACACTTATTGAAAGGTAAAGGTAAAGTTTCCCCTCACACATATGTGCTAGTCGTTCCTGACTCTAGGGGGCAGTGCTCATCTCTGTTTCAAAGCCGAAGAGCCAGCGCTGTCCGAAGACGTCTCTGTGGTCATGTGGCTGGCATGACTAAATGCTAAAGACACACGGAACGCTGTTACCTTTCCACCAAAGATAGTCTCTATTTTTCTACTTGTGTTTTTTATGTGCTTTCGAACTGCTAGGTTGGCAGAAGCTGGGATGAGTAACGGGAGTTCACTCCATTACACAGCACTAGGGATTCAAACCGCTGAATTGCTGACCTTTCAATCGACAAGCTCAGTGTCTTAGCCACTGAACCACCATCTCCCACACATTTATTAGGACAAAGCTTTTTCAAGTATATACTTTTTATATTCATCTTTTCCAAATTTATGTTATTTTATACATAATTTTTTTGGAGGGGAGGGGGCGGAATACAAGAGTGATGAATGCTGATGAATTCTGGACACTATTGTCATTTAGGCTATGTGGCACTGTATATACTATATAGGTAATCCTTGAGTTACAAATATAATAGAGTCTGCCAATTGTATTCATATTCCAAGGATTCATTTGATTGAATCATGTTAAATGAACGTGATTACTCCCATCTTTCCCCAATGCATTTGCTAATCAAATGAGCAGGTCGTTAAATGCACATGAGATATCTCAGGGTGGGGAAGAGCATGTGGGCCTGGTGCTAGAGCAGGTCACCGAAGGCCTCCCTGATTCACTGAGATACTTCATGTTCCTTTGAGGTCCCCACAATTGTTTCCCACCCCTATCCTGTCTGCCAGCTCTCCATAGGCTTGCTTTGCTAGCATCCTGGATTCCACTTACTCCTTCCCACCCCATTTCCCATGGTTTTGCTGTGCTTTTTGAAGATCTCCAGAAGAGGCTGACCCACTGGCAGAAAAGCAGAAGTGTTTTATTCAGATGATGGTGAAACTGTAAAAATGTGAAATCTAAGGAAAACATTTTTGTCAGCTTCTGAGTAAAAGACTTCAGCTTCGGGCCATGTGGCCAGCAGGTCTCTGGTAATAAATAGAAAAGGCCTGAGCTTGGCCTCCTGCTTCAGGACAGCTTCAGGGATTGAGGCAGCATCAGCATCCAAACAATGAAGAGCTTGCTTCCTTTGCCTCATCGGGCTAAACTGCAAGCTCGATGTTGATTGGCTGCCATGCCCCAATCCCTAAAACTGCTCATTCGAACTAGCCAGTTATCAGCAAGCAGGAGCTGCTCAGCAGCAGTCAGACTAGGCCCAAACTAAGCCTGCAGGCCCTGTTGGCAGAGAAGCCAGACTTTTATTCAGATGGGGAAAGCTTGTTTTCCTCACATCCCACATTCTTACAGCTTCACCAGCTTCTGAATGAAAGACTTTGGCTTCTCTGCCACGTGGGTCAGACTCTTCTGGAGCTCTTCAAGAGTAAATACAATAAAGTCATGGGAAATGGGTTGGGGAGAAGTAGATGGCGTTCAGGATGCTAGCAAAGCAAGTCCAATGCCTGTGGAGACCAGGCGGGGCAGGATAGGAGGGAAAATAGGCGGGGGCATTTTGCAGCGTTGGTCGGTCATAAGGGCGAATGACCACTGTGGTGCTGCAACATACTTAACTTTGGAACTGTAAATACTTTTTTTTAAGGGGGGGGGGTTGTAATTTTGAACAGTTGCTAATCGAACTCTTGTAACTCAAAGAATACCTGTATTCTTAATTCAAGAAGCATAAATTAGATAATTTATAGAGACATTCATGCAATGGATATTTTACAAAACTACTCTAATCAATAGTTTATTCAGGTTTAGGAATAACCGAGATTAGGTACCATTCAAACAATTAACAATTGTAGTTTTCTTTTATTTTTTAAAAAAGCCTTGATATTTT
Organism: Ahaetulla prasina; assembly: GCF_028640845.1. Taxonomy (NCBI): domain Eukaryota; kingdom Metazoa; phylum Chordata; class Lepidosauria; order Squamata; family Colubridae; genus Ahaetulla; species Ahaetulla prasina. Next base: position 110,606,668 of record NC_080542.1, on the reverse strand, counting down.
TCAAGTATATTTGTTGTAGCTACCCATGAAGTGAGATGATCAGAAGATATATTTTAGTACAATAACTACATAAGTTCTTTTACTGCCCAGTTCTAAGAATATTGAAATATTAACTTTATTTTTCCTAGCAAAGGTCTTTTCACAACCTTGGTACATAGGCAAACATTTGCACCTTACTGGCAATTGTGAGAAAGTAAATACCTAAAATCAAAGCAGAGCAAGTTTTCTTTGTCATACCAAAAGAAGGTGATTTGTTTATTTTTTTTTATTTTTTTTTATTTTTCCATCTTTATTATTTTTTACAAATAACTCAAGGTGGCAAACATATCCAACACCTTCCTCCTTCTATTTTCCCCATAACCACAAGCTTGTGAGGTGAGTTGGACTGAAAAAGATTGTCTCAAGGTCACCCAGTTGACTTTCATGGAAAAGGAGGGACTCTAACTCATGGTCTCTTGCTTTCTAACCTGGTACTTTAAACACTAGATGAAATCGGCTTACTTTGTGGACTTCTAGTTGATGTCGTGGCACTATTGGATGCGAAGAGTGGGGCTCACAATGAATCACCTCATTGGAGAGCCCCATAAGAAGCTAAAGTAGCCCTGTAGGGATGACAAAGAGCGGAGGCGTTCTCTTCAGGTCGCAGGAGCAGCAGCTCTCCTGCTTGACCCAGGGTTAATTCCCTCTCATCCGATGATGTAGAGGAAAGGCAGCCATTATGGTTGCCATGAAGCTGGGGCTGAAGAAACAAAGAATGTGCTGGAGCAGTGTGGATGAACAGTGACTGGAACTGGCTAAAGTGATTCTTTTTTTTTACCTAAAGAAAAAAGAGATTCTTTGACAAGTTTGTTTAAGGTGGTGAACAATTACAGAGAGAAAAATCAGACCTGAAGGAAAAGATTTTAAAAAACTTTAAAAAACACAGAAAGATTGGATTTCTAATTTTTAGTGGCAATAAGTCATTTTAAAATGCTGGAATTACTTGTCAGAATTTTGATTATTTGTTTAAATAAATACCAGTGGAACTTGTTAGAAGTTGTGCAACACTGAAAGTTAAGCTGAAGGCATCACCTACTGGTGAATGAAATAGACATTATACTCCTATAACCTTGGGAAAAATACTGATAAGACAGAGGAGAAAGTGGAAATAAATAATACCTGGACAACTATTATGCTATCTACAGCTCTATACTTATTTACTTCATGACTACTGGAGCTCCAGTGTGAGAATTTGGAAGAAATCTAAATAAAGTAACTTTCAAATATCAGAAATTACGATTGAAGTTATAGAGTGAACTAAGAGACATTCAGAAATCTTCCTGGATAACCTAAAAAGAAATAAATTGACTAACTGTGGGACATAAAGAATTATAATTACTGTATTCCCTGAGGAACAATGTCAGGATTGAATAAATGGTTTCCAGATCGAATTTCTGAGGTCAAAGATAATTGAGACTCTGGGACACTGATAGACCATTGACAGACTACTGAGCTATATTTGTACTTATCAAAAAAAGACAAGATATTTCAGCAAGGGGAAATAAGTGGGTTGAAAAAAGAAATGATGTTGATATTTCAAAGCATTTATGATATTATAATAAGGAATCACGGGAGATAAAGGATTTAATGAATAACATAAATGGGAAGCTAGAAAATGTTGATGTATAATGATCAAAATGCCCAGGAAATAGAGAAGCTAATAGAGAGACAGGGGAAAAGATAGAACAGACAAATCAACAAATAAAACAAGAAGATAAGAAGGAGAAGGCAATAAAGACTTATGAAACAATCCAGGGAAAATACATGCTAAAAGACCAAAAAAAAAATGATACTGGATAAACAGAAAGATATTCTTGAAAAGAAAATAGAGACTTGGGCAGATCCTCTGGAGGTTTGACAGCAAAAGACAGTGGAGATGGAAGAAATACTTACATTAAACAGAAAAGATGTAGATATAGATGAAGACCCAAGGGAGGAATTTGGGAGGCAAGTCAAAAAACAAATAAGAATTAAAATATTAAAATGGGCAAGAGATGATGGATAAAGGAAATGTTTTGTAACATAAGATTGGCTTTACTAAAAGCTAGGACAGAGGCAGGAATAAGAAATAGGGGGGATATTATTCTACATATTTCCATATAATATACTAAAAGTAATAGCTAGATGTAAAGATTAGATGTTGAAAGATGGTGACACTATGTATGTTTTAATGATATTGTTATTAGAATGGTAAACTAAAATGTTGAACAACTAAATAATTAAGGGCTATATTTTAACACAAATATGTATAATAATATTACAATTACATAAGTGTGATCTAAGTAATAAATAATATTATTATCACTACTATTTGTATCCAAATGAATGATACCCAGATGCCTCACTGTTCATGTATTCATATTGATGTATATTAAAAAAAAATTTTTTTAAAAAAAAAACTTTAAATGAAATTGGCTTACTTTGTTCCTGATGTCAAGAGCTGCCAAGAAGTGACACTGGACTAGGTGCTCTGGGACCTGCAAAACTGGGACTAGGGTTGCTTATACAAGTTACTGCTCTACCTTAAATAAATGCAGGATGTTTTACTTGCTTATTCTTAAGGAGCGCCTTAAGAAGGAATCTGACCTAACTCTAGCCTATGTTCTCTTCTAGTAGCAGGAAGAAAGAAAGTTCACTGTTTCATAGAGTCTTCCTAGTTTATTTGCTTGAAAGTTCCTGAATTCCCCTTTTTTAAAAACCATAGTTGGTAATGCCACAAGGAAGCCAGACTTAATTCCTTCCATCACTCTGGAAGTCGTATATGGAAGCTGGGTAGAGCAGTAGAAATTCTCCTCTTAAAAGTCAACTTTTGAGACTTTCTCAAGCATATGAGTTTTGTTATAAATGTAAAACGTAACAAAAATATACCAACATTTGCACTGTTTTGGTACTTTCTTGCTAATATCCTCTCTTCTAAGGCTGTAACGATAATCACTGCAGTATAAGGATACATCCATATGATACTTGAGAAGCTGCCTTGTTAAATTTTACAGGTAATGGACTGGACATTCTCTCAGAATAGATGGATGGAAAAGAGAAAACATATGATACAGCTGGCTGCTATCTTTTTTATACCATGGAAGCATGCACATCAGAAGCAATAAAAGCTATGTTGAATGAGCCAGGCCATTTTTTTTGCTGCAAATAAAACTATTACAACAACAATAACAACAATTAAAAAGCAACCCGAAGTGAATTTTGAAGTATTTCTTACTACAATTTATGTATATATTTCACCTATAAAATTCACTTTATTAACGAATACTATTTCAATAGAGAATTCTCAAATTTCCATCTACATCTGAGGTCATAGTGAAGCAACCGATGGCAGCAAATGTCATAGATTGCTAAGTAAACTAAATTATAATAAAAACATTTTTGTTTTCCTTATAATATTTTTATACCTGTTCAATTGTATTATTTTTTGCATAGCATATTTTTATGTTTATTCAAGAAGCCATTGGAATTTTGTATAGGAATCATTCTGTTTTATACAAGTAATGGATTTCTCACCCATGGATTAATAAGCAAAGAAATCAAGTTAAAAAAGAAAATGCAGTACAAACTACATGGTTAGTCATATGTTTTTTGTTCGTGTCAATAAACATATCTGCGTATGGGTTTGATTAGTGCAGCATGCAATCTTTCTGTAGAGATTAATTGGAAATCTGAAAAAATATTAGAGTTATATAATGGGTTAGTTAATTTATCTCTGTTTTGTGGAATAAAAAAGAAACACAAATATTTGCATTAAAAAAGAAACATAGAAACATTGTGTGTTAAGGGAAACAAACTATGGATTAGCAATCATTGTGAACATAAAGAGGTGAAGATCTTTTAGTACATAACAGCAAAACCTGTAAATAAATAAATAAACCCCAGTGGATTGGTGGATTTGCACCCTGTCTCACTAACACAGGCAGTTAATAGAACAGCCTACATCTTTCATGGATTTATAATATACACTTAATCCATTTAATAATGAATCAATTAGTTCTTTCCACAAAAGCAGCTGCAAAAAACAAAAAAACACCCAACTGTTATTGTCTTTCAAAGGCAGTAAGCATAAGATAAAGCCCTTTTTAATCAAAGTATCTAAGTTTATATTAGTCTCTGATATATTAGACTCAATATATCAAAACTGAGTATTCTATGCCTTCTACAGAAATTATGCCAGAAACACTCTCTCCATTTATTCGACAAATACTCTTGCCGATAGATTGCTTCAAGCACTAGGTAATTAAGGGCATAAATTTGGTTGCTGATTTGCCATGTGCATATATGTACATGACACATGATCTAATTATTCTTCTATTCAGTTATTTTCCCTTTGGAAGAAAAAACCCTATCAACAACAGAGCATTCAAGACAAGAACAGCATGGTGTAATTAATTATATGATCTGAGAAATAGATCTTTTAGAACTTATTCAAGTATTGTGACTGCTTTAAATTATAATTCTTCTCTGTGCTTTGTAAACCATATAATTATGGAGAGATACATATGTGCCTGTATTGGCTGAAGGATATGGAATGAGCACAGATGACATCTTATTAACCTCTTTTGTAAAAGAGACATTCTGCAGGCCTCAACTATCTGGATTTTTGTCAGGAAAAGGATTTTAGAACAAAAACAAAATAGCATAGGACTGTGTTATTACATGTTCAGGTTTGTAGACTTGTCATCAGCTTGCTTAGTGAGGAAAACAAAGTTAAAATTGAATATCACATGCAAGTCATAACAAATAGGGCCTTAGTCAGCTTTCATGCTCATTTAATTCTTACAATACTGAGTTGCAATCTCTGTTAAACAAAAATATCAAAAAGATTATAAGAGATTTAGGGTATAGTCAGGTTTATTAGTTAGATTTGTAATATAAACCAATAAGAATTTAGTATCTATCATTTTGCTGAATCAATCACTGTCTCATGAGTGGTGATATCTCCACATAAATAGTTAATAGGTAAACTATTACACTGCAGTAATGTCATTTGTGTTTGCAAAGCATAGTATGTAAACTCACATTAGAGTTTGTACTTGGTAGGGTAGCATGATGGCCTTGTGAAAGATATTTGGATACAGAGATGAATCTATACATATAGAGATTAGAATCATGAAGAAAGTGGTTTTCTGTGTGACTATGGATGCAAAAGGTGGATTTGGTGTTTTAAAACTTGTTGGAAAAGTTTTTTGAGAATACTATAATTAACCAAGGAGGGACGCAGTTGCTCAGGGGCTAGAATGTTGAGCTTGTCGATCGAAAGGTTGGCAGCTCAGCGGTTTGAATCCCTAGTGCTGCGTAATGGAGTGAGCTCCCGTTATTCATCCCAGCTTCTGCCAACCTAGCAGTTTCAAAAGCACATAAAAATGCAAGTAGAAAAAATAGGGATCACCTTTGGTGGGAAGGTAACAGAATTCCGTGCACCTTTGTCATTGAGTCATGCCGGCCACATGACCATGGAGACGTCTTTGAACAGCGTTGGCTCTTCGACTTTGAAACGGAGATGAGCACCACCCCCTAGAGTCGGCAATGACTAGATGTATGTGCGAGGGGAACCTTTACCTTTACCTATGATTAACCAGGGAAACAAACAATTGGATCATGGAATAAATCAATTCAGAGTTTTCACTTGAGACACAAATATTTAGTTTTTATATGAGACCTATATGACTGGAATAATTATTATATTCTGGACACATTATAGAAAGATCCAGAATCTTTGATAAATTCATAAAGATGGAAAATGTGGAAGGAAAGAGAAGATGAAAACAGCAATATGGATGGGACCTAAATGTAGAAAATTCTGGAGAAAGTCCTCTATGTAGTCACTAAGAGCAGATAATTAACTTTCAATGAAGGTTGGTATAAAAACAACAGTCTTAGCAGAGATAAATGAAAAGGGATTAATAAGTGGTAAAACAGATTGTGTAGTGCTTTATTTTAAGGGAAGAAAGAAGCTTGTACAAATGTTTTCTATTTTGGTTGTGAATTATAAAACATCTAAAAACAAGCTAGAGAATTTGAATTTCTGCCAAGATGCAATCCTGATTTATTTGAATTGGATCAGTGCTAGCCTAAACATTTAAGTATCAAGATAAACAAGGACTGGACAAATGTAAAAGGAGAAAGTGAATTTTAATTGTTAAATTGTTAAATTAGAACTCTGGAAACCATGGTCAAGTTCCCCTCAATTATGGCAACTCACGATGGATTTTGTCCATTCTCTCTCAGTATAACTGTTACAGGAATGACTTTGGGAGTTTGGGTGAAGAGATCCTACCTAGGGGATGGGGAGGGAGTGTAGTTACATAGTTGCATAGTGGATGAGTAAGGGACTCAAGAGTGACAATCCCTAAATTACTGGACTGAAAAGGTAATGACAAGAGAATTGTACTTTCAGATTTGCAATATTCTTGCAAATAGCTTTACAATAAAGTAGAATTAATTTATCTGATTATATTTACTGTCTGGCCAACCTGGTAAGACTGATATCAACCTATTGCTTGTGCAAATGGAGCTGCGCACGTGCGTACTTGCTGGCCATTCATGTGGAACCATCCCTGCTCCCAACCCTTGTTAGTCTGCAAAACTGAAAAGGCTGGGCAACTCTGATCTATTGTTTCTGCCCAGAGAGGTTCAAAGAGCTGGTCTCTTACTAGCTCTTCATTTTTCACTATGGTCATCAGCTACACTTTCCAGAGGTGTCCTCAGTCTGCCATTTCTTTCCCCAGAATAAGTTTGAAAACTTTCCATAATGTTTCAAATCAAACACTGCAGCTTGCACAAGAATATTTTTACACTATTCTGATGCATTATTATATAATGATGCTAATTTTATATGTGTATGATTCTAAAATTGATATAAATGGCAATTGAATTAACTGTAAAATATGACCAAGACCAGTGGTGAAATCTGAACTGGTTTGCTACCGGTTCACTGGTGAATGCACAGTATGTGCCAAAAAGAGGCTTGGGAAGGTAAGTAGAGTAGCGGGGGGTGGGTGGGGGATAAGCTGTGCCACACGGATTTCCTGCTTTCTAGTGATTTTAAATCATGCAACACAGCTGATCATTGGAAATACTAGTTTGAAGGATCCGGTAGTTTTTGTCACTACTGGTTCACCCGAATTGGTACGAACCGGTAGCATTTCATCACTGCCTAGACTCAATAGGAAGGTTTGCATAACTAGTGATCCATTGGGTTATGTCTTGAAATTTGTAATGTGCTTTACATTCTCTATCTTGTTGAGCTTTGCAATCTTGAGTAAGTAAAACAGGCAATGTCTTTAATTCTTAGAACAGAGCAGTGGTGGGTTGCCCCCAGTTTGCTCTGGTTCTGTAGAGCTGGTAGTAAAAATCTGCTGCAGTTCAGAGAACCGGTAGTAATGGCTGGCTCGCCAGGCCCCCAAACCGGTTCCTCGCTCATCAGAGGGTTTTTAAAAAAAAAAAACTTTTAAAAGCCTCTTTTCTTCAGCCCCAAAAAAGGCTTTTAAAAGTAAAAAAAAACCCTCTGATGATCGCACAGGCTGAGCAAGGATCATCAGAACTCTTTAAAAGTTTATTTTTTTCCAGCCAAAGAGGTTGTTGAAACAAAAAGTTTCAAAAGGCTCCTCTGGCAATCCCAGCTGAATTAAGAGATTCTGGGCTGCTATTAGGCAACTTCAGCTGGATTGTCAGAGGAGCCTTTTAATTTTTTTTCTCTGGTCCACCCAATCCCCCCTCCTCACTTACTTCATTAAGCTTCTTTCGGGCTGGCAAAGCCATGCTTTGCATGCATCAGTTGCATCAGCTAGCAATTGCCTGCCTGGAATCCATCTGCTCAGTCAGCAACTACTTTGCTGGATGAGGAACTCTGGGAATTGAAGTCCACAAACCTTAAAGTTACTAAGGTTGGAGACCCCTGATCTAAAAAATAGAAATAAAATAAAATATTTGTGCAGCTTTCTGAGATTTGGTGTGTTTCTGTAGTGTTTCACTCTAACTACACAAACACACAAAATCTCACAAAGTTGTATGTGGCATTGTGTGTGTGTGTGTGTGTGTGTGTGAGTGAGTCAGTTGTGTTGTGTGTGTGTAAAGTGTGAAAGTTGGTTTTTGAGCTTTTTGTTGCTGTGTGAGGTTCCTGCTGTTGCAGGGGCCATTTTGGGTGAAGTGCAGCTGCTTTTACATTGTGGGTGAGTCTGTTGTATTGTGTTGTGTTGGGTGTGTCTGTGTGTCCCTTCGCAAGGACTTGTAGGCAGCTCCTCTGAGGAAAAGAGGAGGCAGCAAAGCTCCAGCTGTCCCCTGGGAGAAATCGCCCTGTCTCTGCAGCATTGGTCATGTAACTGAGTAGACGTGTCCAACTTGATGTCACTCACAGCAAGGTGCCACCCCACCTTGCTCTGAGTGGCTTCAAGTTGGCCATGCCCACTGAGTCACATGATCGCCAAGCCACGCCCATCAAATAAGCCACGCCCCAAGAACCAGTAGTAAAAAATGTTGGAATCCACCCCTGAAACAGAGTATGTATTAAATCTGCTTTTAAATTGAGGAGCATAAATATTTCTGATGAGTTTTGAAGAAAAAAGAAACTTCAGGACTATTTCAATGTATAATGGTTTAGTGATTCAATATATAACATGGTTAACTGATATTCATTGATAAGGATCAATTAAGAATAGCACTTGTTTTAATTTAAAATTAATATTATTTTAATCTTTAAGAAATAATTGGGATTATAAGTAAGGTTTTTTTGTTAAATATAAAACCCATCTGTTCTTGGATAAAGTGATAAACTGTTACTAGATACTATTTATATAATGTGAACAACTTATTTTTATTTCCTTTTGATGGCGCAATTTTTATCTCTTTGCCTAACATGTTCTATTCCATCAACAATGCATTGACAAATGGGGAAAATATTGATTAAGAATTTTTGTTGCTTGAAATTGCTTTCAAGAATGGTACAAGTTGATAACATCTTTTCTTTAAATGGGCTCTTAACAATTTCAGAAGATATTTATTTTTATCTGCAGAGACAGAAAACTGGTCCGTATTGTTAAATAAATCATTCAGTGTTCACTTGTATCCTGAATTTGTTTAGAGAAATGCTTCTACTGCTCAAAAGCTAGCAAGTAATTTGTTTTAATGAGAAATATTTGATATATATTATAGAAGTATATGAAGTTCTGCTAACACTCAAACTGCGTATTCATTTCATCTAAATTTTTCCTAATTATTTTGGGAAAATTACATAAGTTTCTGTATCTAATTTTTGCATTAGTCACTATGCTACGAACACGAACACGAACACTATGGCACGAACACGAAGCCAAACAACAACAATGCAGCTCACCAGCTCAAATCCCCCTGCAACTCAGACTGATCTGAGCACAACCAAGCCCCCACCCAAACAGGACACACACCCAGCCAATCAGAGCACAAAAACAAAACAAAACCCATCCAATCAGAGCACAGCCAAGCTCCCACCCAATCAGTTCAAACCCCCTCTAACAGTTAAAAGGAAAAAACAGCTGCGATCACACATTTCTCCTAGAAGCACGAAGCTGTAAACACCTAGCCTGAAGATGACGAATGGGATTTCGTCAAAACGTCGCCAAGACACTTCCAATTTTACACGGGAGAAAACCCGAACAACCAAAGACCTACATACAAACACCCGTGAAAACCTCAGAAAACATATATATATGTATATATATATGTAACCAGTACTGCAACCCAAAGCACCTTATTATCACTTCAAACAGCTCTGCATATGCATAATTCATAGCCTGAATGAATACAGGCAAAGTATTATCTGGATGTCAAGCTCTCCTCCTCTTAAAGAAAGAGGGCAGATATATTCTCTTGTGGTCATTATACGGCTGCTCCAAAGGATAGTGTTTATGAGGTGTGTGTCTGCAGGCATAGCTCCATAATAATTGTCAGTTCTTTGGCTGTTAGGACAAATCTTTAAGTAACCTACTATTCAATTTAATATTCTTCGTAATTCCTTTATTTTAAAAAAGGGCTTGATAAATAAGCCAATCAACCCTGTTGATTTAAGAAAACTAATATATAATAGTCCAAATGTTGCACCTTTTCATTCTATATGTGTCACTGAAGATATAAAACAAGGATGCTATATGTTTAAAGGTACCCTAGTATGTAGCAGAAATTAATACCTTTCTAGAAAAATTACTTATCTACAGTTTATATTTGATATTCAAGGAACAGAAATATTGTCATCTGCTAATTTGTAATAAAATAGTTTTAACATACAATAGTAACAGATGTAGCATGTGAAAATCTCAACAGACAGCTTAATTTACAAATGAATAACACTTTTGTAGTGACTTTTTAAAACACACATAAAATATTAATATTGATTCCTGGTTCATAAAAAGCTGAGGGACTCATTTGTTCAATAGTAAATAATAACCTCTGAGAATGTAATGTCTTGCTTTGTTGCCCTTCCCTTCCTTTCTATTTATTTTGTACATACAAATAAGAAATTATTTGAGAAGTTCAAATAAAAGTGGTAGACAAACATAAATGTTAGAGCTTACAGCTAACATAAATGTTAGAGCTGAATTATTGTATATTATTTAGGATTATCTTAAACATTACAAGCAGAAAGACTGAAGAATGCCTGAAGAGTTCCAGATATTAAGTAGAAGCATTGATACTAATGAATGCATTAGAATTTTGATTCATTATCATTATCAGCTAAATTAATGTAAAACTGATGAAATAAGTTTATTGTCTTTCTGCACTCAGAGTCAATTCTAATATAGCATTACCTTTTTGTAGTAAATATCTGACTGAAAAAATGGTTGTTTCTTAGGGGCTTTTTTTAATACAAAAATTCATAAATTTCATATTTTTTTTCTTGCTCTCAACATGAATTAATATGTTATTTCTCATTAAAAAAGATGTTGAGACTCTAGAAAGAGTGCAGAGAAGAGCAAGAAAGATGATTAGGGGACTGGAGGCTAAAACATATAAAGAATGGTTGCTGGGTATGTCTAGTTTAATCAAAAGAAGGACTAGGGGTGACATCATCATCATCATCATCATCATCATCATCATCATCATTAATTTGTCAACAAGTACAAGGAAACAAGTAACAGTATAGACACAGACATGGACACATTAAAAAGTTGGCACAAATAAAAGTATATAAATAGGCAAAACAAGCCATAAACACACAGAATTATTACATATAATTGGGAACAGTAGGACAGGAATGGTAGGCACGCTGGTGTGCTTATGCACACTCCCTTAGGGACTTCTTAAGAAACATGAAAGGTCCATGGTAGACAGTTTAAGGTAAAAGGTATGGGGATTAGAGAGACTAACAACAGGATCAGGTAGAGTGTTCCAGATATTTACTACTCTATTGAGAAGTCATATTTCCTACAATTAAGATTAGAATGAATTACACTGAGTTTAAATCTATTAATAGCCTTTGTGCTATTATGGGCATGATAGCAGTATTTCAATATCTCAGGGGCTTCCGCAAACAAGAGGGAGTCAAAATATTCTCCATAGCACCTGAAGGCAGGACAAGAAGAATGGAAACCTAGAACTAAGGAGAAGTTTCCTGACAGTTAGAACAATTAATCAGTGGAACAACTTGCCTCCAGAAGTTGTGAATGCTCCAACACTGGAAATTTTAAAGAAGAGATTAAACAAGAATTTGTCTGAAATAGTAATAGGGTTTCCTGCTTAAGAAGGGGTTTGGACGAGAAGACATCCAAGTTCCTTTCCAACTCTGTTATTCTAATAATTCCCTTTAGTTGAGAAAGATTTGCAGATGACACCAAGCTAGGGGGAATAGCTTTGAAAATATTTTGAAAATATTTTTTCATTTTTTTTCATAATCTTCCCAAAATCCCCAAAGCTTCAACCAAAAACTGTCTACCATTGACCTCACCCCATTCCTAAGAGGTCTGTAAGGGGCATGCATAAGAGCACAAGAGTGCTTACCGTTCCTGTCCTATTGTTATCTTTCATTATATCCAATTAATATAGTTATTACATACTCATACTTATATATATGCTTATATATTGTATAGTTATTTCATGCTTATGCTTATATATACTGTGTATTACATGCTTACGCTTATATATACTGTATGAAAAATAAATAAAATAAATAAATAAATAGCCAAAACTTTATAAGATAGGCAGTAGATGTAGAAAGTTCTTGATAGAATTGAGCAATGGGCCTTATCCAATGAAATACAATTCAGTAGTGAGAAAAGTAAGGTTTTACACTTAAGCAAGAAAAACCAAATGCACATAGAATTGACCGTACCTGGCTCAACAGCAGTAATTGTGAGAAGGATCTAGGAGTTCTAGTGGACAATCACTAGTACTTGTCTTTGACAGTGCCATCAGTTTGATCCCAAGTAATATAAGGAGTTGGTCTTCATTAGATCTTGACTGATGACATATGGTGGTGGTGCTTGGGCTGGTTTCTAAATATTGGTATTTTTGATGTTGAGGCCCAGGCCATACAATAAACTTTTGTGCTTACCTTTCCTTACCCAGAATAGCCAGAAAGATATAGTTGATTAGTTTGAAGTTTGTTAATGGCAACACATCATTAGTATTTTGATTGTAAAAAGAAAACAAAAAGTTTGTTAATGATAAAAAGACATAGTGTATTCTAGAATCTCATTTTAGGAAGTGCTGCAGGAGAAAAGTACAATTTTGTCTATGAAAAAACAGCCTTGGTAAATTTGTACATTTTCAAAAGTAAGTAAATATCTATACTACTATAAATTCCAAGGCCAAAGTTATGTCTGGATATTTCATTAAATCTGCGTACACTGGTATTACCAAATATCTTAACAAGCAAAAGAGGATATGGATAATAGTTAATATATAACCACAAGGAGACTGCAAAAGTCATAAGTAGGGGGACTCATTATAAAGTTATTTTTTTCAGTGCTGTCTCTAAGTAGGGAAGTTGTTAAGCAAAGAGTCCCAGTACTCCAAAAGCCAGACTGTTAAGGTCATGTCTGCTGGCCAGAGGACATCCGGTAACTTTAGCTTAAGTGGAGTCTTGTCTAGCAAAGTGAGCAGGAAAATGGATCACTATCACTAGTCTACGCACATTCCTTTTCAAATGTAAACTTAAAAGTACAAAATTTGTGGGTTCTTTTTTAGCCATCTGGACTATAGAGTGTACATTCTAAATCTATAGATGAAAATCTTCAGAGGATCACAAACACAAAATGAGAATTTGATGGACATTTGGTAGACAATATATGCCTATAGTTTTTTTTAAAGTTGTTTCATATAATTTCAAAGTAAAAATTACATTAAATATTAAAATAGCAGTTATAAAATGCAAATTATGACTAATCTTTTCTATAATATCCATTACAGAAGGTCCAGACTAGCTTTTAAAATATCTCCCTGAGCAGTTCAATGCAATGCTATACTACAGGATGCAGAAAGTTAGCAATTTTGTCATTAAATTTTTAGCAAAAACAATTGTCTTTTCCCACTGATATTAACACTATAATTGTACTGGAAGATTTTCAATATTCTTAAGATAAGACATTAGAATGTAGGGTTTGGCTTCTCATATCACCTCAGAGCTTTTGGCTATAATGGAATCCCATAAAATATAGGGCATTCTTTAAGCAGCATATCTGGGTGACCCAAAGGAACAGAAGCAGAAATAATGTGCCTTATTTCTCTCCAACCTCAATGTTCCTTGTAAGGGGGGAAAAAAAAGTACTTACCTATTTGAATTTAAATTCTCTTCCATCCTTCTTGCTTCAAGGCAAGTTCATTCAGATTCCATTTCTGCAGTTTGTGTTTATCTGTGTCTAGACAGGATATGTGGAAACAATGGATTGTATGTAGTTAAGGAATTAATAGTATAGACATTTTCATCAATAATTTATTGCTGGTCTTTGTTTGGAAGATCACTATGTGCTGTTTTTCCCATCTCCTCAAAGGCTGACTCTTGCACTAAGGCCTGAAAAACTCACCCAGTGATGTTTTACATCAATGTGAATTGGAATAGTCATGTTGGGTCTGTAGTCAAAATAAGGGGCTTATTCCAATTAACGTTTGTATTAAAAAAGAGATTGAGTGTTACATGTTAAAGGTTTTGAGGGGGGGGGGAGAGAGAGAGAGAGAGAGAGAGATTGAAAATACAAAAAGAGCATCCAAGGCAGTATCTACTTATGTGTTGCAAAATATGCTCTTGTTTTTCCAAGTTTCTGGTCAAAGAGTCTCTGGCAAGGGGTGTGTCCTTCTTGAATTTCTGTAAAGAAATTGTTCCTCTTGATGGAACTCGTTTTCTGAAAGCCTCCCTGGGGCTGCTTATTTGTATAAGTGCTGCTCTATATTTTCCACTGTTACAATTTCAAGGGTAATGTAATTACAGACTAGGAAAGGTCTCCTCTTGCAAATATTTGTGACCTGCCCTGTGGCATTTTCTTAGGTTTCTAATGCAAGTGGTACACCCAGTATGAAGAGCTTGGCATCAATTTGCCAAGCTAATGGAACTGCTACATATTTATTCAACTGCAAGGCCCACAATGTTCACTGTGACTTATTTCCAGGTAAATGTGCGTAAGTGTATACCTTAAGTGTCTCTTCTTGCATGAGCTAAAATTCCATTTCCTTATACATTTTCTCTTTTGTTAGATGCCCAAGCACTATTGGCATTTCAGAGTACTTAATAAAATAACAAGCCTTGGCTGAATGAATGCTGAAGATTTTGCTTCTACAATGCTTCTTTTGTGTCCAGCTTGAATTGATTATTGTCTTCCCATTCTGCACCTTCACTTTCTTTCTATTCAAAAGAGTTTTCTGTTACCTGCCAGACTATTGTATTACTGTTAGTAACAGCAACCCTCTGGGAGAGCAGAAATATGCAAAGAAAAACATTCTTGCTTATTTAGGGAAAGAAAGTTCTTTCCCTAAATACTTTCTTATAATTCTGCAAGCTTGCATGTCCCTTTATTCCATGTATATATAAAGTTCAAATTTTTCAATACATGCATAATATCCTTTCATCCTATTTTCTATAACAACCACACTCTGAAGCAGATTGACCTTAGAGAGGGAGTAACTGGCCTAGAGTCACCAGTATGATTTTTGCCTAAATATGGAGTAGAACTGAATCACTTTAAGCACTAAACCACACTGGCTCCTATGTGTAGGATCTTTTCTACATGATCTTTTCTATCATGTATTTGTAGGCTTCTAAATACATTACAGGGTGCCAGAACAACAAAATATGATAAAGTTTGCAATTCTTGCATCAGAATGTTTCATATGTTGCAAGAGATTTCATATCTCCCTTAGTTGGAAAACATTTAAGGCTTACTTCCCTGAAGACATCTAAACTCCACATTCTATACTGAAAATCTGCTCCTCCTGAAACTAATTTTCCCCATAGAAATATTTGATGTCTTTTGAGAATAACACTAGTCATATTGAAACCACATGTTTGGATCTGAGTCTGTTTAACCACTCCTAGGTAGGAAGTATTCCTTGCAACTTCTCATATGTAAAATTAAAGAATGAATATAAGCCTAATGGGAGAACAATAAAATAAATAAATAAATAAATAAATAAATAAATAAATAAATAAGACAAACATATACATAAAGATACATAAAGAAATAAAATATGATAGATAGATAGATAGATAGATAGATAGATAGATAGATAGATAGATAGATAGATAGATAGATAGATAAACTGAAAAGTAGGACATTGCTAAGTGTAAACGTGGAATTTGTTCACAACAATGTGATCTGTTCCTCAGTTGGTGAAATTATTTTTCCATAACAAATGGTTATTCATGGATTGTGAGTAGATATTTTTATCTTTTCACAGTGCTGTTCTGAGCTGTTTCTGCTAGCTTGCAAAATAAGATTTAAAAAAAAGATATCTATTTATCTCTCTTTCTGTTTCATCTCTCTCTCTCTATTTCTCTACTTATTTTTATCTATGTCTCTCTCTACCTAACTTCTACCTTCCTGCCTACCTCTATCTATCTATCATCCATCTATCTATCTATCTATCTATCTATCTATCTATCTATCTATCTATCTATCTATCTATCCATCCATCCATCCATCTCTATCATATAAGCAATGGCAGAAGTAATTAATATTTCATACCCCACATTTTCTGTCCCTTTCTGAGAAAGCCAGAAAAAAGCTGATAATTCCTATAATTTAAACAAGACTCTCTGTTTCATTGAATGTTAATACCATTCCATTTTCATCTGCAAACTGCTGTTGGAAGAAATAGAAATATCCATCCGAGTTCAGTTCCAAGTGGGGACAAAGACACTGGAAACATGGAGGCTGCTTGGAAAGATGGTTTAGTAGTGATAAGGTTCACATGGCTTGAATTCCTGAACAGAAAAGGGCAAGTGCTGTGCGCGCCCTGGCTTTATGCTCTCTCTAAGCTTTGAACTTCCCGGGGCACAGGAAGAGTATTCTGATTGGTTGTCAGACTCCCAGGGGGTGGGGGTCTTAGCTAGCCTTGCTTGCTGATATAAGCTTCCCAGGTACCATGTGGTGAGTTTCTGTTGCTAGATGGGTCCTATTGTGTTGCAGATGATGGTCCCATTGACAAAGGTGGGCAGATGAGTGAGCTTGGCTGAGGCCTTAATGGCCCATAGACAAAGTGGGGGGTGGCAGGAAGTTTCAGGGAGCTGCTTTGTCCTTAAAACATGTTTCTCCATTTCTCTCATCCAGGGAAATATAATATTCTGCCTTTTTAAATATTTTCTAAAATATCTCATTCTTCTAGGAGAGGGTGGTTGCTAACTTCCTACAATCCCTACTTTTTTTTCCCAAAACACATGAGTTTTGAAACATGTTCTTGGCAAAAAATTAAAATTGATCAGATCAGGAAGTCTTGAGGCTTTAATTTTTTCTGGTGCAAAGGAGAAGGCATTGATAGAGGCAACAGAAAAAGGATTCCTTCAGTGGCTCCCAAAAGCTTTCAACCATGATGGTCTAGCAGCCAGGGGGAAAGTTCTGGTAAGAATTTTTACAGTATCCAATTTTCTATGCCAATTAATTTCAGATGTTTGGATTAATTTCTGTGAGCTTCCAGACAGGTTTCAAGCAAGCACACATCCCAAAAATTTTTTCAAAGCCATGGTTTTCCTTTAAATTACAGGCTGCCCATTTCCAAGGGTTGGTTACTGAACCTGCCCTAGCTCTTACTTTAGTGCATCCAGGATTTGTGAATCCAAATTGAGGTTAGTTAATAGTCTGTAATCCAAGCTTTTTCCTTTCTTTTTAATTGCACACAATGAGCCCTGGGAATTCTACTCATGAGACCACCAATGCAATGTATCTTGCTTTAGTGGGCAACTGGGCAGCATGATTTGAGAGTTATAGCCAGGGCTTGGGTTTTGGATATCACTTTTTCTGCTATCTCTTCAAGTGAGGGAATTTCCTGGACTCCTTGGGCTTTCAGTTCCACAGAGCAAAAATCAACCTAGAAGAAGCCTTGTGTGGAGGTAAGTGAAGGGAATAGTTTCAGGTGTCTCTCTCTGTGTGTGCATGTGTATGCAGCTACTTTTACAATATAGGCAATACAAACAATACAAACATGCTACAAATTTCCCTACCATCAGACAGAAATCTAAGGTGTTCAGAACTTGCTGTGGTAGCCATTCTCAAATACAATCCTTACATGAGTACTTTAGACTGATTACAATACAAATGAGACAAAAAAGAAAACCTTACAATGAATTTCCATCCTCCCCCAGAGTTTTTCCAGTTATCTTCTAGGGATTGAAAGGAGTCTTTTAGTCTTTACTTGTACATCTCAGGATCTTCTTTCATGTCTTCTGCGTGGCATGCTTGGGGATAAGGTTGGTCAGTCAGGCTTGGAAGGTCTGCTCCACTCTGCTTGCTGTGATGACTTTCAGTGGGGGCTGGATTCAAACTCTATTCCTGGCTCAAACAGATGAAAGGTCTCCTCTGGAGCCAGCATCTGGAACCATGTGCTTTGCTTCCATGGTTGCAGAGTCATCTTTTCGGGGCTGAAAGGCATTAGAACAGGCTCCCCTCCCCCCTTTTGTGGTTATCTTCCCAGGAAAGGCATTGCAACAGGATTAGAGGGGGGGTAGATATCTTGAAGTTAGAGTTTGAAAAGAAACAACACATCAGTATTGCAGTTACTAAACAGATAATGCAGTTTCAACAAAATGGAGACACAACTGATGAGAAAGAAAAAGCTGGATTCAGATGCTTCAGGAAGAGGATGAACAGGTAAAATCATTTAAATGATCACAGTAAATGCAGGAATGATTTTTTTTCTTGTAAGTGAACTTAAAACATTTTCTCATAAACTTTTCTTGTAAGTTAAAATGTTTCCTCATAAACTTGGATTGTTACTTTAAGATACAGAGAGGGAAGCAGAAAAAAATCCAGAAATAAAATGAAAAGTTCTCTTTACTCTGTTGTTGTTGGCCATACGAAGACAGGGCAAAGGTTCTTTCTTCTCTCTCTCTCTCTCTCTCTCTCTCTCTCTTCCCCATTTTCATAGCTTCAACCCTTTTTTTCCTTTCCTTTTCTTTTTTTCCCCAAAACAATTTAAAATTCTTGTCTCTAGAGATCAGATACATTTTACAGTTACAATTACCTCGAGGGTGCACAAAGACTTAGACATACACACATAAAAACAAGGAGGATAAAGGGAGGAAAACAGAACTTTGAGATTTACATGCACACTTGATCATTCCCGCCATAAATCTCAGTCAAATTAGGGAAGGCACAGATCTTAACAGACATACCACGTGGTTCCATAGAAGACAGAGAAAGAGACAAACAAACAAACAAAACAAAACAAACAAAAATTTTAACATTCCTATTTATATATTTCCCTTTTCTTTTAAGTATCTTTATTTAGCCAAATTTGTCTTCCTAGTGTTACCTTTAGTGTTCCAATATCAAAAGTTACCTCTTTCAGGCCAAACCAGTTTTCTCTTCTCATCTCTTAGCAAAGCCCATTTTTCACAGTTTCCTCAACTTCTTTTCCCACATGCCAGCCAACACTGGCACCTGCCTGGCATCCCAGGCCCCAAGCATGTCTCCTAGGGGATTTCCTGCCACCCTTGAGCTACCGCTTCCTATGATCCTTGGAATGTAAGGTTCACTTTGGCTTAGCCGGGTGGTCCCTCCTACAGTTTTCAGGGGGGAAAAAAGGTTCTGGGAAGGACTTCAACTCCCTTCTGTCAAAGTATGGGCTCCTTCCTGTTAAGGGAACTCTGTTTTGGATCAAAAAGGTGATCCCAGAGGACCTACTGCCTCTCCAGCAGTACGAGCACCTCCTAGACTGCTTCCTGCTTTGCTTTCTCTAAAATACACTAGTAATCTCTACTATTTTAATCTCTATTACTATTTTACAATTTAATCTCTATTACTATTTTAATAGTAATCTCTACTATTTCCCCTCAGGCATACACATATATTTCCCATACTTTTCCATGGGAAATATTTTCTCAGGCATACACATATTTTCCCATTTAATATTTTCCAATTAAAATTTAGAGGTACTCACCTTCTTTCCAAGCAGCCTTTGGGCTCAACACTCAAAACACCTTTAAAACATAGTTCCAAATAGCCAGGGTCCAGGAAAACTTACCCACAGACTAAATGGGTCTGCTGCTAGCAAGGGAGGCTTACTTGGGCCAGGTCCATTGGTTAGGTTAGCTTGGAGTCCCATCTGCGGGGGCCAATTGTTGGAAGAAATATCCATCTGGGTTCAGTTCCAAGTGTGGACAAAGACACTGGAAACATGGAGGCTACTTGGAAAGATGGTTTAATGGTGGTCAGGTTCACATGGCTTGAGTTCCTGAACAGAAAAGGGTGAGGTGCTGTGTGCGCCCTGGCTTTATGCTCTTTCTAAGCTTTGAACTTCCCGGGACGCAGGAAGGGTATCCTGATTGGTTGTCAGACTCCCAGGGGGTGGGGGTCTTAGCTAGCCTTGCTGGCTGATGTAATCTTCCCAGGTGCCATGTGGTGAGTTTCTGTTGCTAGATGGGTCCTATTGTGTTGCAGATGATGGTCCCATTGACAAAGGTGGGCAGAATGAGTGAGCTTGGCTGAGGTCTTAATGGCCCATTGACAAAAGTGGGGGGTGGCAGGAAGTTTCAGGGAGCTGCTTTGTCCTTAAAACATGTTTCTCCATTTCTCTCATCCAGGGAAATATAATATTCTGCCTTTTTAAATATTTTCTAAAATATTTCATTCTTCTAGGAGAGGGTGGGTGCTAACTTCCTATACTGCTTAGTGATTTTATTAAGGAAAGTAGTAGATATAGTTTACAAAAACATGATAGTTTAAGTAAGTTTGGGGACTTTATTCAAAAGCTAGACTTGGCAGTTTATTTTTTAGAGTAAATAAAAACAATAGCAGCTTTTTCTAGACAGCTATACAGCTTTAAAGGGTTTTTTTTCCAAATTCTCAGGGTAGTATGTTTGTGCATGTGAATTTGCACAAACTAACATGCCAATTTTCTACTGTGCTTCTGGAAGTTTCTCTGATCTTCATCTGCAGCACTTTGGAAAGGAGGGATCGTGTTGCTTCACTTGCAACCTTATCAAACATTAATCTTAGTGAAAAAAGATACTATTTCTAAATGCCATGCAAATGGCTGATATATGATGAAACAACATAGTTTAGAAACTTTAAGTTATTATGGTTCATCTTTCTGTCATGCATTATCAAAACACTACCTGATAGAAAATTGAATTTAGAAAATTGTAACCTAAATTGTTTTATTTCTTCTCACTTTGTTTACTATGTTTTTTCCCCTCCTCCCATCATTCTTATTCTTGAAATAGATAGATTTATATTTCTATTGATTAATTTTGGGCTTTAGAAAGTTCCTACTGGGAGTGACAGAAACCTCTTGAGTTTTTTAATTTCCCCAAATAATCCTGAGTCATCTATAGAGGTTATGCAAGCTCTCCAATGACAAATATTGTGTGACATTTTTTTGGATACTAGATGAAATAAATAAAGCTCACATAAAACCCCTGGCTTGGTTAAAAAACTAAACCATGTATGCAATCTCAAATATGTTCTTTCAGAAATGGGAATACTGTATGTGCTGACAGACATCTAGTTCTTGTCTGGTAGTAATGAGTCAGTTCTCTTTTCAACATTTTAAAAGGGATTCAGACAAAAATATGACTTTCATATATTACTTTTTATTTATATTCTCCAAGGCCTAAGAAGCAATTCAAAAGCAATCTACGATTACAATATCTCCACTTCCATTAGCTTGGAATAGGAGGTTATGATAGAATGTGAGTTGGATCTCTTTAAAATGTCTACAGAGACATATATAATTTAATAATGTCTAAATAAGCCTTACAAGTTCAGTTATAAAAACTTGTTGAGTTGTCTTGTGATCGTCAGAATGTTTAGCACATGAAATATGTGCTCATTGCCACTGATGTCATTTAGCCTACTTTAACATATAGTGTCAAAGTCACGCTTGGGAAAACAAGCTCAGATGACTGCCAGGTTTGAATGTCTGCTGAGAATTAACTGGAGTTTACTTTCAGGTAAATGGCAATATATTTACTCAGAAGTAAATCACTTGACTTCTGAATAAACATGCATGATCAAATTGCCAACAAGAAACCCAAAGCAAACTACAAATCCTATTGCACTGCAAATAACAATATGCATGATTGAGGAAACCAAGGTAGTCATTAAACATATCAATTTTTGCCCACTTGAAAGCATACATATGTAAACCATCAAAAGAGAATACAAAATTCCCATGGACTTGAAAGAACTTTTAAAGCAGCAGACTACATTCTTAGACAGTGTATATGAATGATTATTTCAAAGCCAATGTGCAGCATCTTTTGCCTTATTACATGCAATCCAGAAGTGTGCTTCAGTATGCAATGCCTGTAACTGATAATTTTGAATCAACGGGCATATATCTCAGAAATCTACACAGAGATCCTGCTTTTCACAGGCCTATGAATATTATTACTAGTCATTTGACTGCATGCATATTTAAAAATCAACAATATAAGTTATATTCATGTACTGGAGACATTCACATTTGGCCAATAAATAATTTTATCCCATCCCATCCCATCCCATCCCATCCCATCCCATCCCATCCCATCCCATCCCATCCCATCCCATCCCATCCTATCCTATCCTATCCTATCCTATCCTACCCTACCCTACCCTATCCTATCCTATTCCACATATCATCTTCTTATATCCAATTCAGATGTATATAAAGCAGGGGTGTAGCCATCACATTGTTACTGACAACTCTTTATCTACATGTCTGAAATTCTTGTAGTTTAATGTGTTTTCTCTTAATAAATTTAAATAAAAATAAAATTCTATAAAATTATAGTTTGGATAGCCACTAGCCATTCTTGTTATCAAGAATAACTTGGCTTTTAATGCAATTTTAAAAAAAAATCTAAACTGTTTTGACAAACAAAATGGTAAATGAGGATATTCAAAAATGCACAATCTTAAGACTTAATGGATAGACTCACCTGTTACACTAAGACAAATTATATAGTCTAACCCTAACCCTAACATTATACATGGGAGGCACTTTTGTTTGTTTTTCACTTATCTGATTGTACCCAACCCCTACTTCAATAACCTATTCCTGACATTAAGCATTCTGGGGATCACCTGATTACTAGGAATGGATTTTGTGGATATGTAATGGCTTATAACAGCTATTTCTTTGGATATAAATATAGATACCCTTAATAACAAGTAAAACATTTCATTCAAAATAATTTTATGGCACTTCTTCCAAAACCACTTGGTAAGACCCTTTCATATTGTTCACAAAGAATTTCTTCTTACTTTCTTATCTGACTTCTTGAGGAAAAGAAGTGAGATAAGTCTCAAAGTTCATTAATGCCACGACATTAATTAATTAATGTTTTTGCTACAATGCAATTCATATAAGGTAAATTATTTATTTCACCAACTTATTGGCAAATTTATATATAATATGGAGATAAATTACTGGACTTATTCTTAGCATTTGATTCATTTTTATATAATTTCATCTCTTTGTAGAGCAGAGGAGCTAGGGAAAAGAATAATAATAATTCTTAAATTAAAATTAAAATTAAAAAAATCATTTATGCAGGTGTGGTTGCAATTTAATTTTTTTCACAGGTGACTCCCCTTTGTTATATACAAAAATAGTTATGATGATGGCCAGATTATAAACATGCTTCCTCATTGCTGATAATGGTATGTTCTCAAACGGACTCTAGTATTTGTAAGATTCCTAAACCCCACCAGGAACGGTTTCTACCATCTTGGCACTATTAAAATGAGAAAAGCTGCATTGGATGAACTGACTTTTCATTGCATTTTAAAGATTCATTAGTCTTCTGCATACTTAGGCTAGAGAAAACTTAATCTTAGTGTCAGCTTTGCATATGAATGGTTCCAAATTCAGTACCTGGCATTGTTAGTGAAAACAGTGCTAAACTAATAATAATAATAATAATAATAATAATAATAATAATAATAATAATAATAATAATAATAATAATAATAATTTAATAATAATATTGTCATTTTTATAAATACTTTCCTTTCCAAAATATGGGTTTTGAAAATCACAGTTTTGCAATGGAAATGTCAACCTGATGGGGAAATGCTATGTACTGAGGGTTAACCTTGGAGTATTATATGAAAAGAATAGAATAGAATTTTATTGGCCAAATGTGATTGGACACACAAGGAATTTGTCTTGATGCATATGCTCTCAATGTACATAGAAGAAAAGATACGTTCATCAAGAATCATAAGGTACAACACTTAATGATAGTCATAGGGTACAAATAAGCAATCAAATCATATTAGGAAAAAGTGAATATAAATCATAAGGATATAAGCAACAAAATTACAGCCATACAGTCATTAGTGGAAGAAGATGGGTGAGAGGAACGATTACAAGTAGTGCAGACTTAGTAAATAGTTTGACAGTGTTGAGGGAATTATTTGTTTAGCAGAGTGATGGTGTTTGGGAAAAACTGTTCTTGTGTCTAGTTGTTCTTGTGTCTAATCGTGCACTCTATTGTGCAGTGCTAATTGTGCAGTCTAATTGTGCAGTGCTATATAGTGTTGTTTTGAGGGTAGGAGTTGAAACAGTTTATGTCCAGGATGCAAAGGGTCTGTAAATATTTTCACAGCCCTCTTTTTGACTCATGCAGTATACAGGTCCTTAATGGAAGGCAGGTTGGTAGCAGGTTTTTCTGCAGTTCTAATTATCCTCTGATGTCTGTGTCTGTCTTCTTGGGTTGCAGAACCAAACCAGACAGTTATAGAGGTGCAGATGACAGACTCAATAATACCTCTGTAGAACTGAATCAGCAGGTCCTTGGGCAGTTTGAGCTTACTGAGTTGGCGCAGAAAGAACATTCTTTGGTGTGCTTTTTTGATGACGTTTTTGATGTTGGGTGTCCATTTTAGATCTTGCAATATGGTGGAATCTAAGAACTTGAAGGTCTTTATTGTTGATACTGTGTTGTGTAGTATTGTAAGAGGTGGAAGTATGGAAGGGTTTCTCCTAAAGTTTACACCATTTCTACGATTTAGAGTGTGTTCAGTTCTAGATTGTTCTTGTCGCACCATGAGGCTAATTGTTCAAGCTCCCATCTGTATACGGATTCATCATTGTCTCGAATGTGACCGATCACTGTTGTGTCATCTGCAAACTTCAGTAGTTTAACAGATGGATTGTTAGAGATGCAATTATTGATATATAGAGAGAAGAGAAGTGGGGAGAGCACACAGCCTTGGGGGGGCGGCTATGCTAATTATACAGGTATCTGATGTGATTCTGCTTAGCTATTTGTTAGGAAGCTTATGATCCACTTACAAGTGTGTTCAGGTACCTGTAGCCGGTTTAGCTTAGTTAGAAGAGTATCTGGAATGATAGTATTGAATGCTGAACTAAAATCTACAAAGAGGACCCTTGCCTAAGTTTTTGGAGATTAAAGATGTTGTAGGATGTAGTGCTGAGCCATATTAACAGCACCATCTGTTGATCTATTTGCCTGGTATGCAAATTGCAAGGGGTCTAACAGCGGATCCATGATGGTTTTCAAGTGGGACAACACTAGCCTTTCAAAGGTTTTCATGAGTACAGATGTTAGAGCAACTGGTCTGTAGTCATTCAGTTCCTTGATAATGGGCTTCTTCGGCACTGGGATGATAGTAGAGCATTTGCAGCAAGAAGGAACATATCACATCTCTAGTGATTTATTGAAGATATGGGTAAAGATGGGGGCCAATTGGTCAGCACAGACTTTTGAGCAAGAAGGAGTTATCTTGTCTGGGCCTGGAGCTTTTCCTGGCTTTTGTCTGTGAAATAGATCTTGCACTTTCTTTTCTGTGATCACTAGGGGTTGTGAAACCAATGGGATGGGGTCAGTTGTAGGAGGCTTGGGTTTTATGTCTGAGATGTGGGTTGTGGAGATAGGTGGTTGTAGTTTCCTTTCAAACCTGCAGTAAAACACATTCAGGTCATCTGCCAGTTGTTGATTTCCTTCAGCTTGGGAAGGAGGTTTGCTGTAGCTGGTGATATTTTTAAGAGTTTTCCACATGTTTGCTGGTTCATTTGTTGAGAACTGAGTCTTTAGCTTTTCAGAGTAGCATTTTTTTGCTGCTCTGATCTCCCTTGTTAATGCATTTCTGATCTGATTGTATAGCATTTTATCACCTTTTCTGTAAGCTTCCTCTTTGGAACGATGCAGCTGCTTAGGTTTAGCTGTGAATCAAGGTTTGTTCATGGTCGGTACACATAGGTTTTTACAGAAGCTGACATATAATGTTACAGTATCTTTGAGTTCATCCAGATCTGCAGAGGTATCTTCAAAAATATTCCATTCAATGCAGTCAAAGCAAACCTGTAGCTTTAATTTTGCCTCCTCAGTCCAGGTCTTCACTGATTTAATTGTTGGTTTAGTGATTTTAAGTCTTTGAAGATAAGCAGGTAGAAGGTGAATCATGCAATGATCAGAGTATCCTACAGCTGCTCATGGTAAAGACCAATAAGCATCTTTTAGTGTTGTGTAACAATGGTCTAAAGTATTCTTGCCTCTAGTGGGACAATTGACATGCTGAAAGTATTTTGGTAGCTCTTTCCTTAAGTTTGCCTTGTTTAGACCTCCCAAAATAATGGTCAGTGAATTAGGGTATTTGGCTTCACCCTCCATAATTTGGTCAGCTAGAACAGGCTTGTGGCATGTAAATATATATGTTTACAGCAGCGGTAAAATCCACTTACCTTCACTACAGGTTCAGGAGTGGGAGCGCCCATGTGCTATGTGAGTGTGCATCTCTTCTGTGCATGTGCAGAACTTTCTGCGCATGCAGAGATGGTAAAGAAATATGGCATAATGGCATTCCAGTGGGTGGGCAGAGCCTCCTGCTGCTGGCGCTACCTCTTCAGCAAGCCGGATAGAATTGGGGGGATTTCACTGCTGGTTTACAGCCTTGAATTATTATTTTTTTCAGTTTTAAGAACCAGTTATTGTGTGATGTGAAGAAAACTGGCCTGATAGTTAGCATAAACAATAATGGAAAAGGTAGGCCATATAATAGCTCGTCTGACAAAAGGCAACTGTTTGTGTTCCCAGCAAGATGTTTTGGATCAAAAGGTATACTGCAAGCAAAGCAGTAGTAAGCTCTGTCCTCCTCCCACCCCTTGCCATAATGCACATTAATGCCCCAAATTGCTTTGGCAAGTCTTCACAAGTCTAATGACTTTACTGAGGTGTTTAAAAATTACAAGCTGTGCTCTATGGTAAATATTCCCACATGTCTTGCATGTGGGAGAAATTAATAATATTGCATTCAACATGACCATCTGAACTGGCATACATTTCTGTGTTCACTTAGTTTTTTCCTGAGTTCCAAAGATGAAAGGAAAAAGAATCCAGTGTATTCATAAAACTCCTTAATCAGTTGTCTCTGATTGATTGTTTTTTCTGCCAACAACTGCAAAGGGAATAAATACACACAGTGAGTTTGGCCACCATCCTGAATTACTCAGCTGGAGAATCTCTTTAACGGATATTTAGTCACAGCCTGGGAGAAATGTCACCCTGCTGAAAATCAATATCTCCTTCTCTAGCCATCGTTTTAGTGCTTATTCATTAAAACAGCATGTCGTTCCCCCTGGATAATTAAAGTGATTAAAAAAAATTCCAAACAACATTATCAAAGCTTGTACACAGAGTTGGCTTGAAATTTTTTGGAGAACTCCATTCTGACTCTGCTGTCTTCATAAAATGCTGAACCTACAAATCAATCCTTACTAATAGAGGAGAATATATGCAGCTCAGGGTTTAACTGTGGAATCCTTGGTGTTCTCAGAACTTGGTTGTTTGTTGCTTCTTCATCAGACTAGTTAACATCTTCAAGCAGCTTCCATACTTCTTTAGACATCCAACCCACTTTATCTGAGTTCTTCTCTTCAGTTATATTTCTAATTTAAAAATTAAATATTTAGAGAATCTTTAGCTCTTTTCCCACTTCTTATACTTACCCATGACCATAAAATGTTGTTCACTGAATATTTAGAATATTAAAGGTATAATGGCAGTATTTCTAACACAGCTCTAATTCTTATAACTTTAATCTTAAAGGAATTTAATGTCTTCATGATTCTTTGAAAACTGGAAAAAATTGGTGTGGTAAAATTGCCACTGCTGCTCACTCATTGCTCTTAAATTGCAATGTTTAAACTATTTAAGATAGCAAATATAACAGATTTCAGATGTGTTCCTTCATTTATTTTTGGATTTTTATTTCCTGTTATGTAATTTTCAAAACTAGATTGTTGTGGTGCCTGTGCCAGCAGAACTATAGAGAGGAGCGTTTTTATTCTCCAGATGGAGATCAAACAATTCTGGGGGAAAAAATGATAACACATTTGCAGTTTCCTTGGATCTTGACATGCTTGAAAGTCAAAATACTATATTTTTCAGAATATAAGATGCACTCTCCCCCCCAAAAAAGAGGCTGAAAATTTGGCTGCATCTTATACTTTGCCTGCTTTTCTCATTGCTTCTCTCTCCAAAGATCAGCTGTGCTTTAAAAGCTGTTTTTTTATCCCCAAGTAGGATATAAAAAGCATGTGCGCGTGCTCAAAACCAGCAAACTAATGTGCTGAAGCTGATGAGACTAAGGATGCTAGACAGATGAATAATTGGTAGGCAGATTTTATTTTCCTATTTTCCTCCCCAAAAACTAAGCTGCGTCTTATACTCCAGTGCATTTTGTACTCCAAAAAATATAGTAATTCATGTTGTTGCTTATTCATGAAACCACTGGGACATATGGCAAAGTATGTAAATATTTCCTTTTTGTGATACTGTCACAGCTGGAAACGTGTTTATCAAATTTATTAAAACTAGGAATATAAAAGCATTTTCACAAAAATTCCTGTGAGATTAAATTTAGGATTTTCACCTTAAACAAATGTAAAACAGAATGAATCCTATTCCCAAATATCACTTAGTGCATTAACAGATTGTCATAGAATATTTTGGGAAATGTAAGATTTTCACTTAATGCATCCAGTTAGTATAGCATTTTGCCAATAAAATAATTCAGATTGCTCAAGTCTTGCGCAGAATCTATGAGAAGGTTATCATTTTGTCAAGTTATCTGGAATTTTTCTTCTTACAAGTAGTACTTGATGTCGTTTAGTGACCATTTGAAGTTACAAGGGCACAGAAAAAAGTCTCTTATGCATGTTTTTCCCACTTTCAACCATTGCAACATCCCCATGATCACGTGATCAAAATTTAGATATTTAACCACCATATGTATGTTACTAATTTAACATCTGCAGTGATTCAGTTAACAACTATAGCATGAAAGGTTGTAAAATGGAGCACGACACATTTAACAAGTGTCTCATTTAGCAATATAAATTTTGGGCTCAACTGTGGTAGTAAGCTGAGATTTACCTGTACTTCACATTCTCACACTAGGGAACTGAAGACGAAAATCTTGAGAATGTCTTCTGCTATCTGTATTCTGGATCCATTCTTCTCCTGGTCTTTTCAAGCTTCAGGAGTGAGAGTAGTTTTCTGGATCTCAAAATTGTGTGCCTCTGTGTGGAGGTACTGCCAGTTGCCCTAATGCAGGGGTCTCCAAACTTTGCAACTTTAACACTTGTGGACTTCAACTCCTAGCAAAGCTGGCTGAGGAATTCTGGGAGTTGAAGTCCACAAGTCTTAAAGTTGCCAAGTTTGGAGACCCCTGCCCTAGTGGTATGGTATGAGCCATATGGGTGTTTTGTTGTGCTCCAGAGCTCTAAATCTTCTATAGATCTCTATCTGGCAGTCTCTTCATGAGGAGCCACTGTCTGGAGTACTTGTGGATGATTTTAAGTCTTCCCCTTGTCTGGGAAAGAATTATCAAAGAGCTCATCTATTGCCACAGTCATTGGATCAGCTTTTCACTAAGCCTTCTTAATTCCATCATTTTTCCCCCCAGAAGACCCATTTCTTCCTTGGAAGACTACTTAGTATCCATTATCTTTACAACAGTTTTAGAATGTAAGTGAAGCTGAACAATGGTCAGCCAGAGAATATCATAACTGAGAAGAGCTTTGAATATAGCGTAACCTGTCATAGGCTCTTACCGTCTAAGCCTGACCCAATTCTCAGGTCCATTTCTTGTAATAAAACAGTTATTACCTTAATGAAGACTGGTTGAGAAAATAGCAATCTTGCTTTTTATTTTCCTCATTTAAAAAGCTAAAATTGTAACTATTCAAAGGATTACACTTATAATAGTCATCCCTGAATGACAAAACATCAGAGGTGGGTTTCAACAGGTTCTGACCAGTTCTGGAGAACCGATAGCAGAAATTTTGAGTAGTTTGGAGAACTGGTAGTAAAAATTCTGACTGGCCCTTCCCACATCTATTCTCTGCCTTTCATGTCCCAGCTGATCAGGAGGAAATGGGGATTTTGCAGTAACCTTCTCCTAGAGTGGGGAGGGAATGGAGATTTTGCAGTATCCTTCCCCTGCCATGCTCACCAAACCACACCCACAGAACCAGTACTAAAAAATTTTGAAACCCACCACTGCAAAACATATTTCAATTTAACTCAGTTTCAGATTTACTCTGGCTGAATCAGATGGCTTACTTCTTGTTACTTTCTCAGTCAAATCCCTAATTATTCCAGACCTGTATTGTCTGTCTGCATTATTTGGGAAGGAGTTGCATCATTTAGGTAAAATTTTCAACCACAATCCTGACTTTCTTCATTCAAATTATAAGACATCTTTCAATCACACTTCCTTGCCCTCCCCTTTTTGAAACCTTGAAAATAAATTATTTGTATATTTTGTGATATTTTTTTTAATATAATTTCCTTGTTAGCAATTTTTAACTTTGGTGAAGTTAGAAAACTGGTAATATTCATATAGTTCATGGAAATCTCAGCAATAAAAAGTTGGGCCATAACTTAAGATTACTAATTGATCCAGAAACTTTGATCCTAACTCTTTAATCAAGTTTGGGAAGATGTACTCTTAAGCTCTGTATCTAAACCTGGCAACCCACTGCTAAGTAGAAGTTGGCAGACAATGATATGGATATGACGTTTGTTAGTCCTATTTGCTTCCATCATTTGATTCAGATCAATACAATCTTCTGAGCGTTCTCCAAGACAAGATATGGCAAAGCCTAACACATTTTATATACCTTGAGGCTGCCCTGGGATAGTGTCACAAAGAAGAAAATATTATTTAACAGGGACACCATTAAGTACAACTTCAGTCTGGCTGTCTTACTGAAGGCAATGTCATGCGGACAAAGCAGAAAAAACGAAGTAGCTGAGGCATATGGTGAAAGGTCCTTAGAAAAGTTAATGAATTTTTGTGAGAATGCAGCTAAAATTTCTCATAGAAATTGAGAATGTTACCTAAAATGACAATGTCATGTGTATTTCCCTGAGGATATCATGAACCAAACTTCTTCTGTTCCTTATGCACACAACAGAAGCTTGTTTCTATGTTTCACAGATGCAGCTAGTGAATAATAATTGTTCTCTTACCATTTGGCCTTGTGAGATACAGACAATCAGAATGGTGATACATATAATTCCCACAATTCTGCCTTGCTAATAATCTTCTAGCACCCACAGAAAGGACTGAAAACCACAATGTGCCGAAGAAACGATACTGAGGATCAGGAAGAAGTGCAACTTAGATAATAATCAGATAAGTCTGAGGCAGATCTGTAACCTAGGTAAATGTCTCAGACAAGGCCCTCCCTTATTTTTTAGAAGATAAAGGGTGGGAAGAAGTGTGTTCATGCTTGCAGGATTCTGTTACTATAACCTTATAATAAAAATAATATTAGAATTTATAACTTTGGTTTTCTAGTCTGGTCCAGCTGAAGATGGAAGATACAGTAATCCTTCCTCCTCTTCTTTCCGACAGCAATTCTGTCCCAAGGGATTTTATTTTTATAAATATATATTTTTAAACACGGCCATTCATTTTGCTAATGTGACTGGGGTTCACAAAAACATTTAAAAATATGTATTTAACAAAAATAAGAAATAGATAAATGAATAGAAGATAAAGCGGAAAAATGCAAACAAAGTCCATCAATTATAAATGAGCAGTACTTCACAGGCTTGACCAAGCCTTGACCGCCTTGCCTTGAAGAATAGCCAAGTCTCATGAGGTTTTTGAAAACTAACTGGGAGTTCCATGGCTGGGATAGAAATTGGCTCTTTCTACTCCAAGTCCAATTTCTTAACTATTTCACTACTCTGGCTGCCCTAATAGAACAGATTACAACATTCATTTTGCATTTTATGTCAATGTAAATATTCTATTTGTTATTTATTAATTATATTAAATATTTATTAAAGCATATTACATTGCTTATTTAATAGGAGAAAATCAAGTTTTAATGTGTTTAATGTGATCAATACTAGGGCCTTTGGGGTTCTGAAACTCATATTGCCAGTTTTAAACCAACACACAGTCCCCTAACATAGCCTCAAAAACCCATTCCTCAAATATTGCTCTTCCCTTCCCCACAAGAACAAAAGAAAGGAAAATATGATGCAAGAAGAGATAAAATCCTTAGAAAAGAAAGCATTTTAATTACAAACAAAGCAATAAGTTTTGAGCTTCTTCTGGAGAATTGAGGAATTGCTTACTCAGGGAGTAAAACTTGTTAGTATAGCTTTCCTATTGTGCATTAATATTAATATTTTTTAAAAAAATTACTGAAAAAAGTAATACTGCAGGTAAGAGAACTGGGAAGATTGTTGTGTTAATTTTAAAATATTCTTTGGAATCATATGATGATGATAAGAGAAATATAATAAGGAGTGTTAGGTTCCATATTAGGAAAGTCATACACATACAACATTACATAAAGTATACTTTGGATATTTTTAACCGGAGATAATTTGCAGAATATTAGTGTATGTAGGTATGCTAGTTTCCAATTTCTCATGACTCTAAAAACAACAACAATGCTTCTTGAAGTTCACTTTCCTCATTTTCCTATGCCTTCCCTCTTCCCTCCACTCCCCAAATAGAAAATAGAATACTGGATACTGAAGGCTATACTATCTCCAATGCAAAGACACACCAATTGTCAGTTCCTAGTCTTGGCAGGCCTAAGCACACTTAATCTACTCA